>NC_057794.1:245352149-245726041 GCF_018294505.1 Triticum aestivum
TTCTACTTCTAGTAGTAACAACAATCATGCTAAATCCAATGTTGTTGCTTCTAGTAGTTCTCTTGATTCCACTAATGATTCTCTTAGCCAAGTTACACTTGAGCAAGAAAATAGCTTATTGAAGGGAATTATAGAGAAAGGTGTTTACAAGAGCCTTGCCGGAAGTAAGCAATTTGAGGAAACTATACGCAAGCAAGGAAGACACCGGAAGAATCAAGGGGTTGGTTTTGAACGAAAGTTCAATGCCAATGGAGTTGAGTGGGAAGAAGATCAATACCCCAAGACGAAGTTTGTTCCTCAACAAGATAAGTATGATCCTACTTCTTTCCAAGGAACACAAGCTCAAGATGATCTTCCACCACAAGACCACTAGCTAAAAGGCAAGGACAAGCTTCAAGAGGAGATTGATGCATTTGAAGAAGCACCTAAGGCCTTGGTCAAGTGGGTTCCCAAGACTACATCAAGTTCCACTTCATCAAGTATGACTACAACTCCAACGATTCCCATCAAGATGGTGTGGATCCCTAAGAAGAAGAACTAGAGAGTTCTTGAGGGTGACTCCGCCAACATACTTCACTCTTATCATCTTAGCAAGGACAAGTGCAAACAACTTCCATATCTTGCACTAATTCAAGGAGTCACAAACACTCTTGTTGGTAAGACAAGGGGCAAGGTAACCTAATGCGTTCATGGACATCATCCTATGTGACCATCACTCCATGTCTATGGATATCCTTGTTTGTTCCTTGTCGGACTAACCCGTGTAGGTATTGAAAGTGCAACTCACTCGAAAGGATTGCTCCGAATGATCTACATCAACATTGAGCATCTACATCTTCAACACCTACATGAAGTCATCATCGACAAAACCCAAGGTTAGTTCGTCCCTCTTAGGGGGGATATCACATCTAGGGGGAGCTTTACTCTAATCAATTGAGCTAAAGCAACTCTAATGATGTGAGCACAACAATGCTTTATGTAAAAGTGGCAACCTCACTTATGCTTAAACGATGAGTATGACCTATGACCAAATGTTCTCATTTGACTCCTAAGTCAATATACTCATATATAGATGACTAGTCATCACCAAATTGCTTGATAGATGCTAGAGTGATTGTGCATGCTTTGGCACATATTTCATTTGTCATTTTATTGTGTGAGCATGTTGGATGCATAATTTACTCATTCGAGGACATCCATTTGTTGCTTTGATTGTTTGGCTTTTTCTCTTTTGCCAAATGGATGGACAAGAATGCCTAAGAAGTCCCTCTAGCTATCTATGCTTTTCTCGTCTCAAACTCTATTCATGCTAAATGACAAAGTTTGATCAAGTCAAATTCAAACCACTCTGTGTGAGGAGCACTTGGAGTCCCCGATTCGTCATAGACTTAAACTTCCAAAACCTCTTTGTGCATTTCGGTATGACCGAGTCATCCATTTTGGTCACACCGACATCACTAAGTTAATCTAGGTTTTCAATCTCGGTGCAACCGATTTGAACTTTTCGGTCACACCGAGTTGCAGTAATTGCTTGCGATTCTGCATCTCAGTGCCACCGAGTTGTTCCACTCGGTCACATCGACAGGGTCGGGATATATAAACCCACGGGTGAGATTTTGGAAATTTCTTCGAAACCTCTCAGCCCGCGCGTATCCTGCTCTGCCGCCTTGGGACTTCGGATCATCATGTCACCGCCAGCGACCTCCCGCCACTGGTTTCCATCGCCGTCAATGGATTTCTGCCCCTCCGTTGTCACCGTAGCGAACTCCGCCGAATTAGGGTACGAGTTTGATCCTTTGTGCTATTCTTTTAACTCTGATTCATAGCACATTAGTTTGCCATGATCATGACCATGTATGCAAACACTCTATCCACTGAAAACATCCTTTAGATTAGATTGGATTTGAAATTTTAGGGTTAGGTCTCCGCCGAACTCATCTCGGACCGACTGAATTGTAGAAATCGGTCTCACCGATTTGGCTTAGGCCATTGCAGTTGCACTTTCAGTCTGACCAAAAACTGCAAATCAGTGTGACCGAGTTCAATTCTTTGTGAAACCCTAGCAGTCTTGGTGCCACCGAACTATGACTCGGTCTGACCTGGTTCACTAGTTTCGATTCCAAAAGCTGCTTCGGTATCACCGAGTTTACAAATCGGTAGCTCCGAAATGCTTTCTGTGAAGAACTAAAACTAAGTTTTTAAGTCATCTGTTTTGCAAAAACTCTGCACTTTGTGATGCTCATCCACTCTACCTCATCTATATCTATTCACAGGGTCTGCTTTCAGTAAGTTTGCAGAGATGTCTGACCAGAGCGACAGCCAGAACAAGTCAGAGGAATAGGTGCAATTGAGTGAGGGCACTAGTCCCTCTAGCACTTCAGATGATGGCAGCGGGAGCACACCGAGAAACTTGCCTAAAGCAGCCACCAGGTCAAGGAAGAAGAAAACCTCGGATTCTGAAGATGAGGACTATGTGGCTGTTGAGGAGGAAGTCAGCTCCAAGAGGAAGGTGTTGAAGAAGGAATATGGCACAGCTGCATCAACTAAGCCTGGCTTGCACAAGAAGGCCGTCGGTGTCAAAACCGGCGGATCTCGGGTAGGGGGTCCCGAATTGTGCGTCTAAGGTTGATGGTAATAGGAGATAGGGGACACGAAGTTTTACCCAGGTTCGGGCCCTCTTGATGGAGGTAATACCCTAGGTCCTGCTTGATTGATATTGATGAATACGAGTATTACAAGAGTTGATCTACCATGAGATCGTAATGGCTAAACCCTAGAAGTCTAGCCTATATGACTAAGGTCTTGAGTATATCCTTTCCGGACTACACCCTCCGGTTTATATAGACACCGAGGGGGTCTAGGGTTACATAGAGTCGGTTACATAAGAGGGAATCTTCATAGTTGTTCGCCAAGCTTGCCTTCCATGTCAAGGAGAGTCTCATCCGGACACGGGTACAGTCTTCGGTCTTCATATCTTCATAGTCCATTAGTCCGGCCCATAGATAATAGGTCGGACGCCAGAGGACCCCTTAGTCCAGGACTCCCTCAGTAGCCCCTGAACTTGGCTTCAATGACAAGGTATTCGACGCGTAGTGTCGTCTTCGGCATTGCAAGGCGAGTTCCTCCTTCTGAACTCCCAAATAGTCTCCAGACGAATTGATCATGTCCGGACCTGTAACACACACCGCACACAACTGCAGAGAGAATATAATAGCACACAAGTACAATCTGCTGACAACTTTAGTAATGCAACGGCACACCTGTCCGGTCATAATTTCGAACCGTTTTCCACCCCATGTTTCGAGACGCGATTGTCATTGGCACGTCTTGTCAAATCAGAGATCGTGTCCCCTTATTATGGGATTCTCATCAATACGGGCATGGGTAACCCAACCGTGCCGTTTACACAGCCTTGGGAGCAGGCGAATTTTAAGGCAAATGGGGGGGAGTTCGATATTCACCGCCCTTATAAGGAGATAAGATTCCCCTTTCTTTTCCCATGCTTTCTTCCTACCTCTCCGCTCTTGAGCTCCAACACCCAAGTCCTCATTCGTTCCCATTCAAACAAACACCCAACCATGTCGAGATTCGAAGCCGATGGCAAGTGGATGGCCTCCTCTGTTAAGAGGAAAAATATAGAGGAGCTCCGAGAGGCCGGATACCTGGCCAAGGAGATCATTTACCGACTTCCGGCCAAGGGACAGATCATCCCCACCCCCGAGCCTCATGAGAGAGTGGTGTTCCTCACGCATTTTGTCCACGGGTTGGGATTCCCTCTCCACCTGTTTGTCCGTGGACTGATGTTTTATTATGGGCTAGATTTCCATGATCTAGCCCCCAACTTTATCCTCAACATCTCGGCATTTATAGTCGTGTGTGAGGCCTTTCCCCGCATCCCACCTCATTTCGGCATATGGCTGAAGACCTTCAATGTGAAGCCGAAGGTGGTGAGCGGTCAACAGGCAGATTGCGGAGGAGCTATGTTGGGCAAGATGCCCAACGTCACCTGGCTCGAAGGTTCTTTCGTGGAAATGGTGAAGGGGTGGCAGTCGGGGTGGTTCTACATCACTGAGCCACGCGACACCAACTGGACGGCGGCCCCCGAATTCCGATCGGGAGCTCCGATGCGGCTCACCTCTTGGCAAGAGAAGGGCCTAACTTGGGGTTCTCCGGGCGAGCTGACAGGGCTCCAGACATGTGTCCAGAACATGATACCCAACAGGATCAAGCTTGTCAATGTAATCTAGGTTATGCTCATCCACCGGATCCTCCCGTGCCAACACCAGACTTGCTATTTGTGGGAATTCGATCCGGCCAAGCACCAGACGCTGCTAGAGCTCTTCGGCACAACGCACGAGGATATCTGGAAAGTGCTTTTCAAGGCCGGCGAGATGCCACCGCCTACAACCGAGGATCGTGGGCTTAGCTCAAAGCCCCAAGCTAATTCGGTAAGTTCTTTCATGCTCTCAAGGCATAATATTTACTAGCGCATTGTGAGAAAGAAGTCTAAGCTCTCCTATCAATTTTTCCTTATGCCTGGACCAACATAGCGAGGCGGATTGACTGTCCAGCCCCGCTACCTAAAGACAAAGAGACCCCACTCCTGACGAAGATGTTGTTCCCGGCGCCTTATGAAGTGCGAGAGAAGAAGACCAAGAAGGCGGCCAAGGGGACCAGGAGTGGCCTTCGGCGAAAGGATACTTCAGACCTGTCGTCCGAAGACGAGACTGACCATTCGATCATTGAAGACGATGACGAGGAGGAGGAAGGAGACAACTCCCCCCTGAGAGGGGAGGAAGAAAAGGGTGGCCTCCACGAACCTGGAGGTGAAGGCACCCAAGAGGGGGAAGGGCTCTCTCACGGATAACTCCGCGTGGGATGTCGATAGCAGTCCGGAGCGAATGCCCCGGACCAAGCCTCGTGCCGCTTCATGAGTACTAAATACCTTATGCTCGTCCAAATGTATGGCCCTTCCCCTTTGCCATATTAATATGTTTAATTTATGCTATTGCAGTCCGGCCCACAACAGTTCTCCGCAGTCCTCGACAGAGGGATCGCTAGACTCGAAGGAGATGGCTAGCATGTCGCCGCCACCTGCTCACTCTGCCTCGCCCAAAGGCGATGACAAGGTGGTGTCCCAAAGGGCCTTTCCCGGCCAAGGGGGGCTATGGAGATCGTCAGAGCGGCATCCAAGGATGACTCCACAGCCGTCGGACACATGGGGGAAGAAACCCCCATTGGGACTGATTGGTGGGGGCCGAGTTCCATTCGGCCCTTAGCCGGATATCATTCCGGAGACCTATACGGCTCCGGAGTCCGGCGAACGGCCTTCCTCGAAAGGGGGGGTGCCTGTTCCGCTGGCGTCCTCTGTCCAACCGGAGGCGCCGGATGATCTGCTGGAAACACTGCAAGGTGCTTCCATTGTTGATGAACATCGTGTCCTCATGGGTACGGTGATCAAAAAGGTTCAGTCTGCCAAAAGCGGGCTGACCGAAGCCTGCACTAGCCTTTTAACAGGCTTTGAGGTAATTACAACGTAGACAGTAGCCCATGATGCTCTGTTGGTGTTCGGAAAGAAAGCCGAACCGAGGATCAAAACAATTTTCGCAGGAGTCTAATATATGATGTCTATGTAAATAAGCAGGCATCATTGTTGGCTGCTGCCGCTCATACTGCAGAGGTCTCCGAACTAAAGCAGAGCCTGGAGCGCGCCGGGGAGGAGCTCAGCCTTGTGAAGCAGCAGCTGGAGGACAGCCAAGGTATGCAGTAACCTGTGCGTGTATGTTAGGAAGGATGAATACTTCATGCTGACTAAAGTGTCATGGACTATGCTAGGGGCCACGACCGAGGTGGCGGCCCTCAAGAAGGCATTAGCCGAGGCCGAGAACGAAGCGGCCGAGGAACACATTGTACGCGAAAAGCACGAGGCTCGGGTCAGCGAGGTTCAGCAAGAGCTTTAGGATGCCGTCAAGAAGTACGAGTCCCTAGAGCATGATTCTAAGACACAGGCGTCCGAACTTGCGAAGACCCGCCAGAGCGCACAAGAGGCTCGAGCCGAGGCCCAGAGCGCCCTTCAGGAACTCCAGGCGGCTAAGAAGATTGTGGCGGGTAAGGCTTTCATTATGCAAAACAAGTCTATGCAGGAAACGCTCCTTTTACTTACCCGAATTTGGTGCTCTATAGGGGTGTTTACGGATTTGCCACATAGCGTATCCGATGCTGCTGAATTCTATCGAGCCGAGAAGGGAGTTCGACGGAGAAGCTATTCTGGTCTCAATATCTTGGACCAGAACATCCGGTATCCTTCAACGACCAGCTAAAACAGTTGGTCGAGCTACACAAGGCGGCTGAGCTGGCCATGAGGGGCCTCATAGTCCGGCTGTGGCCTGCCACGCCAGTACCTAGCAGCTACTTCGGGATGGTGACGCAGCTTGTTAGTGCCTGCCCGCGGCTTGAGGTCGTAAAGCGGTCGGTCTGTATTGAGGGTGCCCGGATGGCCTTTCCTCGTTGCAAGATGTGGTGGGCGAAGATGGGCGCCGTCGAGCTGACCAAGGGGCCGTTGAAGGGCAAGGAGCACCATACACCCGAGCGCTATTTTGCGGATGTCCTAGAGGGGTCTCGTATTGTAGCCACGCAATGCGGGCAGGACATTATTTTCGAATGAATACACTCGTATTTTGTCTTGTATGATGACAAAAAATCTGCTTTGTGATATAATTTATGTTTTGATTGTGTCCTCCTATGCGGCAGTGTTATTTGAAATCTGAGGGTTGGACAGTCGTTGGCTTCTGCCCTCACGTAGGTAGTACGGAGGTGTTCGGGATGGTATCTAAACAATCTTGATCCAATTGTATGGTCCTTGAAGGAGTTGTTTAGCGCACGAACTAGGCAACCAGACTATACGGCTTGAACGCCCTCACTTAGCCATAGGAGTTTTATAATAAAACATAGGCTCAGCCCCTGGTATATGAACTAGAGTGCTATTAGCGTCTAATCGGGAAGTACGATCCTTCACAAAATGCGAAAAAACCTCCAATGATTTGAGACCTCCGAACAGCTGACCGGCTCTCGTCGCATCATGACAGTCAGTTTTTGGCTTTCTCTATTGAGGTGCTCATCCGGTTTAGACCAGGGCACAATCGCAGTAGTTCTCCCTTTACTACCCTAGCCGATGTAGCGGAACGTAGGATAGCAAGCACAGGAGCCGGGCAACCCAATTATTGACCAAAGACATGATTCAGAGCCAATGGATATAATGCTAAATTTGGGGTGCTGAACTATACTTACAAGAAGTGTTCAGACTTTTGTTGCCATAATGTGGGGTGCTATAAAGCCCCCGACAAACATCAAAAAGTACCGAAGTGTACGGGTGCAACCTGATGGGGTTATCCACGGGGAAACTGAAAAAATAAAGAAAAGAGAGAAAAGAAAACAGAAAAGGTGTAAAGGTAAAAGGCTGGGGTCCTACAGCTCCAGCTACAAACTATTTTCATTGTAATGTAATTAGTATGTCAAGGTGTATTGATACAAGTAGTGCAATAAGCAATAGGCTATTTAACATGCCGAAACCAGGGAAGAGCTGCATGTGGGTCCTGGAAGATAGGTAGAGTTATCGTTAACGGAATCACCTAAAAAGTCCCCGTATGTCTGTGCTCCTCGCCACCTTTGTGTGTTTATCCTTCAAAAGGACCGATAACTAGACCACCCGATGGGGTCTGTGGGATTAAAACCTGAAATAAAACAAGCAAAAGTGAAAGTATGTGTGTATCCAATGTCGGTTGAGCCGTGCCGTGGATCACAAGCTAGTTATGCCTCCGTCGATGCCCATGGAATTTTGAGTGTGTAGTTATGTATGTGCGGCACGCAAGCCACCGCTTGATCGGGACTGAGACGGAGGCTGGATTGCTAGTCGAGCTCCTGAGAAGCCAAGATCTCCTGCTGCAGAGTAGTCCGGACCCTCTTAAGGGTATCCGAGGGCTCGACAGACGAATGAAGGTTCTGCATGAGAAGGCCGCTTTGTACTTCTGCTGCTAGGGCAGCTGTGTGCTCTTCTGTACGGAGAGAGCGTTCCGTATTGCCATTGACTATTATGACGCCATGTGGGCCGGGCATCTTGAGCTTGAGATAAGCATAGTGTGGTACTGCGTTGAATCAAGCAAACGGAGTTCGTCCGAGCAGTGCATGATAGCCGCAATGGAATGGGACGATATCGAAGGCTAACTCCTCGCTTCGGAAGTTGTCCGGAGATCCGAAGACAACCTGTAATCTGATTGAGCCCGTACAATGGGCCTCTACGCCTGGAATGACTCCTTTAAAGGTAGTCTTTGTAGGCTTGATCCTTGATGAGTTAATGCCCATTTTTCGCATTGTATCCTAATAAAGCATATTGAGGCTGCTACCGCCGCCCATAAGGACGAGAGTCAGCTGTAACCCATCAATTATCGGGTCTAAGACCAGTGCTACCGAGCCTCCGTGATGGATGCTGGTCGGGTGATCTCGGCGATCAAAGGTGATCGGGCATGACGACCATGGATTGAATTTTGGGGCGACTGGCTCTATCGCGCAGACGTCCTTGAGCGCACACTTGCGCTCCCTCTTAGGGATGTGGGTAGCATATATCATGTTCACCGTTTTGACCTGAGGGGGAAACTTCTTTTGTCCCCGTGTGTTCGGTTGTCGTGGCTCTTCGTCATTGTCCTTGCTTTGCGATCCCTTTTCCCTGTTCTCCGCGTTTAATTTGCCGGCCTGTTTGAAAACCCAACACTCTCTATTTGTATGATTAGGAGGCTTGTCGGGGGTACCGTGAATTTGGCACGAACGATCAAGTATGCGATCCAAGCTGATGGGCCCGAATTGTTCTTTTGGAACGGCTTCTTCCGCTGACCGGACTTAGAGCCGCTGAATCCGGCGTTGACCACCGTATCATCGGTGTTGTCACTGTTGTTTCGGCGCTTGTATCTATTGCGTCGAGACTTGTCTTTGTTGCTTTTAACTTCAGGGGTGCCAGCGTCGCTTGCATTGTTTTTGCTACGGGCCAACCAACTGTCCTCGCCCGCACAAAAGAGGGTCATGAGTGCCGTGAGGGCTGCCATGGATTTTGGCTTTTCTTGGCCGAGGTGGCAGGCAAGCCATTCATCGTGGATGTTATGCTTAAAAGCTGCTAGAGCTTCGGCGTTCGGACAGTCGACAATTTGGTTCTTATTAGTTAAGAACCTTGTCCAGAATTTCCTGGCGGACTCTTCGGGCTGTTGAACTATATGGCTTAAGTCATCAGCGTCTGGAGGTCAAACATATGTACATTGGAAGTTATCGAGGAAAGCCTCTTCCAAGTCCTCCCAGCTGCCAATGAAATTTTTAGGCAGACTATTTAGCCAATGCCGAGCTGGCCCTTTGAGTTTTAGAGGGAGGTATTTTATAGTGTGGAGGTCATCTCCGCGGGCCATATGGATGTGGAGAATGAAGTCCTCGATCCATACCGCGGGGTCCGTGGTTCCGTCATATGATTCTATGTTCACGGGCTTGAATCCTTCTAGGAATTCATGATCCAGGACCTCGTCAGTGAAGCAATGAGGATGTGTGGGGCATCTGTATCGGGCCGTATCATGGCACGGCTCTGATAGAGTCCGTCTGCGGTGTTCAGCCCGCCCATGACTGGGTTTGTCACGTCCGAATAGGTGGCCATTGTCGCCTGTCAAGGCGCGTCCTCGCGATCTGTAGATTGATGTGGTGTGTCCTGCTTTATTGTTCAGTGTCTTCCGGAGGTCATATGTATGGTCGTGGGCTAATTTACCTCTACCTGAGTGATGAGGCGGGGCGGGCTGGTGTTCGGCATGAGTTGCCATTTTGTCCTGACCACGTGGTGGTCGATCGGCCGTATTGTGCGATGGTGGTATGTACTCCGGCGCCTCCTCGTCCAACTGAGGTAGAAATTTGCGCTTTGGGTAGCTTTTGGTTGGGTGCTTGAGGCCGTATTGTTCGGCTGCTAGGACATCGGTCCATTTATCATTGAGCAGGTCTTGGTCAGCTTGAAGCTGCCGCTGCTTCTTTTTAAGGCTCCCTGCCGTGGCTATTAGCTGGCGCTTGAAGCGCTCCTGCTCAAGAGGTTCCTCGGGCACGATGAAATCTTCGGTGCTGAGGCTCGCCTCATCTTCGGAGAGCGGAAGGTAATTATCATCCTCCGAATCTTCGTGTGTGGCCTGTTTAACAGGGCTAACCTGCTCATCTTCCCGTTCATCTTGTTCGTTCGCTTTATCAACGGGGTCTTCGTTGTCTTCGGCACCTTCTGGAGTGTCATCTTCTCCTGTGCCGGTGTTGCTGTCTTTACTGCGGCGTGACTTAGAGCGGCGCCGCTAATGATGATGCTTTGACTGTATTTCAGAAGGTTTATCCTCAACTGGGTCTTCCTTATCGTCGTCGTTGTGCTCCTTTGGTGCATCCACCATGTATACGTCATATGAGGAAGTGGCCGTCCAGCGTCCGGTGAACGGCGGGTTCTGGGCCTCCTCTTCTCCGGCATCGTCGTCCATACCATCAATGTCCTCGGAGTCGTAATCAAGTTCGTCGGTCAAATCCTCGATCGTGGCTATAAAGTGGGTGGCGGGTGGGAAGTAAAATTCTCCATCGTCAGCCCCTAGTTCGAGCCGGATATAGTTCGGCTGAGAGTCCTCCGCCAAGGACATGTTTTTAATGAGTTTAGCACATCACCCAAAGGCGAGTGCTGGAAGATGTCTGCGGCGCTGAATTTGAAGATCGATAAACGATCAAGCTCGGCGTCCACAGGCTCACGCGGTTCGGAACCTACGACCGAAGACGAGTCCGGCATTCCGGTGGCATAGGCATCGTGTGAGACCAGGTCCATGTGTGGCTCCAACA
The DNA here is from genome assembly GCF_018294505.1 of Triticum aestivum. Classification (NCBI taxonomy): domain Eukaryota; kingdom Viridiplantae; phylum Streptophyta; class Magnoliopsida; order Poales; family Poaceae; genus Triticum; species Triticum aestivum. The sequence goes on from NC_057794.1 coordinate 245,363,022, forward strand.
CCGTGGAGTCTGTGGCCTCTGAGGTGGGGTTAATCCTCCCATCTTTGGATGGCGCGGCCTGCTCCGGCTCTAGGGCCAGAGAAGTTACATGAGCGATCTCCTGGATGTGGCCCGATGACAGATTTAGGTCATGATCATCGGGGTGACCGGGAGCGGCCACCGTGGTGTCGAATCCGGCGAAGATCAAGTCTTCACGGATGTCCGCGACGTAGTTCAAACTCCTGAATCTGACCTGATGGCCAGGGGCGTAGCTTTTGATCTGCTCTAGATGGCCAAATGAGTTGGCCCGCAGTGCGAAGCCGCCAAATACGAAGATCTGCCCGGGGAGGAAAGTTTCTCCGCAGACAGCGTCATTATTGACGATTGAAGGGGCCATCGAACCTTTCAGCGGTAGCACATAGGAACTCTCAATGAAAGCACCAATGTCGGTGTCAAAACCGGCAGATCTCGGGTAGGGGGTCCCGAACTGTGCGTCTAAGGTTGATGGTAACAGGAGACAGGGGACACGAAGTTTTACCCAGGTTCGGGCCCTCTTGATGGAGGTAATACCCTACGTCCTGCTTGATTGATATTGATGAATACGAGTATTACAAGAGTTGATCTACCACGAGATCGTAATGGCTAAACCCTAGAAGTCTAGCATGTATGACTAAGGTATTGAGTATATCCTTTCCGGACTACACCCACTGGTTTATATAGACACCGAGGAGATCTAGGGTTACATAGAGTCAGTTACATAAGAGGGAATCTTCATAGTTGTTCGCCAAGCTTGCCTTTCATGTCAAGGAGAGTCTCATCCAGACACGGGTACAGTCTTCAGTCTTCATATCTTCACAGCCCATCAGTCCAGCCCATAGATAACAGGCCGAACGCCCGAGGACCCCTTAGTCCATGACTCCCTCAAAGGCCCATGCCAAGAGGGTGCCAACCTTAAGGTGAGAGCCTCAACTTCTGAAACCTCCAAGCCAACTGAAGAGGTTGTTGGAGAAGGAAAGAAGAGGAAGGAAAGGGTCAAGAAGACCACTACCAGGGTGCTTGGTAGATCCTCCATTATGAGAGATCCAGAAGAAGAGGAGGAGGAAGAGGATGCTGCACCAGCTCCCAAGTCTCAGAAGCTTATGGGAGATGAAATTAAGTGAGGGGCTGCTCCATCTAAGCCCAAATCTGCTCCCAAGGCTGCTGCTCACAAACCCCCAAAACCGAAGAGGAACACCAGGAGTATACCTGCTGAGGAGAAGAACAAGGCCCAGTGCCTGAAGCTGAAGAAGAGGAAGATGATTCTCTTTTTTTGAGGAAGTTGAAGCCCAAAATTCCTGACCACAATGATGCTCATCCAGTCGCTGAGGACATGCACATCATGAAAGATGCAGGAATGAGATTGTGGAGACAGTATGATCCCTATGTTGTTAGGAGGAGGACTGCAGTTGACTATCCATACAAAGGAACACCAAGACTTCTATGAGACAAATTTTGCTTGACAAGAAGCCCATTGTATGTGAAATGAAATGGGTCGATTGGGAATATATCAAGGAAAATGAAGATCACTTCCCAGGAGTTTATGACAGAGGTCACTCCATCAACATGCTGCGAATCTTTGATGTCCCTCAGAAGTTCAAAGTTCTGAGTTTGATTGTAGAAACGATCAAGAGGACTGCTCCTGATCAAAAGAGAAGTTGTGGGTATGCTCCACATATTCAGGAGCTCATCAATTCTAGGATGGGCACAAGAATTTATTTGCTGGACAAGGAGCATCTACCCTTACATACTGAATTTGAAGACAACACTGTTGTGATGAATGAGGAGGAACCATCATCAGCTCAAGTCCAGGAGAAGAGAGCCAAAGCAAAGGCTGAGAAAGCTGCAAGGATGCCAAGCACAGAAGAAGCATCTCAAGTTTTCCTCAAGACAAAACAAGATCAATTAGGCTATCTGATTCAAGCTACACCGAGGATTGAGAAGGGCTTGACCACCCTGACTCAGAATCAGGAGAGCCTGGAGAGGATTGTTGAGATAAAATTCTATGATCTTGACCTGAAGGTAACTGAGATTCCGACTGCGGTTGAGCAGCTTCAGGAGGAAGCAGAGGAGAGGAGAGGAAAGGCAACTACTGATGCTTTTCAGCGTGTGCCACGAGGTCAGCGGTCTGCTGCAGTGCCAGTTTCAGATGTTAGAGCTACAGTGTCAGCACCAGCAGCTATAACTCTAATGCCACCTCCAGCACCTACTCCACCAGCTCCAACTACATCGACTGATGCCTTCGTCCTTGGAGTTCTCTCTACACCACCTCCCGAAGACCAAGCCTGAGAGACATATAGCACTATGCATTTTCAAACTTTTTGGTAACTTGTTGCCAAAGGGGGAGAAATATGTATAGATCATAGGCTTCGAGAGAGAGTGTCTTGCTTTTTATCTCTCTTGCTTTTGGTTGAACTTTTTATTGTGTGCTTGTGTGAGATACTTTATGTCCTTGTGAGATACTTATGTGATCATGTGGTTGATCATATGCTACCTTAATGCTTGTTGAATGATGCTATCTTTTATATCTCATATATGATCAATCACTTGCTTGGTGATGAGTGCATGCTATTAATTTCTATCATTTTGAGCGCTCCACCAAGATGTATGTGACATGGAAGAGTAACCCATGAACCTAATAGATTGTGCATTTGCATTCAAAAGAAAATTTTAAATAATGCACAAATTTAGGGGGAGCTCTTGCTTATCACATACTTCTCAAAGCGACGATGTATTTCAATCTTATTATCATTTGTCGAAGCTTTGATCTATATGTTGTCATCAATTACCAAAAAGGGGGAGATTGAAAGTGCAACTATCCCTGGGTGGTTTTGGTAATTCCTAACAACATATAGCTCATTGAGCTAATGCTATTTGAAGATAAATATTTCAAGAAAGCTCAATGATTTGCATGGCATGGATTAGAAAGTGGACCCCTCAAAATGCTAAGGACAAAAGATTGGCTCAAGCTCAAAGCACAAGACTCTACATCTTACTTTTTAGTGATCCAAGATCACATTGAGCCCATAGGAAAAGCCAATACTATTAAAAGGGGGTGAGGTGTTGCTTAACGAGTTACTTGCTCAAAATGCTTAGTGACATGATCCCAAAACCCTCAACTACTTTCTCATATCCACATATGTCCCAAACCAAAAGTCAAACTCGGCCCCACCGAAATCTTCTATTCGGCGCCCCCAAGTTCACTTGACATAGCCACTGCCAAAAACCCTAGTCACTTCGGTCTCACCGATAGGGATCTCGGTCTCACCGAGATGGGATTGCAAACTCTCGGTTTCCCTTCGTAACATTTTGGTCCAACCGAGATGAGCGATCGGTCCCACCGAGATTGCAATGCAAACTCTCTGTTTCCCCTTCATAACGTTTTGGTCTGACCGAAATGAGCGAATCGGTCCCACCGAGTTTGCCTGACCAACTCTCTATTTTTCTATTACCAAAATCGGTCCCACCGAGTTTGTATAATCGGTCTCACCCAGATTACGTTATGCCCTAACCCTAATGGAATCAATCCCACCGAGTTTGCCTAACCAACTCTCTGTTTGTCTATTACCAAAATCGTTCCCACCGAGTTTGTGTAATCGGTCTCACCGAGATTACGTTATGCCCTAACCCTAATGGAATTGGTTCCACCGAGTTGATCATGTCGGTCCCACCGAGTTGATCATGTCGGTCCCACCGAAAATCCTAATGTTCACATTTTGAACTAAATCGGTCTGACCAAGTTTTATAATTCGGTCCCATCGAGTTTGGTGATTTCTATGTAACGGTTAGATTTTGTGTGGAGGCTATATATACCCCTCCACCCACTCTTCATTAATGGAGAGAGCCATCAGAATATGCCTACACTTCCAACATACATTTTCTGAGAAAGAACCACCTACACTTGTGTTGAGGTCAAGATATTCCATTCCAACCACATAAATCTTGATCTCTAGCCTTCCCCAAGTTTCTTTCCACTGAAATCATCTTCCTACCAAATCCAATCCTATGAGAGAGAGAGTTGAGTGTTGGGGAGACTATCATTTGAAGCACAAGAGCAAGTAGTTCATCATCAACACACCATCTATTACCTTTTGGAGAGTGGTGTCTCCTAGATTGGTTAGGTGTCACTTGGGAGCCTCCGTCAAGATTGTGGAGTTGAACCAAGGAGTTTGTACGGGCAAGGAGATCGCCTACTTCGTGAAGATCTACCCTAGTGAGGCAAGTCCTTCGTGGGCGATGGCCATGGTGGGATAGACAAGGTTGCTTCTTCGTGGACCCTTCGTGGGTGGAATCCTCCATGGACTCGCGCAACTGTTACCCTTCGTGGGTTGAAGTCTCCATCAACGTGGATGTACGATAGCACCACCTATCGGAACCACGCCAAAAATCTCCGTGTCTACATTGCGTTTGCTCCTTCCAAACTCGCCCTTTACCTTCATATGCAATTTTTTACATTCCGCTGCTATACTCTTAGAATTGCATTTGTAGGTTGATTACTTGAATTGTGGTAAGTAGCTAAAATCTGCCAAGACTTAAAATTGGGAAAAGGCTAGATTTTTATTTGGTCAAGTAGTCTAATCACCCCCCCCCCTCTAGACATACTTTTGATCCTACAGTATGTTACTTGCCCGAGATTCGATCGTCGGTATCTCAATACCTAGTTTAATCTCGCTACCGGCAAGTCTCTTTACTCGTTCCGTAATGCATCATCCCGCAACTAACTCATTAGTCACATTGCTTGCAAGGCTTATAGTGATGTGCATTACCGAGAGGGCCCAGAGATACCTCTCCGACAATCGGAGTGACAAATCCTAATCTCGATCTATGCCAACTCAACAAGTACCATCGGAGACACTTGTAGAGCACACTTATAATCACCCAGTTATGTTGTGACGTTTGGTAGCACACAAAGTGTTCCTCCGGTATTCGGGAGTTGCATAATCTCATACTCAGAGGAACATGTATAAGTCATGAAGAAAGCAGTAGCAACAAACTAAACGATCATCGTGCTAAGCTAACGGAATGGGTCAAGGCAATCACATCATTCTCTAATGATGTGATCCCGTTAATCAAATGTCAACTCATGTCTATGGCTAGGAAACTTAACCATCTTTGATTCAACTATCTAGTCAAGTAGAGGCATACTAGTGACACTCTGTTTGTCTATGTATTCACACATGTACTAAGTTTCCAGTTAATACAATTCTAGCATGAATAATAAACATTTATCATGATATAATGAAATAAATAATAACTTTATTGTTGCCTCTAGGGCACATTTCCTTCAGTCTCCCACTTGCACTAGAGTCAATAATCTAGTTCACATATTTATGTGATTAGTTCACATCTCCATGTGACTAATACCCAAAGGGTTTACTAGAGTCAATAATCTAGTTCACATCGCTATGTGATTAACACCCGAAGAGTGACCATGTTTTGCTTGTGAGAGAAGTTTAGTCTACGGGTCTGCAACATTCAGATCCGTATGTATTTCGCAAATTTCTATGTCTACAATGCTCTGCATGGAGCTACTCTAGCTAATTGCTCCCACTTTCAATATGTATCCAGATCGAGACTTAGAATCATCTACATTGATGTAAAAAGCTTTCATCGACGTAACTATTTACGACGAACTCTTTTATCACCTCCATAACCGAGAAATATTTCCTTAGTCCTCTAAGGATAATTTTGACTATTGTCCAGTGATCTACTCCTAGATCACTATTGTTCTCCCTTGCCAGAAACATGCTACAGTATACAATAGGACCGGTAAACAACATAGCATACTTTATAGAACCTATGACTAAGGCATAGGGAATGACTTTTCATTCTCTTTCTATTTTCTGCTGTGGTCGGGTTTTGAGTCTTTACTCAACTTCACACCTTGCAACACAGGTAAGAACTCCTTCTTTGACTGTTCCATTTTGAACACTTCAAAATCTTGTCAAGGTATGTACTCATTGAAAAAACTTATCAAGCATCTTGATCTATCTCTATAGATCTTGATGCTCAATGTGTAAGAAGCTTCATCGAGGTCTTTCTTTCAAAAACTCTTTTAAAACACTCCTTTATGCTTGCTAGAAAATTCTACATTATTTCTGATCAACAATATGTCATTCACATATACTTATCAGAAATGATGTAGTGCTCGCACTCACATTCTTGTAAATACAGGCTTCACCGCAAGTCTGTATAAAACCATATGCTTTGATCACTTTATCAAAGCATATATTCCAACTCCGAGAAGCTTGCACCAGTCCATAGATAGATCGCTGGAGCTTGCTCACTTTGTTAGCACCTTTAGGATCGACAAAACCTTCTGGTTGCATCATATTCAACTCTTCTTTAAGAAATCCATTGAGGAATACAGTTTTGACATCTATTTGCCAGATTTCATAAAATGCGGCAACTGCTAACATGATTCGGACAGACTTTTAAGCATCGATACGAGTGATAAAATCTCATCGTAGTCAACACCTTGAACTTGTTAAAAACAATTTGCGACAATTCGAGCTTTGTAGATAGTAACACTACTATCAGCGTCTGTCTTACTATTGAAGATCCATTTATTCTTAATGACTCACTGATCATCGGGAAAGTCAATCAAAGTCCATACTTTGTTCTCATACATGGATCCCATCTCAGATTTCATGGCCTCAAGCCATTTCGCATAATCTGGGCTCATCATCGCTTCCTCATAGTTCATAGGTTCGTCATGGTCTAGTAACATGACTTCCAGAACAGGATTACCGTACCACTCTGGCGCGGACTGTGCTCTAGTTGACCTACGAGGTTCGGTAGTAACTTGATTAGAATTTCATGATCATCATCATTAGCTTCCTCACTAATTGGTGTAGGAATCACTAGAACTGATTTCTGTGATGAACTACTTTCCTATTCGGGAGAAGGTACAATTACCTCATCAAGTTATACTTTCCTCCCATTCACTTCTTTCGAGAGAAACTCCTTCTCTAGAAAGGATCCATTCTTAGCAACAAAATGTCTTGCCTTCGGATCTGTGATAGAAGGTGTACCCAATAGTTTCTTTTGGGTATCCTATGAAGACGCACTACTCCGAATGGGTTCGAGCTTATCAGTTTGAAACTTTTTCACATAAGCATCATAGCCCCAAACTTTAAGAAACGACAGCTTAGGTTTCTTGCTAAACCACATTTCATATGGTGTCATCTCAATGGATTTAGATGGTGCCCTATTTAACGTGAATGCAAATGTCTCTAATGCATAACCCCAAACGATAGTGATAAATCGGTATGAGACATCATAGATTGCACCATATCTAATAAAGTACGGTTATGGCGTTCGGACACACCATTACGTTGTGGTGTTCCAGGTGGCGTGAGTTGCGAAACTATTTCGCATTGTTTCAAATGAAGACCAAACGCGTAACTCAAATATTCTCCTCCATGATCAGATCGCAGAAACTTTATTTTCTTGTTATGATGATTTTCCACTTCACTCTGAAATTCTTTGAACTTTTCAAATGTTTCAGACTTATGTTTCATCAAGTAGATATACCCATATCAGCTAAAATCATCTATGAAGATCAGAAAATAACGATACCCGCCGCGAGCCTCAACACTCATTGGATTGCATACATCAGTATGTATTATTTCCAATAAGTTAGTTGCTTGCTCCATTGTTTCGGAGAATCTTGCACACGAGGCATGGTTCGCAAGCATCAAATGATTCATAATCAAGTGATTCCAAAATCCCATCAGCATGGAGTTTCTTCATGCGCTTTACATCAATATGACCTAAACGGCAGTGCCACATATAAGTTGCACTATCATTATTTGAAAGTGCAACTATCCCTAGGTGGTTTTGGTAATTCAAAACAACATATAGCTCATTGAGCTAATGCTATTCCAAGATGATTATTTCAGGAAAGCTCAATGATTGGCATGGCATGGATGTGAAAGTGGAACCCTCAAAATGCTAAGGACAAAGGATTGGCTCAAGCTCAAAATCTCAAGACTCTTCACTTTATATTTTAGTGATCCAAGATCACATTGAGTCTTTAGGAAAAGCCAATACTATCAAGGAGGGATGAGGTGTTGCTTAATGAGCCTCTTGCTTCATGTGCTTAGTGATATGCTCCAAAACTCTCAACTACTTTCCCACTTCCACATATGACCTAAACCCTAAGCCAAACTCGGTCCTACCGATTCTTTCTATCCGGCGCCACCGAGTTTCACTTGTCATAAAAAACTGCCAAACCCTAGCAATTCGGTTCTACCGATAGGGATCTCGGTCTCACCGAGATGGGATTGCAAACTCTCTGTTTCCCTTTCGTAACTTTTCGGTCTCACCGAAAGAGCGAATCGGTCCCACCGAGATTGCAATGTAAATTCAGTGTTTCCTTTTTGTAACTTTTCGGTCTCACCGGAAGAGCAAATCGGTCCCACCGAGTTTGCCTGACCAACTCTCTGGTTAGCTAATTACCAAAATCAGTCTCACCGAGTTTGTGTAATCGGTCTCACCGAGATTACGTTATGCCCAAACCCTAACCATATCGGTCCTACCGAGTTGCATGTCAGTCCCACCGAAAATCTCTAACGGTCACTAGGTTTACCTTTTCGGTCTGACCGAGTTTGTTGATTCGGTCCCACCGAGATTGGAAAACTATGTGTAACGGTTGGATTTTGTGTGGAGGCTATATATACCCCTCCACCTCCTCTTCATTCATGGAGAGAGCCATCAGAACACATACACAATTCCAACTCATATGTTCTGAGAGAGAACCACCTACTCATGTGTTGAGACCAAGATATTCCATTCCTACCATATGAATCTTGATCTCTAGCCTTCCCCAAGTTGCTTTCCACTCAAATCTTGTTTCCACCAGATCCAAATCCTATGAGAGAGAGTTGAGTGTTGGGGAGACTATCATTTGAAGCACAAGAGCAAGGAGTTCATTACCTACACACCATTTGTTACTTCTTGGAGAGTGGTGTCTCCTAGATTGGCTAGGTGTCACTTGGGAGCCTCCGACAAGATTGTGGAGTTGAACCAAGGAGTTTGTAAGGGCAAGGAGATCGCCTACTTCGTGAAGATATACCGCTAGTGAGGCAAGTCCTTCGTGGTCGATGGCCATGGTGAGATAGACAAGGTTGCTTCTTCGTGGACCCTTTGTGGGTGGTTGCTTCTTCGTGGACCCTTTGTGGGTGGAGCCCTTCGTGGACTCGCGCAACCGTTACCCTTTGTGGGTGGAGCCCTCCGTGGACTCGCGCAACCGTTACCCTTCGTGGGTTGAAGTCTCCATCAATGTGGATGTAGGATAGCACCACCTATCCGAACCACGGGAAAAACATCCGTGTCTCCAATTGTGTTTGAATTCTCCAAACCCTTCCCTTTACATTCTTGCAAGTTGCATGCTTTACTTTCCGCTGCCAATATACTCTTTGCATGCTTGCTTGAATTGTGTGATGATTGCTTGACTTGTCCTACAATAGCTAAAATCTGCCAAGAACTAAAATTGGGAAAAGGTTAAGTTTTTATTTGGTCAAGTAGTCTAATCCCCCCCCCTTCTAGACATACTTTCGATCCTACATTATTAACTTTGCATCTATTGGCTTCAATATTATGAATATGTGTATTACTATGATTGATATTCAATAAACCATTCACCTTGGGTGTATGACCTCATAAGATTTTATTCATGTAAACAGAATAACAATTATCCTTGACTTAAATGAATAATTGTATTGTAATAAACATGATCCAATCATATTATGCTCTACGCAAACACCAAATAACATTTATTTTAGGTTCAACACTAATCCCGAAGGTAAAGGGAGTGTGCGATGGTGATCTTATCAACCTTGGAATCACTTCCAATTCACATCATCAGCTCGCCCTTAACTAGTCTCTGTTTATTTTGCAACTCCCGTTTTGAGTTACTATTCTTAGTAACTGAACCAATATCAAATACTGAGGTGTTGTTATAAACACTAGTAAAGTACACATCAATAACATGTATATCAAATATATACTTTTGTTCACTTTGCCATCCTTCTTATCCAGCAAGTATCTAGGGCAGTTCCACTTCCAGTGACCATTTCCTTTGCAGTGGAAGCACTCAAATCCAGGCTTGGGTCTAGCTTTGAGATTCCTCATGGGAGCAGCAACTTGCTTGTTATTCTTCTTTGAAGTTCCTCTTTCTTTCCCTTTGCCCTTTTTCTTGAAACTAGTGGTCTTGTTAACCATCAACACTTGATGCTATTTCTTCATTTCTACCTTCGCCAATTTTAGCATCGCGAAGAGCTTGGGAATTACTTTCGTTATCCCTTGCATATTATAGTTCATCACTAAGTTCTAGTAACTTGGTGATAGTGAGTAGAGAACTTTTTCAATTACTATCTTATCTGGAAGATTAACTCCTAATTGATTCAAGCAATTGTAGTACCCAGACAATCTCAGCACATGCTCACTAGTTGAGCTATTCTCCTCCATCTTGTATGTTACTTGCCCGAGATTCGATCGTCGGTACCTCAATACCTAGTTTGATCTCATTACCGGCAAGTATCTTTACTCGCTCCGTAATGCATCATCCCACAACTAACTCACTAGTAATATTGCTTGCAAGGCTTATAGTGATGTGCATTACCGAGAGGGCCCAGAGATACCTCTCCGACAATCGGAGTGACAAATCCTAATCTCGATCTATGCCAACTCAACAAGTACCATCGGAGACACTTGTAGAGCACCTTTATAATCATCCAGTTACGTTCTATCATTTGGTAGCACACAAAGTGTTCCTCCGGTATTCGGGAGTTGCATAATCTCATAGTCAGAGGAACATGTATAAGTCATGAAGAAAGCAGTAGCAACAAACTAAACGATCATCGTGCTAAGCTAATGGAATGGGTCAAGGCAATCACATCATTCTCTAATGATGTGATCCCGTTAATCAAATGTCAACTCATGTCTATGGCTAGGAAACTTAACCGTCTTTGATTCAACTAGCTAGTCAAGTAGAGGCATACTAGTGACACTCTGTTTGTCTATGTATTCACACATGTACTAAGTTTCCGGTTAATACAATTCTAGCATGTATAATAAACATTTATCATGATATAAGGAAATAAATAATAACTTTATTATTTTCTCTAGGGCATATTTCCTTCAGGAGTAGTTAGGAGGCGCCCAGGCAAGAGGCCTTGCCTTTTCGATCGATGTTGCTTTTGTCTTAGCCTTTGCTACCTCTTGAGCATTGCGTTGGTTTTCCCTTGAAGAGGAAAGGGTGATGCAGCAGAGCAGCGTAAGTATTTCCCTCAGTTTTTGAGAACCAAGGTACCAATCCAGTAGGAGGCCACGCACGAGTCCCTCGCACCTACACAAACAAATAAACTCCTCGCAACCAACGCGATAAAGGGGTTGTCAATCCCTTCACGGTCACCTACGAGAGTGAGATCTGATAGATATGATAAGATAATATTTTTGGTATTTTTATGATAAAGATAAATAAATATGCAAGTAAAATAAAGGGCAAAGGAAATAACTAAGTATTGGAAGATTAATATAATGGAAAATAAACCGTAGGGCCATAGGTTTCACTAGTGGCTTCTCTCGAGAGCATAAGTAACAAATTACTGTTAAGCAATTGACAGAATTGAGCATAGTTATGAGAATATCTAGGTATGATCATGTATATAGGCATCACATCCGAGACAAGTAGATCGACTCCTGCCTGCATCTACTACTATTACTCCACACATCGACCGCTATCCAGCATGCATCTAGAGTATTAAGTTCAAGAGAACAGAGTAACGCTTTAAGCAAGATGACATGATGTAGAGGGATAAACTCATGCAAATATGATACAAACCCCATCTTGTTATCCTCGATGGCAACAATACAATATGTGCCTTGCTACCCCTAATGTCACTGGGAAAGGACACCACAAGATTGAACCCAAAGCTAAGCACTTCTCCCATTGCAAGAAAGATCAATCTAGTAGGCCAAACCAAACTGATAATTCGAAGAGACTTGCAAAGATAACCAATCATCCATAAAAGAATTAAGAGAATATTCAAATATTGTTCATATAAAATTGATCATAAACCCACAATTCATCGATCTCAATAAACACACCGCAAAAGAAGATTACATCGAATAGATCTCCACAAGAGAGGGGGAGAACTTTGTATTGAGATCCAAAAATAGAGAAGAAGCCATCTAGCTAATAACTATGGACCCGAAGGTCTGAAGTAAACTACTCACACTTCATCGGAGAGGCTATGGTGTTGATGTAGAAGCCCTTTGTGATCGATACCCCCTCCGCCGAAGCTCCGGAAAAGGCCCCAAGATGGGATCTCGTGGATACAGAAAGTTACGGAGGTGGAATTAGGGTTTTGGCTCCGTATTTGGTAGTTTGGGGGTACGTAGGTATATATAGGAGGAAGAAGTATGTCGGTGGAGCAATGTGGGCCCCACGAGGGTGGAGGGCACGCCTGGGGGATAGGCATGCCCGCCTACCTCGTGCCTTCCTGGTTGATGTCTTGACGTAGGGTCCAAGTCCTCTAGATCACGTTTGTTCCAAAAATCACGTCCCCGAAGGTTTCATTCCGTTGGGACTCCGATTGATATTCTTTTTCTGCGAAACTCTGAAATAGGCAAAAAAACAACAATTCTGGGCTAGGCCTCCGGTTAATAGGTTAGTCCCAAAAATAATATAAAAGTGTATAATAAAGCCTAATAATGGCCAAAACAGGATATAATATAGCATGGAACAATCAAAAATTATAGATACGTTGGAGATGTATCAAGCATCCCCAAGCTTAATTCCTGCTCGTCCTCGAGTAGGTAAATGATAAAAACAGAATTTTTGATGTGGAATGCTACTTGGCATAATTTCAATGTAATTCTTCTTAATTGTGGTATGAATATTCAGATCCGAAAGATTCAACATAAAAGTTTAATATTGACATAGAAATAATAATACTTCAAGCATACTAACTAAGCAATTATGTATCTTCAAAATAACATGGCCAAAGAAAGTTATCCCTACAAAATCATATAGTCTGCCTATGCTCCATCTTCACCACACAAAGTATTTAACTCATGCACAACCCCGATGACAAGCCAAGCAATTGTTTCATACTTTTAGTGTTCTCAAACTTTTTCAATCTTCACGCAATACATGAGCGTGAGCCACGGACATAGCACTATAGGTGGAATAGAATGGTGGTTGTGGGGAAGACAAAAAGGGGGAAGATGGTCTCACATCAACTAGGCGTATCAACAGGCTATGGAGATGCCCATTAATAGATATTAATGTGAGTGAGTAGGGATTGCCGTGCAACGGATGCACTAGAGCTATAAGTATATGAAAGCTCAACAAAAAGAACTAAGTGGGTGTGCATCCAACTCGCTTGCTCATGAAGATCTAGGGCATTTTGAGGAAGCCCATCATTGAATATACAAGCCAAGTTCTATAATGAAAAATTCCCACTAGTATATGAAAGTGATAACATAGGAGACTCTCTATATAGATCTTGGTGCTACTTTGAAGCACAAGTGTGGTAAAGGATAGTAGCATTGTCCCTTCTCTCTTTTTCTCTCATTTTTTCGATCCTACAAGTGGTATCAGAGCTTTGGTCTCCATTTGCTTTGATCTCCATAGCTTTTGGTGGTCATAGCCTTGGTTTCACAACCTAGGAGAGTATGGCGTCTAGCGAGGGAAATTATCACCGTAGAGGTCCTTACTTTGATGGTACTAATTTTGATAGTTGGAAGCATAAAATGCAAATGCATATTCTTGGACATAACCCCGCCATTTGGGCTATTGTGTGTGTTGGTTTGCAAGGTGACTTCTTTGATGGGAAAGAACCAAACCGTGAAGCTACCGCGGATGAGTTGAAGATGTTGCAATACAATGCTCAGGCTTGTGATATTCTCTTCAACGGATTGTGCCCCGAAGAATTCAACAAAATCAGCCGTCTTGAGAATGCAAAGGAAATTTGGGACACTTTGATTGATATGCACGAAGGTACCGACTCCGTCAAGGAATCCAAGTTGGATGTGCTTCAAAGTCAACTTGACAAGTTCAAAATGAAGGATGGTGAAGGTGTCACTGAAATGTACTCTAGGCTTGCTCTCATCACAAATGAGATTGCCGGCTTAGGAAGTGAAGAGATGACCGATAGATTCATCATCAAGAAGATTCTAAGAGCCTTGGATGGAAAATATGATACCGTGTGCACATTGATCCAAATGATGCCCAATTACAAAGATCTCAAGACAACGAAGGTGATTGGAAGAATAGTTGCTCATGAGATGTCACTTAAGGATAAAGAGGAACTTCACAACAAATCAAGTGGTGCCTACAAAGCCTCATGTGAAGTCCCTACATCATCAAGTGAGAAACAAAACTTCAATGAAGAATTGAGCTTAATGGTGAAGAACTTCAACAAGTTCTACAAGAGTAGAAGCAAAAATAGAAGCTTCAAGTCAAGGTCCTACAATGACAAAAGATCTTCTAGTCGAGAGCGAAACTGCTATAGTTGTGGAAGACCCGGACACTATTCCAATGAGTGTACGGCTCCCTACAAGAGAAGAGAAGATTCTCCAAAAAGAAGAAGCAAAGAATCACCACCAAGAGAGAGAAGGAGTAGAGATGATCGTTATGCACGAAGATACTCACGTAGAAGCAAGGATTCGGAAAGGAAGGAAAAATCATCAAGGAGCTACACAAAACGAAGACATCAAGCTCATGTTGGTGAATGGGTATCCGGCTCCGACTCCGACAGCCACTCCGAGAGAAGTTATCACTCTGACTCCGAAGATACTCAAGATGAAGGTGTTGCCAGTCTAGCACTTGTGTCAACCAACTCCTACGACATATTTGACTCACCAAATGAAGGAATTGGAAGATGCTTCATGGCCAAAGGTCCTAAGGTAACACACCCCGAGTATGTTGATTTCAATAGTGATGAAGATGACTTGTTAGGTGATGATTTGCTTGTTGACAACTCTAGTGATGAGTACTATGATGAAACGTCAATTAATCATGCTAAGCAAGATAAAACGAATGACAATGATAAGGAGAAGATTGAGGCTCTAACTAAAGAACTAAACACTCTTAAGTTAGCTCATGAAACTATCTTCGAAGATCATCGAGAACTTTTAAGAGCTCATGAGAAATTATGCTTTGAAAAGCTCAATCTTGAGCAAGAGCATGAGTTCTTAAAAGCAATCAATGATGATCTCCGCAAGAAAAGTTCTTACATGGCCAAGCGTTTACTCTTATCCACTTACATGCCTCAAGTCAAGTCTAGTAACAAGAACAAGAAAGATTCTTCCTCTAGCAGTAACAATGATCATGCTAAATCCAATATTGTTGCTTCTAGTAGTTCTCTTGATTCCACTAATGATTCTCTTAGCCAAGTTACACTTGAGCAAGAAAATAGCTTATTGAAGGGAATTATAGAGAAAGGAGTGTACAAAAGCCTTGCCGGGAGTAAGCAATTCGAGGAAATTGTGCGCAAGCAAGGAACGCACCGGAAGAATCAAGGTGTTGGTTTTGAACGAAAATTCAATGCCAATGGAGTTGAGTGGGAAGAAGATCAACACCCCAAGACAAAGTTTGTTCCTCAACAAGAGAAGTATGATACTTATCTCAAGGGGACACAAGCTCAAGATGATCTTCCACCACAAGACTACAAGCAAAAAGGCAAGGACAAGCTTCAAGAGTAAATTGATGCATTTGAAGAAGCTCCTAAGACCTTAGTCAAGTGGATTCCCAAGACCACTTCAAGTTCCACTTCATCAAGTACGACTACAACTCCAAGTATTCCCATCAAGATGGTGTGGATCCAAAAGAAGAAGAACTAGAGAGTTCTTGAGGGTAACTCCGCCAACATACTTCACTCTTATCATTTTGGCAAGAACAAGTGCAATCAACTTCCACATCTTGCACTAGTTCAAGGAGTCACAAACCCTCTTGTTGGTAAGACAAGGGACAAGGTAACCTAAAAGTTTTCATGGACATCATCTTGTGTGTGCATCACTCTATGTCTATGGATATCCTTGTTTCTACCTTGTGGGACTAACCCATGTAGGTATTGAAAGTGCAATTCACTCAAATGGATAGCTCCAAGTGATCTACATCAACATTGAGCATCCACATCTTCAACATCTACATGAAGTCATCATCAACAAAACCCGAGGTTAGTTCATCCCTCTAAGGGGGGGTATCACATCTAGGGGGAGCTTTACTCTAAGACTTGAGCTAAAGCAACTCTAAAGATGTGAACACAACAATGCTTTATGTAAAAGTGGTAACCCCACTTGAGCTTAAACGATGAGTATGCCCTATGATCAAGTGTTCTCACTTGACTCCTAAGTCAATATACTCATATATAGATGACCTTGTCATCGCAAATTGCTTGATAGATGCTAGAATTGGTTGTGCATGCCTTGTCACATATTTCATTTGCCATCTTATTGTGTGAGCATGCTGGTTGCATATTTTACTCATTTGAGGACATCCACTTGTTGTTTTGATTGTTTAGTTTTATTTCCTTTTGCCAAGTGGATGGACAAGAATGCCTAAGAACCTCCTCTAGCTATCTATGCTTTTCTCGTCTCAAACTCTATTCATGCTACATCACAAAATTTGATCAAGTCAGATTCGAACCACTCTGTGTGAGGAGCGCTCGGAGTCCCCGATTCGTCATGGACTTAAACTTCCAAAACCTCTTTATGATTCTCGGTCTGACCGATACCCCACTTTCGGTCCTACCGAGATCATTAAGTTGATCTAGGTTTTCGATATCGGTGCAACCGATTTGAACCATTCGGTCACACCGAGTTGCAACAACTGTATATCGTTTTGCATCTCGGTGCCACCGAGTTGTTCCACTCGGTCACACCGACAAGGTCGGGCTATATATATAGTCACGGGCAAAAATTTGGAAATTTCTCCGAACCCCTTCGCCTGCGCGATAGCCTGCTCTGCCAACTTGGTCTCCGGATCGTCTCCTCGCCGCCAGCCGCCTCCAGTCGCTGGTCTCCGTCGCCGTCAACGGAAATTCAACCCCGCCATTGCCGCCGTAGCGAGTCTCCGCCGAACTAGGGTATGGACTTGATCTTTGTGCTATTCCCCAATCCGATTCTTAGCCCATTGTGATCATCATGATTCTTGCCACGTTTGTTAAACTTCTATCCAGTCAATGAACTCGTAGATTAGGTTTAATTCGAAAATTTTAGGGTTAGGTTTCCGCCGAAACCATCTCGGACCCACCGAGTTGAAAAACTCGGTCCCACCGATTTGGCTTATGCCATTGCACAAGTGAGACTCGGTCTGACCGAGAATTACTTATCGGTGTGACCAATTTTGGAACTCTGTGAAACCCTAGCAGTCTCGGTGCCACCGAACTGTGACTCGGTCTGACCGAGTTCACTAGTTTAGGTGCCAAAACTGCTTCGGTATCACCGAGTTTACTAATCGGTAGATCCGAGATGCTTTCAGTGGGAAACTAAAACTAAGTTTTTAAATTATTCTTTTGCAAAAATCTCTACATTTTGTGATGCTCATCCACTCTATCTCATCTATAACCTATTCATAGGGTCAGCAGTCAGAGTTTGCAACATGTCTGATCAGAGTGACAGCCAGAACTTGTCAGAGCAGCAAGTGCAGATGAGTGAGGGCACTAGTCCCTCCAGCTCTTCAGATGATGGCAGCAGAAGTACCCCAAGCAATTTGCCAAAAGCTGCCACCAGACAGAGGAAGAAGAGAACTTCAGATTCTGAGGATGAAGATTATGTGGCAGAGGAAGAGGAAGCAACTTCCAAGAGAATTGAGCCAGCTCAGGGCACAAAGCCAGGGTTAAAGATCAAAAGGCCAGCAGGCAGGCAGCCTATGCCAAAGGCCAGAGCTTCAATCAAGATTTCTGAGAAGCCCACTCCCATAGAGCCAGTTGCTGATGAAGGCAAGAAAAGGAAGGAAAGGGTGAAGAAGACCGTAGCCAGAGTGCTTGGAAAGGCTTCCATCATGGAAGAAGAGGAAGAAGAAGAGGTTGCTGCACCAGCACCTAAGGCACCCAAGCTGATGGGTGATGCTATCAAATCAGGGGCTACTGCATCTAAGCCCAAGGAAGCACCCAAGGCTGCATCAAAGGTCAAGACAGCACCAAAGAGGAATACAAGAAGCATCCCAGCTGCTGAGAAGAACAAGGCCCCAGTGCCTGAAGCTGCTGAAGAAGATGATGAAGAGCAAGTTCTCAGAAAACTCAAGCCCAAGATCCCAGACCACAACGATGCTCATCCTGTGGCTGAGGATATGAAGCTCAGGAGAGACTCAGGGCTGAGGAAGTGGAGAGAAGCAGACCCATATGCTTCAAGGAGAAGAACTGCTGTGGATTACAGATTTCACACCAAGGAACAGCAGGACTTCTATGAGACAGTGTTGCTTGATAAGAAGCCAATAGTCTGTGATATGAGATGGGTTGACTGGCAATACATCAAGGACAATGAAGAACACTACCCTGGAGTGTATGACAGCTTCAATGCTTGTGGAGTAGCAGACTTTGTTGGGAAGAAGCTCACAAAGTGGAACGAGGAGCTTATCATGCAGTTCTACTCCACAACACATTTTTATCGAGATGGGAGGATTGTATGGATGTCAGAAGGAACCAGATATCAGTCAACAGTTGCTGAGTGGGCACAGCTCATTAATGCCCTAGAGGAGCAAGAAGATGACTTGGACATTTATGCCAAGAAGAAGATGGACCACAACTCTATGTCCAATATGTACAAGGAAATTCCAAATGAGGCTCTTGAAACTTTCAAATTTGGCTCATGCACAATCCCGATGACAAGCCAAGCAATTGTTTCATACTTTTAGTGTTCTCAAACTTTTTCAATCTTGACGCAATACATGAGCGTGAGCCACGGACATAGCACTATAGGTGGAATAGAATGGTGGTTGTGGGGAAGACAAAAAGGGGGAAGATGGTCTCACATCAACTAGGCGTATCAACAGGCTATGGAGATGCCCATTAATAGATATTAATGTGAGTGAGTAGGGATTGCCATGCAACGGATGCACTAGAGCTATAAGTATATGAAAGCTCAACAAAAAGAACTAAGTGGGTGTGCATCCAACTCGCTTGCTCATGAAGATCTAGGGCATTTTGAGGAAGCCCATCATTGGAATATACAAGCCAAGTTCTATAATGAAAAATTCCCACTAGTATATGAAAGTGATAACATAGGAGACTCTCTATATAGATCTTGGTGCTACTTTGAAGCACAAGTGTGGTAAAGGATAGTAGCATTGTCCCTTCTCTCTTTTTCTCTCATTTTTTTATTATTTGGGCATTTTCTCTTCTTCTTTTTTATGGCCTCTTTTTTTTATTTAGTCCGGAGTCTTGTCCCGACTTGTGGGGGAATCATAGTCTCCATCATCCTTTCCTCACTTGGGACAATGCTCTAAAAATGATGATCATCACACTTTTTATTTACTTACAACTCAACAATTACAACTCAATACTTAGAACAAAATATGACTGTCGGTGCGGAACGACACCTATGGGATCACGAGAATCCCTACTACGGTTGGCGGGGCGTGGGGCCGTGAGAAGAGCGGATCAAGCAGGTAGCACACGGTTCGTTTATCTAGGTTCGGGCCGCAAGGATGCGTAAAACCCTACTCCTGCTTTGGTGGATTGGATATCTGTGTTCTTGAGCTAGCTATTGGGCGTGAGGAGCTCCAAAAAGCTGAATCCCTCTCCTGGTCGCCTCGAGCCTCCTTTTATAGGAAAAAGGGGTGGCCACAGTGGCACACAGGAGGTGGAAAGAGAACAATGATGCAAGGTTATCCCTCGCATTACATGACAAGGCGCATTTAATGCGTCTTTCTTAGGTGTCCTTGCTTTATCGGGGACGGGGGAGAGATCTGCCTCATCCGTCGCCACTCCTTCTTGTGTCGACACGCGCCCTAGCCAGCGACGCCTGAGATGCCACGTAGGCAGGCAGGCAGCTGAGGTGGCGCAGTGGTGGGTCTTCACGAAGATCTGTATGCCGCCACACAGGTGCCTGCCCAGCTGGTTGGGTCGGCAGCTGCATGCATGCGGTGGTGGAGGCTCAGTCGGTGTGGGCCTGATGGTGGCCCTGCGGTTGTCCTCGGTAAGGGCCTTGCCGGGGCCCCGGCAAGGATCTTGCCGAGGCGCCTGCTGTCATCCCCGGCAAGGTGCTTGCCGGGGGCCTTGTGGTCTTCCTCGGATGGGATCCCGCCAAGGGTTGTCATCTCCTTACTGCGTATCCGGTCTTGAATGTCCTCACAAAGATCTGCATGTCGCCACGGGGATGTCTCCTGAATCCTTGCCCTTTGGGGGCAGTGGACTCAAGGGTGGTTTGCTCCGTAGGCGTGGGACGAGTCGCCGCGGCAAGGGTCTTGCCCGGGCTGCTAGGACTGTCTCCCGGCAAGGATCTTGCCGGGGGAGTCCGCTTCGTCCCCTTTGTTCTTTGTGGTCTTGGTCTTGGCGTCGTGGTTCTCTCGAGCTTCGGTCTTGCCCTGGCTCACCTCCCTTGCCTTGCTTGGTGTGGTGGTGCCCGTGGCTCAGACTGCCCGTGCACAGTTATAGGGGTACAAAAAGTGTACCCCTCTTTCTGTACACTGACAATGACTCTATGTGAATGCCTCCGGCGGTATACCGGGATATGCAATGAATCAAGAGTGACATGTATGAAAGAATTATGAACGGTGGCTTTGCCACGAATACAATGTCAACTACATGATCACACAAAGCAACATGACAATGATGGAGCGTGTCATAGTAAACAGAACGGTGGTAAGTTGCATGGCAATATATCTCGGAATGGCTATGGAAATGCCATGATAGGTAGGTATGGTGGCTGTTTTGAGGAAGGTATATGGTGGGTGTATGATACCGACGAAACATGTGCGGTATTAGGGTGAGAGTGCGTATGATCCATGAGCTCAACATTAGTCATAAAGAACTCATATACTTATTGCAAAAATCTACAAGTTATCAAAGCAAAGTACTATATGCATGCTCCTAGGGGGATAGATTGGTAGGAAAAGACCATCGCGCATCCCCGACCGCCACTCATAAGGAAGACAATCAATAAATAAATCATGCTCCGACTTCATCACATAACGGTTCACCATACGTGCATGCTACGGGAATCACAAACTTTAACACAAGTATTTCTCAAATTCACAACTACTCAACTAGCATGACTCTAATATCACCATCTCCATATCTCAAAACAATTATCAAGTATCAAACTTCTCATAGTATTCAACACACTCATAAGAAAATTTTATTATTAATCTTGAATGCCCAACATAATTAAAACAATTTACCACGCTGTTTCGTAGGACTCTCAAAATAATATAAGTGAAGCATGAGAGAACAATGGTTTCTATAAAACAAATCCACCACCATGCCCTAAAAGATATAAGTGAAGCACTAGAGCAAAAACTATATAACTCAAAAGATATAAGTGAAGCACATAGAGTATTCTAACAATTTTCGAATCATGTGTGTCTCTCTCAAAAGGTGTGTACGGAAAGGGTGAATGTGGAAAACTAACAAATAAAAACTCAAATAATGCAAGACGCTCCAAGCAAAACACATATCATGTGGTAAATAAAAATATAGCTCCACGTAAAGTTACCGATGGAAGTAGACGAAAGAGGGGATGCCTTCCAGGGCATCCCCAAGCTTTGACTTTTAGGTGTCCTTAGATTATCTTGGGGGTGCCATGGGCATCCCCAAGCTTAGGCTCTTGCCAGTCCTTGTTCCATAGTCCATCAAATCTTTACCCAAAACTTGAAAACTTCACAACACAAAACTTAAAGTAGAAAATCTCGTGAGCTCCGTTAGCGAAAGAAAACAAAACACCACTTCAAGGTACTGTAATGAAGTCATTCTTTATTTATATTGGTGTTAAACCTACTGTATTCCATCTTCTCTATGGTTTATAAACTATTTTACTAGCCATAGATTCATTAAAATAAGCAAACAACACATGAAAAACAGAATCTGTCAAAAACAGAACAATGTGTAGTGATCTGTAGCTAACGCAAGATCTGGAACCCCAAATTTTTTAAAATAAATTGCTGGACGTGAGGAACTTATCTTTTAATCATATGTAAAAATAAGTAACTAAATAGCACTTTCCAAATAAAAATGACAGCAATTCTCGTGAGCGCTAAAGTTTCTGTTTTTTACAGCAAGATTAAAAAGACTTTCCCCAAGTCTTCCCAACGGATCTACTTGGAACAAACACTAATTAAACACAAAAAACAAAACTAAAACAGAGGCTAGATAAATTATTTATTACTAAACAGGATCAAAAAGCAAGGAACAAAAATAAAATTGGGTTGCCTCCCAACAAGCGCTATCGTTTAACGCCCCTAGCTAGGCATAAAAGCAAGGATAGATCTAGGTATTGCCATAATAATAGGATAGATCATTAAAACTCATTTCATATTCTCTATGTTCGGCAGCAAGTTTTCTTTGAGGCAAGCAAAAGTAATCAAAAGGGCTAAATTTAATGGGACAAAAGTCCCCAAGATCAACTTTAGGAGGTATAGCTTCCTCCTTCGGCCCTTCGTATTGCACAACCAATTCATCATTATAAGCATTCTTTTGACAGAACTTTGTGAGCCTATACTTGAGAGAATATCCTAGCTCATTATTTCGAATAGCTCATTATTAAGTTTAGAAATTCTATCAACTAGAACACTGGTAGGAACCCTTTTTCTAAGGTTTTCATTGAAAGCAACATAGTCTAGAGATTGAAAACACATTATTTCTTCTTGATCAAAGATAATAGCCTCTATGGGAGGACGGCCAGCGTCCACCCTATAATGTGCAAAGATTTCTTTGCCTCCTTTATTATAAATCTAAACTCATGAGCCAAAAAGATAGTAGCGGCACGCTTAACAGAAGAATTCTCAATATTAGAAAATTCTAGGAAAATCCTTTGTATGCAAGGATGCATGTGCATAAATTGTCTTTCAAGTTCAACTACAAGCATGGCGATAGCGTCCACAAAACTACTAGTTCTATGAAGAATAGAACGACCCATAGAAGGCAAAGCACCGACACAAGTAAAGAAATCTTGGATAACTCCTTTTCCAATCATATTACCACTACCAATTCGGAATTTTTTTTGTATGTAAGATAGGGGGTTCTTCAGCAGGAGCATCAGAATTTTCCATGATATTATTATTGTCCATATCGATAATAATTTCCCCAATTTCAGACATAACGATAGAAAGTGCAAGTGGCAAAAGGAGGCAAATAGAGAAAGAGAAGGAGGACGGAGAGAGAGGCGAATAAAATGGCAAGGGTGAAGTGGGGGAGAGGAAAACGAGAGGCAAATGGCAAATAATGTAATGCGGGAGATAAGGGTTTGTGATGGGTACTTGGTATGTTGACTTTTGCTTAGACTCCCCGGCAACAGCGGCAGAAATCCTTCTTGCTACCTCTTGAGCACTGGTTGGTTTTCCCTTGAAGAGGAAAGGGTGATGCAGCAGAGCAGCGTAAGTATTTCCCTCGGCTTTTGAGAACCAAGGTATCAATCCAGTAGGAGGCCACGCACGAGTCCCTTGCACCTACACAAACAAATAAACTCCTCACAACCAACGCGATAAAGGGGTTGTTAATCGCTTTGTCGGTGTCAAAACCGGCGGATCTCGGGTAGGGGGTCCCGAACTGTGCGTCTAAGGCGGATGGTAACAGGAGGCAGGGGACACGATGTTTACCCAGGTTCGGGCCCTCTCGATGGAGGTAATACCCTACTTCCTGCTTGATTGATCTTGATGATATGAGTATTACAAGAGTTGATCTACCACGAGATCGTAGAGGCTAAACCCTAGAAACTAGCCTATGGTATGATTGTTGTTTTGTATATCTATCTACTAGCCTGGCCCTGGTTTATATAATGCACCAGAGGCCTAGGATAACAAGAGTCCTAGCCGAATACGCCGGTGGGGGAGGAGTCCTTGTCTTGACCACCAAGTCTTGTGGAATCTTCCTTGTATGCAGTAGCTGTCCGAACTGGCCCATGAGTATACGGCCATGGGGGTCCTCGGCCCAATCTAACTGACCGGGAACGACGTGGTGAGTACCCCCTAGTCCAGGACACCGTCAGTAGCCCCTTGAACTGGTCTTCAAGTTGGGGATACTCCTCGATTCTTCTGAACTGTTCTTCATCTCCGGTCGTCGGTCTTGAAAACTGGTTCAACAAATATTCTTCGATCTTGAGGATCACCAACGTGCATCCAAAGAGTTTATATGTCGGGTATCCAAGGAGCCCATTTAAGTTTCCGGCCTCTATCAATGCCTTGTTATTTTTATGCCACACCTCGGGTTTGAAGTTGTTCCCGAGCGGCAGCGTCCTCTTGCGTGCGAGCTCCAACGCCGGACTATATTCGTGGTATCTTTTGCAGACGAGCACCAACGTTGGACCGGTTCCGAGCTCCAACGTCGGAATGTATCCGAGCTCCAACGCCGGACTATGCCCAAGCTCCAACGTCGGACTATATCCAAGCTCCAACACCGGACTATATCTGAGGTGTCATAAATCACCTTGGTTCAAAAAAGTTGAAGGAGTTTAGCCGAGCTTAATGCCGGAAATGCCCTCTATGGAGCCAGCCACTAGCGCCCGAGCTTTATGCCGGACTGCTTCCGAGGTGGTGCACCACCCCGACTGCGAGCCGATTTTTTGTCAATATTTTTGATTGGTGCAATTTATTCTCTGCCGAGATATATAGCCAGTAGCCCTCAAGGTGTGTATCGGTCTAAAACCCGAGATGCACCTGAAGGATGATATAAGACCGATGATCCCAGTAGCCGCTGAGACTCAGGTTGATCTGCAAAATTGGCCTGAGGATCAAGTCCTAGCTCGGCAGAATACTTTGGGGCACAAAAAGCAGCATGCTCAGTCCTCGAGACTCAGGTTGGGTGCGGCCGACCAACCTTAGGATCAAAATCTCCTCAGAAACTGTATTGCACTTAAAATTTTCTGCATTGGACAGGCCATGCAGTAACCCCCGAGACACTGGTCGGGTGTCAACACCAGATCAGGGGATCGATGTGCCCCCCTAAAATTTGTAAATAATAAGCCCGAAGCCCAGTAGCCCCCGATCCTTAATGCGGGCACGGGTGGCCGAATTAAGGATCGATATCCATAGTAAAGTCACAAATTATGTGTAATGACTCTATGTATCCAAGTACTTTACGTCATTAATGCTCGGATCCGCATTGTACAAAACTTTGTTGACCGACCATCGGCTTCCACCTCCTCGGCCAGTAGTCGAGGAGTGTTTGTCCTACTTTATAAAGCCTTTATGAGGGCAAAGATTTATGACAAACAAGGCAATCTAGCCATACGGTTTTATAGACAAAGGTACGCAGAGAGATATGTTATATTACTGTTTAACATAAGAAATGTCTTCCAAAGAAAATAGTCCCGCTATCGGTTCCTTTCTTTGGGTTGTCATGCTAAGCATGATCATGAAACCTCAACTCTAATGTAAGAGCAAAATATTGAGGATTTAGTTTGGGAGGCCAGTTACTAGCCCCCGGTAGTGTTCGGCGACAGTCGAGGTCAAGCCGTAAACACTTCGGCCAATGTTATGAATGGCCCATCATTTAACACAGTCATCGGATCGCTGACCAGTTTACGCTTATTGTGACAGTCAGTTTTTGGCTTTCTCCACTGAGGTGCTTAACCATGTGAGCTGGAAGCACAATCGCAGTGGTTCTCCCTTTGCACACCTAGCCGAACAAAGCGGAACGTAGGAGGCAAGCGCAGGAGCCGGGCAACCCAACTATTGACCGAAGACACAATTCGAAACCGATGCATATATAGCAATATCCGAGAATGTTTTTGCCGAATCTCTAAAGGTGTCTGGCGTTGCACTGCGAGACTTGTGCTGAAAACACACAAATAGTTTAAAAGTGCCAAAAGCTTGGAAAACCAAAAAACGTCAGTAAAAACATGACGTCCGAACAAGATCAAGTGTTTGGTGCCAATCCGAAAATTGGAAGAGAAAAAAAATTGTGCTTCTGTCGTGTTTTGACAACGACCAAGAAGAAAACACATTTACAGCTCATATATAAATTTTAAGAGCCCCCAAGTGACTTGGGTAAAAGAATTTTATGTATAATGATTGTATGTACCGAAGTACTTATATCATATATGTGTTCACCCGAACTTTAAACGCGTCTTAACCGACCGTCGGCTTCTCCCTCTTCGGCCAAGGGCCGAAGAGTGTCATGTACTTCGCCTGTCGAGAGTATCGATGGTGTTTCCGATGACCGGGCAATTAGGACATAAGGCTGTAACAGACAAAGCGCGCTCAGGGAACTTATGCTATATTACTAACGAAGTGTAAGAAGCATCTTCGAAGAAAATAGTACCCCCACCGATACCTTTCTTCGGTGCTCATTATTACTATGAGACTTGTGCAATAGATTTTTTGTACTCATGAGTTCCGTTGTGTGCCGACCATGATTGAAAACAATAAGAGCGGTAGCTTTCGGCTTCACCCAGTCTGAGGTCAGAGCTCGGATGACCCGGTCGTGACAATCGCAGAGGTGCTCCCTTTACTCCCTAGCCGAACAATCAAGAACGTAGGGGTAAACACAGGAGTGAGGCAACCCAGCTTGCAAATCGCTTAGGTTAATATGGTGCATATTGTGGCGTAATACATGAACAAAGAATGAAGCCGTACAAGTATAATCATATGCGAGAGGAAAAGCTCCATCAAGGGAGCCCCCCAAATAACGGGGTATTTGAATATGCGAGTCATAAACAAAGTTTTGACAAGGAACTTTGTCACAAACAACTTTGTGCCGAAAAGTATAATGCTTGGTCTAACCGAACAAAATTTAAAACTGAAAGTTTTTGAGCATGAAAGTGACTTAGCTGATTAATGTGCTCGATGTTGATGATGCAAGCCGAGATTGTGGCGGGACGAGATCCCAGCCCCCAAGCCAGTCCCGAGATGTCCGAGGAAAGAACTCGGCTTGATGAAGTGGTGACGCAGCATAGTCGATGGGCGAGGTGAAAACCCCAGTCCGACCGCAGCGACGGAGCAGGCCGGCAGTGTGACGCCGAAGCCCCCGACGTGTGTTAATGAAGTGATGATGAAGCCCCCGGTCAGCCAAGGTGACATGGTACGTCGGTACGCCGCGGTGACAGCGCTGCCCGGATTATCTACATGTGCACAGAAAATAGTGCAAGCCGGAGATAATAGGAATAATAATTAAAAAAAATGTTGCATAATCAATAATTTATGCAAAGTGAGTAATAAAAGAAATATGGCCTGTGCGCCGAACACTCGATGAGGTAGAGCTCTCTCGGTGATGCCGAAGTTCCCGAGGTAACCGAACACGTCGGTATGGCAACACGACCAACAAGGTGATCACGCGAGCCGATTTACGCCAATTGGGACAATGACATTGGCTTTCCGAAGAGACTACATGACACAGTCGAAGTCGATCACCTACACAAAGAAAATAGTGCGGTCCAAAAAGGATAATTGATTTTCGCAAAAATAATATATTGAAAGAGATGCGGCCTGGCGCCAAAGTCATGTCGATGCAGGGTGTCGGCGTGACGCGGTGAAGGCATGGTCAAGCCCGAATTCGCAGGTCGGTCTGAGTTCCAGATGCGGCATTCGCCGAAATGTATATGAAAACTGACCGAACCACCACGCGGTCGTTGTTAATGTGACCACCATTTGATATACCTGTGTATAGATGATGAAACAAACCGGAGTAATAATTCCTTGGGAAAAATAAACCCAAGCAAGAAAAAATAATAGGATTGATAGCACCTGGTTTATCTGTTGTAGCAATCTGGAGAAAGGTTACTCCCAAAATTGGGGCTCGATCCGCACACTCATTGCCTGATGGGTGATGAAGCGGTGGCATGGCGATGCTACCAAAGGTTGGCTCGCCGAGGAAAAGCTCGTGGTCCAGCTAATGTGATGAAGTTGGTCGGCTGGTGACGCCGAAGTCTCCGAAGTAAGTTGATGAAGAGATAGTGAAGCCCTCGGTCTAGCCGAGGAGACGGAGCAGGTTAGAAGGAGACGTTGCAGCTGTCGTGTTAGCCGAGGTGTTGAAGCAGTTCGGCATGATGGACATCAGCTTGAATAAGCAACAATGCGGCCATGCCGACGCAGGTCGTAACTTGTGACGCGGTCAATGCCGGTTTGATGAAGTGACCATGCGGCGATGCCTGTGTTCCAGCTCCGTGTATTCCGTGGGGCAGCGATGTTGGTGATGATTTATCCTTGTTGATTCCGAACTCTTGTTCGCTCGCCGAGATGATGATCCAAAGAAGTTGAGCTCGGCTCAAAAGGCGATGACGTGTCTAGCGTAGGTCGGTACCCGTGGAGCAGTATTGCCGGACTGGTTTGACACCGGCATGATAGTGAAGATTACCTGAGAGGAGGCTTAAAATTTTATGGGCACGTGTTTAAAAAACACACAATACCCTAGGAGAAAATTCCTTTAAGAAGGTTGCCCCGTATCACGTTTATAAAGAAACATGAATTCGGGTCGGATCCGTATTCGCGCAAAAAATAAACCCGAAAAGTGATGCACTAATCGAAAGGTTCCCAGAGTTTGGACGATCGAATCGAGCTGAAATTTTGAGGGATGTTAGATATAGGATTTCCGCAGCCGATCAACGGTTGGATCTTCCAAAGGACGTCCGAGCTAGGTGCTGGAGACCACACCCTAAACTCGTCCAGATTCCCGTCCAGATTTGACAGGGCTCCGGTATATCGTAGATTGAAGGAGATTCCTCCATCGGAACTCGACGAAATTTTGCATGGTTGTTTTAGACTCAATTCCGCACAATTCCACCAAAGGGATCATCAAGCGACGCTCTAAGAGGTGGTGGCAGTGGATACAAGTTTGCTGTTCGGAAAAACAGCACGGTCGCCCGAGGGCAATGTTGACATTGAGCCCCCGAGCTCCATGGATGATTCCTCCATGATCTTGATAGAGATCGGGGTTGATGTTGATGAAGGCCCTCGTCCGAACATGACGATCGGAGATGGAGCACGGTCCTAGGTCGAGCCAAGGTGACCAGTCGAGCCGGCGACGAAGATGTCGGCATCGCAGTTGACCTGCAGACGAGCCATCGACCCTTTTGCTGATCACACAACGGAACTCCCAATGAAAGCACCAATGTCGGTGTCAAAACCGGCGGATCTTGGATAGGAGGTCCCGAACTGTGTGCCTAAGGCGGATGGTAACAGGAGGCGGGGGACACGATGTTTACCCAGGTTCGGGCTCTCTCGATGGAGGTAATACCCTACTTCCTGCTTGATTGATCTTGATGATATGAGTATTACAAGAGTTGATCTACCACGAGATCGTAGAGGCTAAACCCTAGAAGCTAGCCTATGGTATGATTGTTGTTTTGTATATCTATCGACTAGACTGGCCCTGGTTTATATAATGCACCAGAGGCCTAGGGTAACAAGAGTCCTAGCCGGATACACCAGTGGGGGAGGAGTCCTTGTCTTGACCACCAAGTCTTGTGGAATATTCCTTGTATGCGGCAGCTGTCCGAACTGGCCCATGAGTATACGGCCATGGGGGTCCTCGGCCCCATCTAACTGACCGGGAGACGACGTGGTGAGTACCCCCTAGTCCAGGACACCGTCACCTTCACGGTCACCTATGAGAGTGAGATCTGATAGATATGATAAGATAATATTTTTGGTATTTTTATGATAAAGAGAAATAAAGATGCAAGTAAAATAAAGGGCAAAGGAAATAACTAAGTATTGGAAGATTAATATAATGGAAAATAGACCCGGGGGCCATAGGTTTCACTAGTGGCTTCTCTCGAGAGCATAAGTATTACGGTGGGTGAACAAATTACTATTGAGCAATTGACAGAATTGAGCATAGTTATGAGAATATCTAGGTATGATCATGTATATAGACATCACATCCGAGACAAGTAGACCGACTCCTGCCTGCATTTACTACTATTACTCCACACATCGACCGCTATCCAGCATGCATCTAGAGTATTAAGTTCAAGAGAACAGAGTAACGCTTTAAGCAAGATGACATGATGTAGAGGGATAAACTCATGCAATATGATATAAACCCCATCTTGTTATCCTCGATGGCAACAATACTATACGTGCCTTGCTACCACGGGAAAAACATCCGTGTCTCCAATTGTGTTTGAATTCTCCAAACCCTTCCCTTTACATTCTTGCAAGTTGCATGCTTTACTTTCCGCTGCCAATATACTCTTTGCATGCTTGCTTCAATTGTGTGATGATTGCTTGACTTGTCCTACAATAGCTAAAATCTGCCAAGAACTAAAATTGGGAAAAGGTTAAGTTTTTATTTGGTCAAGTAGTCTAATCCCCCCCCTTCTAGACATACTTTCGATCCTACATTATTAACTTTGCATCTATTGGCTTCAATATTATGAATATGTGTATTACTATGATTGATATTCAATAAACCATTCACCTTGGGTGTATGACCTCATAAGCTTTTATTCATGTAAACAGAATAACAATTATCCTTGACTTAAATGAATAATTGTATTGTAATAAACATGATCCAATCATATTATGCTCTACGCAAACACCAAATAACATTTATTTTAGGTTCAACACTAATCCCGAAGGTAAAGGGAGTGTGCGATGGTGATCTTATCAACCTTGGAATCACTTCCAATTCACATCATCACCTCGCCCTTAACTAGTCTCTGTTTATTTTGCAACTCCCGTTTTGAGTTACTATTCTTAGTAACTAAACCAGTATCAAATACTGAGGTGTTGTTATAAACACTAGTAAAGTACACATCAATAACATGTATATCAAATATATACTTTTGTTCACTTTGCCATCCTTCTTATCCAGCAAGTATCTAGGGCAGTTCCACTTCCAGTGACCATTTCCTTGCAGTGGAAGCACTTAAATCCAGGCTTGGGTCTAGCTTTGAGATTCCTCATGGGAGCAGCAACTTGCTTGTTATTCTTCTTTGAAGTTCCTCTTTCTTTCCCTTTGCCCTTTTTCTTGAAACTAGTGGTCTTGTTAACCATCAACACTTGATGCTATTTCTTCATTTCTACCTTCGCCGATTTTAGCATCGCGAAGAGCTTGGGAATTACTTTCGTTATCCCTTGCATATTATAGTTCATCACTAAGTTCTAGTAACTTGGTGATAGTGAGTAGAGAACTTTTTCAATTACTATCTTATCTGGAAGATTAACTCCTAATTGATTCAAGCAATTGTAGTACCCAGACAATCTCAGCACATGCTCACTAGTTGAGCTATTCTCCTCCATCTTGTATGTTACTTGCCCGAGATTCGATCGTCGGTACCTCAATACCTAGTTTGATCTCGTTACCGGCAAGTATCTTTACTCGCTCCGTAATGCATCATCCCACAACTAACTCACTAGTCATATTGCTTGCAAGGCTTATAGTGATGTGCATTACCGAGAGGGCCCAGAGATACCTCTCCGACAATCGGAGTGACAAATCCTAATCTCGATCTATGCCAACTCAACAAGTACCATCGGAGACACTTGTAGAGCACCTTTATAATCATCCAGTTACGTTCTGTCATTTGGTAGCACACAAAGTGTTCCTCCGGTATTCGGGAGTTGCATAATCTCATAGTCAGAGGAACATGTATAAGTCATGAAGAAAGCAGTAGCAACAAACTAAACGATCATCGTGCTAAGCTAACGGAATGGGTCAAGGCAATCACATCATTCTGTAATGATGTGATCCCGTGAATCAAATGTCAACTCATGTCTATGGCTAGGAAACTTAACCGTCTTTGATTCAACTAGCTAGTCAAGTAGAGGCATACTAGTGACACTCTGTTTGTCTATGTATTCACACATGTACTAAGTTTCCGGTTAATACAATTCTAGCATGTATAATAAACATTTATCATGATATAAGGAAATAAATAATAACTTCATTATTTTCTCTAGGGCATATTTCCTTCAGGAGTAGTTAGGAGGCGCCTAGGCAAGAGGCCTTGCCTTTTCGATCGATGTTGCTTTTGTCTTAGCCTTTGCTACCTCTTGAGCACTGCGTTGGTTTTCCCTTGAAGAGGAAAGGGTGATGCAGCAGAGCAGCGTAAGTATTTCCCTCAGTTTTTGAGAACCAAGGTATCAATCCAGTAGGAGGCCACACACGAGTCCCTCGCACCTACACAAACAAATAAACTCCTCGCAACCAACGCGATAAAGGGGTTGTCAATCCCTTCACGGTCACCTACGAGAGTGAGATCTGATACATATGATAAGATAATATTTTTGGTATTTTTATGATAAAGATAAATAAAGATGCAAGTAAAATAAAGGGCAAAGGAAATAACTAAGTATTGGAAGATTAATATAATGGAAAATAGACCGAGGGGCCATAGGTTTCACTAGTGGCTTCTCTCGAGAGCATAAGTAACAAATTACTGTTAAGCAATTGATAGAATTGAGCATAGTTATGAGAATATCTAGGTATGATCATGTATATAGGCATCACATCCGAGACAAGTAGATCGACTCCTGCCTGCATCTACTACTATTACTCCACACATCGACCGCTATCCAGCATGCATCTAGAGTATTAAGTTCAAGAGAACAGAGTAACACTTTAAGCAAGATGACATGATGTAGAGGGATAAACTCATGCAAATATGATATAAACCCCATCTTGTTATCCTCGATGGCAACAATACAATACGTGCCTTGCTACCCCTAATGTCACTGGGTAAGGACACCACAAGATTGAACCCAAAGCTAAGCACTTCTCCCATTGCAAGAAAGATCAATCTAGTAGGCCAAACCAAACTGATAATTCGAAGAGACTTGCAAAGATAACCAATCATCCATAAAAGAATTAAGAGAATATTCAAATATTGTTCATATAAAATTGATCATAAACCCACCATTCATCAGTCTCAATAAACACACCGCAAAAGAAGATTACATCGAATAGATCTCCACAAGAGAGGGGGAGAATTTGTATTGAGATCCAAAAAGAGAGAAGAAGCCATCTAGCTAATAACTATGGACCCGAAGGTCTGAAGTAAACTACTCACACTTCATCGGAGAGGCTATGGTGTTGATGTAGAAGCCCTCCGTGATCGATACCCCCTCCGGCAGAGCTCCGGAAAAGGCCCCAAGATGGGATCTCGTGGATATAGAAAGTTACGGCGGTGGAATTAGGGTTTTGGCTCTGTATCTGGTAGTTTGGGGGTACGTAGGTATATATAGGAGGAAGTGAAGGAAATATGCCCTAGAGGCAATAATAAAGTTATTATTTATTTCCTTATATCTTGATAAATGTTTATTATTCATGCTAGAATTTTATTAACCGGAAACATAATACATGTGTGAATACATAGACAAATAGTATGTCACTAGTATGCCTCTACTTGACTAGCTCGTTGAATCAAAGATGGTTAAGTTTCCTAGCCATAGACATGAGTTGTCATTTGATTAACGGGATCACATCATTAGAGAATGATGTGGTTGACTTGACCCATTCCGTTAGCATAGCACTTGATCATTTAGTTTGTTGCTATTGCTTTCTTCATGACTTATACATGTTCCTATGACTATGAGATTATGCAACTCCCGTTTACCAGAGAAACACTTTGTGTGCTACCAAACGTCACAACGTAACTGGGTGATTATAAAGGTGCTCTACAGGTGTCTCCGAAGGTACTTGTTGGGTTGGCGTATTTCGAGATTAGGATTTGTCAGTCTGATTGTCGGAGAGGTATCTCTGGGCCCACTCGGTAATGCACATCACTATAAGCCTTGCAAGCATTGCAACTAATGAGTTAGTTGCGGGATGATGTGTTACGGAACGAGTAAAGAGACTTGCCGGTAACGATATTGAACTAGGTATTGAGATACCGACGATCGAATCTCGAGCAAGTAACATACCGATGACAAAGGGAACAACGTATGTTGTTATGCGGTTTGACCGATAAAGATCTTCGTAGAATATGTAGGAGACAATATGAGCATCCAGGTTCCGCTATTGGTTATTGACCGGAGACGTGTCCCGGTCATGTCTACATAGTTCTTGAACCCGTAGGGTCCGCCCACTTAAAGTTCCATGACGGTTATATTATGAGTTTATGTGTTTTGATGTACCGAAGGAGTTTGGAGTCCAGGATGAGATCGGGGACATGACGAGGAGTCTCGAAATGGTCAAGACGTAAAGATTGATATATTGGACGACTATATTCGGACATTGGAAAGGTTCCGAGTGATTCGGGTATTTTCGGGAGTACCGGGGAGTTACGGGAATTCGTATTGGGCCTTAATGGGCCATACGGGAAAGGAGAGAAAGGCCTCAAAGGGTGGCCGCACCCCTCCCCATGGGCTGGTCCGAATTGGACTAGGGAGGGGGGCGCCCCCTTCCTTCCTTCTCCTTTTCCCTTCCCTTTCCTTCCCTCCTACTCCTAATACTTGGAAGGGCTCCTAGTTCTACTAGGAAAGGGGGAATCCTACTCCCGGTGGGAGTAGGACTCCCCTAGGGCGCGCCATAGAGAGGGCCGGCCCTCCCCCTCCTCCACTCCTTTATATACGGGGGCAGGGGCACCCCAAAGACACAACAATTGATTATTGATCTCTTAGCCGTGTGCGGTGCCCCCCTCCACCATAATCCTCGATAATATTGTAGCGGTGCTTAGGCGAAGCCCTGCGACGGTAGAACATCAAGATCGTCACCACGCCGTCGTGCTGACGGAACTCTTCACCGACATTCTGCTTGATCGGAGTCCGGGGATCGTCATCGAGCTGAACTTGTGCTAGAACTCGGAGGTGTCATAGTTTCGGTGCTTGATCGGTCGGGCTGTGAAGATGTACGACTACATCAACCGCGTTGTTATAACGCTTCCGCTTCTGGTCTATGAGGGTACGTAGACAACACTCTCCCCTCTCATTGCTATGCATCACCATGATCTTGCGTGTGCGTAGGATTTTTTTTTTGAAATTACTACATTCCCCAACAGTGGCATTCGAGCCTAGGTTTTATGCGTTGATGTTATATGCACGAGTAGAACATAAGTGAGTTGTGGGCGATATAAGTCATACTGCTTACCAGCATGTCATACTTTGGTTCGGCGATATTGTTGGATGAAGCGGCCCGGACCGACATTACGCGTACGCTTACGCGAGACTGGTTCTACCGACGTGCTTTGCACACAGGTGGCTGGCGGGTGTCAGTTTCTCCAACTTTAGTTGAACCAAGTGTGGCTATGCCCGGTCCTTGCGAAGGTTAAAACAGCACCAACTTGACAAACTATCGTTGTGGTTTTGATGCGTAGGTAAGAACGGTTCTTGCTAAGCCCGTAGCAGTCACGTAAAACTTGCAACAACAAAGTAGAGGACGTCTAACTTATTTTTGCAGGGCATGTTGTGATGTGATATGGTCAAGACATGATGCTAAATTTTATTGTATGAGATGATCATGTTTTGTAACCGAGTTATCGGCAACTGGCAGGAGCCATATGGTTGTCGCTTTATTGTATGCAATGCAATTGCGCTGTAATGCTTTACTTTATCCCTAAGCGGTAGCGATAGTCATGGAAGCATAAGATTGGCGAGACGACAACCATGCTACGATGGTGATCAAGGTGTCGCGCCGGTGACAATGGTGATCATGACGGTGTTTCGGAGATGGAGATCACAAGCACAAGATGATGATGGCCATATCATATCACTTATATTGATTGCATGTGATGTTTATCTTTTATGCATCTTATCTTGCTTTGATTGATGGTAGCATTATAAGATGATCTCTCACTAAATTTCAAGATAAAAGTGTTCTCCCTGAGTATGCACCGTTGCCAAAGTTCGTCGTGCCCAGACACCACGTGATGATCGGGTGTGATAAGCTCTACGTCCATCTACAACGGGTGCAAGCCAGTTTTGCACACGCAGAATATTCAGGTTAAACTTGACGAGCCTAGCATATGCAGATATGGCCTCGGAACACTGAGACCGAAAGGTCGAGCGTGAATCATATAGTAGATATGATCAACATATTGATGTTCACCATTGAAAGCTACTCCATTTCACGTGATGATCGGTTATGGTTTAGTTGATTTGGATCACGTGATCACTTAGAAGATTAGATGGATGTCTTTCTAAGTGGGAGTTCTTAAGTAATATGATTAATTGAACTTTAATTTATCATGAACTTAGTCCTGATAGTATTAGCATATCTATGTTGTAGATCAATAGCTCGCGTTTAGCTCCCCTGTTTTATTTTTGATATGTTCCTAGAGAAAATTAAGTTGAAAGATGTTAGTAGCAATGATGTGGATTGGATCCGTGATCTAAGGATTATTCTCATTGCTGCACAGAAGAATTATGTCCTTAATGCACCGCTAGGTGACAGACCTATTGCAGGAGCAGATGCAGACGTTATGAACGTTTGGCTAGCTCAATATGATGACTACTTGATAGTTTAGTGCACCATGCTTAAACGGCTTAGAATCGGGACTTCAAAGACGTTTTGAACGCCATGGATCATATGGATGTTCCAGGAGTTGAAGTTAATATTTCAAGCAAATACCCGAGTTGTGAGATATGAAGTCTCCAACAAGTTCTATGGCTAAAAGATGGAGGAGAATAGCTCAAGCAGTGAGCATGTGTTCAGATTGTCTGGGTACTACAATCGCTTGAATCAAGTGGGAGTTAATCTTCCAGATAAAATAGTGATTGGCAGAATTCTCTAGTCACCATCACCAAGTTAGTAGAACTTCGTGATGAACTATAGTATGCAAGGGATGATGAAAACGATTCCCGAGTTTTTCATGATGATGAAATCGATGAAGGTAGAAATCAATAAAGAGCATCAAGTGTTGATGATTAACAAGACCACTAGTTTCAAGAAAAGGGCAAAGGGAAAGAAAGGGAACTTCAAGAAGAACGGCAAGCAAGTTGCTGCTCAAGTGAAGAAGCCCAAGTCTGGTCCTAAGCCTAAGACTAAGTGCTTCTACTGCAAAGGGACTGGTCACTAGAAGCGGAACTGCCCCAAGTATTTGGCGGATAAGAAGGATGGCAAAGTGAACAAAGGTATATTTGATATACAGATTATTGATGTGTATTTTACTAGTGTTCATAGCAACCCCTCGGTATTTGATACTGGTTCAGTTGCTAAGAGTAGTAACTCGAAACGGGAGTTGGAGAATGAATAGAGACTAGTTAAGGGTGAAGTGACGATGTGTGTTGGAAATGGTTCCAAGATTGATATGATCATCATCGCACACTCCCTATACTTTCGGGATTAGTGTTGAACCTAAATAAGTGTTATTTGGTGTTTGCGTTGAGCATGAATATGATTTGATCATGTTTATTGCAATATGGTTATTCATTTAAGTAAGAGAATAAATTGTTGTTTTGTTTGCATGAATAAAACCTTCTATGGTCATACACCCAATGAAAATGGTTTGTTGGATCTCGATTGTGGTGATACACATTCTCATAATATTGAAGCCAAAAGATGCAAAGTTAATAATGATAGTGCAACTTATTTGTGGCACTGCCATTTAGGTCATATTGGTGTAAAGTGCATGAAGAAAATCCATGCTGATGGGCTTTTGGAATCACTTGATTATGAATCATTTTGATGCTTGTGAACCATCCCTCATGGGCAAGATGACTAAGACTCCGTTCTCCGGAACAATGGAGCGAGCAACTAACATATTGGAAATAATACATACTGATGTATGCACTCCGATGAGTGTTGAGGCTCGCGGCGGGTATCGTTATTTTCTGACCTTCACAGATGATTTGAGCAGATATGGGTATATCTACTTGATGAAACATAAGTCTAAAACAATTGAAAAGTTCAAATAATTTCAGAGTGAAGTGGAGAATCATCGTAACAAAAATAAAAGTTTCTATGATATGATCGCAGAAGTAAAATATTTGAGTTACGAGTTTGGCCTTCAGTTAAAACAATGTGAAATAGTTTCACTACTCACGCCACCTGGAACACCACAGTGTAATGGTGTGTCCGAACATCGTAACCATACTTTATTAGATATGGTGCGATCTATGATGTCTCTTACCAATTTACCACTATCGTTTTGGGGTTATGCATTAGAGACAGCTACATTCACGTTAAATAGGGCACCATCTAAATCTGTTGAGATGACACCATATGAACTATGGTTTGGCAAGAAACCTAAGCTATCGTTTCTTAAAATTTGAGGTTGCAATGCTTATGTGAAAATGTTTCAACCTGATAAGCTCAAACCAAATCGGAGAAGTGCATCTTCATAGGATACCCAAAAGAAAAATGTTGGGTACACCTTCTATCACAGATCCAAAGGCAAGATATTCATTGTTGAGAATGGATCCTTTCTAGAGAAGGAGTTTCTCTCAAAATAAGTGAGTGAGAGAAAAGTAGAACTTGATGAGGTAACTGTACATGCTCCCTTATTGGAAAATAGTTCATCACAGAAATCTGTTCCTGTGACTACTACACCAATTAGTGAGGAAGCTAATGAAGATGATCATGTAACTTCAGATCAAGTTACTACCGAACCTCGTAGGTAAACCAGAGTGAGATCCGCACTAGAGTGGTACGGTAATCCTGTTCTGGAGGTCATGTTACTTGACCATGATGAGCCTACGAACTATGAGGAAGCGATGATGAGCCCAGATTCCGCGAAATGGCTTGAGGCCATGAAATCTGAGATGAGATCCATGTATGAGAACAAAGTATGGACTTTGATTGACTTGCCCATTGATTGGCGAGCCATTGAGATTAAATGGATCTTAAAGAGGAAGACTGACGCTGATAGTAGTGTTACTATCTACAAAAGCTAGAATTGTCACAAAAAGGTTTTCGACAAGTTCAAGGTGTTGACTATGATGAGAGTTTCTCACTCGTATCTATGCTTAAGTCTGTCCGAATCATGTTAGCAATTGTCGCATTTTATGAAATCTAGCAAATGGATAAACAAAACTACATTCCTTAATGGATTTATTAAAGAAGAGTTGTATATGATGCAACCATAAGGTTTTGTCAATCCTAAAGGTACTAACAAAATATGCAAGCTCCAGCGATCCATCTATGGACTGGTGCAAGCATCTCGGAGTTGGAATATACGCTTTGATAAGTTGACCAAAGCATATAGTTTTATACAGACTTGCGGTGAAGCATGTATTTACAAGAAAGTGACTGGGAGCATTACAGCATTTCTGATAAGTATATGTGAATGACATATTTTTTATCGGAGATAATGTAGAATTATTCTGCAAATCATAAAGGAATGTTTGAAAGGAGTTTTTCAAAGAAAGACCTCAGTGAAGCTGCTTACATATTGAGCATCAAGATCTATAGAGATAGATCAAGACGCTTGATAAGTTTTTCAATGAGTACATACCTTTACAAAAATTTGAAGTAGTTCAAAATGGAACAGTCAAAAAGGAGTTCTTGCCTGTGTTACAAGGTGTGAAGTTGAGTAACACCCAAAACCCGATCACGGCAGAAGATAGAGAGAGAATGAAAGTCTTTCCCTATGCCTCAGCCATAGGTTCTATAAAGTATGCCATGCTGTGTACCAGACCTATTGTATACCCTGCCCTGAGTTTGGCAAGGGAGTACAATAGTGATCTAGGAGTATATCACTGGACATTGGTTAAAATTATCCTTAGTGGAATAAGGATATGTTTCTCGATTATGGAGGTGACAAAAGGTTCGTCGTAAAGGGTTACGTCGATGCAAATTTTGACACTGATCCAGATGACTCAAAGTCTCAATCTGGATACATATTTAAAGTGGGAGCAATTAGCTAGAGTAGCTCTGTGCAGAGCATTGTTGACATAGAAATTTGCAAAATACATACAGATCTGAATATAGCAGACCCGTTGACTAAACTTCCCTCACAAGCAAAACATGATCACACCTTAGTACTCTTTGGATATTAATCACATAGCGATGTGAACTAGATTATTGACTCTAGTAAACCCTTTGGGTGTTGGTCACATGACGATGTGAAATATGGGTGTTAATCACATGGTGATGTGAACTATTGATGATAAATCACATGGCGATGCGAACTAGATTATTGACTCTAGTGCAAGTGGGAGACTGAAGGAATATGCCCTAGAGGCAATAATAAATTTATTATTTATTTCCTTATATCATGATAAATTTTTATTATTCATGCTAGAATTGTATTAACCGGAAACATAATACATGTGTGAATACATAGACAAATAGTATGTCACTAGTATGCCTCTACTTGACTAGCTCGTTGAATCAAAGATGGTTAAGTTTCCTAGCCATAGACATGAGTTGTCATTTGATTAATGGGATCACATCATTAGATAATGATGTGATTGACTTGACCCACTCCGTTAGCATAGCACTTGATCATTTTGTTTGTTGCTATTGCTTTCTTCATGACTTATACATGTTCCTATGACTATGAGATTATGCAACTCCCATTTACCGGAGGAACACTTTGTGTGCTACCAAACGTCACAACATAACTGGGTGATTATAAAGGTGCTCTACATGTGTCTCCGAAGGTACATGTTGGGTTGGCGTATTTCGATATTAGGATTTGTCACTTCGATTGTCGGAGAGGTATCTCTGGGCCCACTTGGTAATGCACATCACTATAAACCTTGCAAGCATTGCAACTAATGAGTTAGTTGCGGGATGATGTGTTACGGAATGAGTAAAGAGACTTGCCGGTAACGAGATTGCACTAGGTATTAAGATACCGACGATCGAATCTCGAGCAAGTAACATACCGATGACAAAGGGAACACCGTATGTTGTTATGCCGTTTGACCGATAAATATCTTCGTAGAATATGTAGGAGCCAATATGAGCATCCAGGTTCCGCTATTGTTTATTGACCGGAGACGTGTCTCGGTCATGTCTACATAGTTCTCGAACCCGTAGGGTCCGCGCACTTAAAGTTCGATGACGGTTATATTATGAGTTTATGTTTTTTGATGTATCGAAGGAGTTCGGAGTCCCGGATGAGATCGGGGACATGACGAGGAGTCTCGAAATGGTCGAGACGTAAAGATGGATATATTGGACGACTATATTCGGACATCGAAAAGGTTCCGAGTGATTCGGGTATTTTCGGGAGTACCGGGGAGTTACGGGAATTCGTATTGGGCCTTAATGGGCCATACGGGAAAGGAGAGAAAGGCCTCAAAGGGTGGCCGCACCCCTCCCCATGGGCTGGTCCAAATTGGACTAGGGAGGGGGGCGCCCCCTTCCTTTCTTCTCCTTTTCCCTTCCCTTTCCTTCCCTCCTACTCCTAATACTTGGAAGGGCTCCTAGTTCTACTAGGAAAGGGGGAATCCTACTCCCGGTGGGAGTAGGACTCCCCTAGGGCGCGCCATAGAGAGGGCCGGCCCTCCCCCTCCTCCACTCCTTTATATACGGGGAAGGGGCACCCCAAAGACACAACAATTGATCATTGATCTCTTAGCCGTGTGCGGTGCCCCCCTCCACCATAATCCTCGATAATATTGTAGTGGTGCTTAGGCGAAGCCCTGCGACGGTAGAACATCAAGATCGTCACCACGCCGTCGTGCTGACGGAACTCTTCCCCGACATTCTGCTGGATCGGAGTCCGTGGATCATCATCGAGCTGAACGTGTGCTAGAACTCGGAGGTGTCGTAGTTTCGGTGCTTGATCGGTCGGGCCGTGAAGACGTATGACTACATCAACCGCGTTGTTATAACGCTTCCGCTTCTGGTCTACGAGGGTACATAGACAACACTCTCCCCTCTCGTTGCTATGCATCACCATGATCTTACGTGTGTGTAGGATTTTTTTTTGAAATTACTACGTTCCCCAACAGGAAGAAGTACGTCGGTGGAGCAACGTGGGCCCCACGAGGTGGAGGGCGCGCTTGGGGGGTAGGCGCGCCCCCCTACCTCGTTCCTTCCTGGTTGATGTCTTGAAGTAGGGTCCAAGTCCTCTGGATCACGTTTGTTCCGAAAATCACGTTCCCGAAGGTTTCATTCCGTTTGGACTCCGTTTGATATTCTTTTTCTGTGAAATTCTGAAATAGGCAAAAAAAAACAATTCTGGGTTGGGCCTCCGGTTAATAGGTTAGTCCCAAAAATAATATAAAAGTGTATAATAAAGCCCAATAATGTCCAAAACAGGATATAATATAGCATGGAACAATCAAAAATTATAGATACGTTGGAAATGTATCGGCCTTCTTAAGGCAAACTTGTTTAACTTATGTCTATACTCAGATATTATAGCTTCCGCTAGCTCTTGTGTATTTGAGCTTATGTATTCGAACCCTCAAGGCCCCTTGGCTTGTAATATAAAGCTTGTTTTACTTTAATTTGTGTCTAGAGTTGTGTTGTGATATCTTCATGTGAGTCCCTAATCTTGGTCGTGCACATTTGCATGTATGATTAGTGTACGATTGAATCGGGGGCGTCACAAGTTGGTATCAGAGCCGACTGCCTATAGGAACCATGTTTCCAACTCCTTGGCCGAAGTCGAGTCTAGTCACTACAAAACTTCTACTAACATGGCCGTGTGTCTTACGAGCTCACGTCGCCATTGGGTGGTATTAGGATCTTTTACTCCTTGTCTATACTCTGGGACTCTGATCTCTCTTCCATTCGGGTTAAATGATTTACTAACTCTAACTCTAGGTTCTCGTAAATATTTCCTCCTGGAGAGCCCTTCATTCTAGATAATTGCCTGCTTACCAGAGGGTCCTGAAGATACTCTTTGATGTTTCCCGAGACCCTTGTGCCCACCGCCTTTGCAAATTCACCACCACTGTTATATCCTTAGGGATAACTTCTTGCACTTGCCATTCTTACATTCAATCCCATTGATCTTGTTATTACAAGATGCCTCAAAATACTCTCCGTTGTCCCGAGAATCCTTTGAACTTACTGCCTTGCAGTTCATTACCACATGAAAGCCCTTACGAATAATTCATCACACTTACAAGAGTATCCATTCATCCCTAGTTGTTCATGTGACTCACAATATTCTTTGGAATACTATTCGAACTTCCGGAAATCCTCAGTATCCTATTGCTCTTGTTCTTCCTTACCTGCTTACGCTATGGTTAATTCCATACGTCTAGCAATATTTATTAGCATCCTTTGTCATCATCATTTTGAGCCTTTGATTCGATATGTTTGTGAATGGTCGCAATCATCATTTGAAACTAGAATTCGCCCCTTTGGCTCAAACTTCACTCCGAAGATGAGCTGGTTCTCGGCAAATCAATCCTTGATTGATTGTCGATATATGTGTATTCAACTCACTTATCTTTTGATCAGAGCCTCTGCTTCTGATCCCCCGATATGAAAATCACAATTCCTTGCATTTGAGCTTTGAATTAGTCAGTTGTTTCTATAATCTGATCTCCTTGCATTCTTTCTTCTTCTGATAGAGAGCCGATGCTCACATCAGATCCCTTGTG
The DNA here is from genome assembly GCF_018294505.1 of Triticum aestivum. NCBI lineage: Eukaryota > Viridiplantae > Streptophyta > Magnoliopsida > Poales > Poaceae > Triticum > Triticum aestivum. Next base: position 245,406,538 of record NC_057794.1, read on the forward strand.
GACTGTCGGATCCTTTGTTGGATTTTATCCGACAACGTCCTTCGTATTCAATAACCTTGTGAGCCTTTCCTCGGATACCTCATGCCTTTGGTAAATTGTATCCTCTGCTTTTTTCAACCATTCTATGCTTTCGAACTTGTGCTAATTACTTCTAAACATTGTGGTATATGTTCCTAAGATGCCTCGATGGGTTGAACCTATGCCTTCCCTAATCTTTGTGAACCCGAAAGATTTCATGGGTCATACTTATCTGGTATTGCACTAGGTAAAACTTTCAACAACTAATGTCATTTTCAAAAAATGAGAAGTGAATGGGAGGTTATACATTGGAGAAGTGGGAGTCGAGCTTGACCTTTGTGTTCATGCCCATGGACACGATGTAGATCCTAGCATGGTAGCTTCTTGTAATAATAACATTTCCTTGATATAATATCATCTGGTATCTGTGAATCGATCCTTCGCGATCGTGGTTCCGACCATATTTTCTCCTTGATTCCATTTCTCAAACAAGTTAAAGCACTTGTGTTCTGCAGATCAATACATCTCCGCAACCCCTATTTTGATCTTCATTCGAGTATGACCCTCCGGTATCTCGAGAATAACAAAGAATTATGTTGCTTACTACGGGTCTTCATCTAGTATTCCTTCTCACTGATTTCAAATTTTTCCCCTCGGGTTTGGAGTTGTTAGTTACTCGAGGACATCGATAAGTGAATCAATTCCGCACTCTGATTAAATAACTCTAAGTAATTTTCGTTGCTTACGAGTTTAGTAATCCTTCAAGTCATTCCTAGCCTGATTTGCTATATCATTATCGTGCAAAAATTTAACTGTGCTACCTGGTCCTTCTTCCTGGAGCACAATTTCCGATGATGAGCTAAGCTTACGTCGATCTTCCTCGTCATATCATTTTTTGCCTAGAACAACAAGCTTGATTTCAAGTTTGTGTTGTACATGTGGTTCCAATAACCTTTCGCTTCATCATTCCTTTGACTTGATGTCATCGCCGATTGGTTACATCTTCATGAAATCTCTCGACAAATGTGTCGTGATCATCATCAACATTCTAAGCTGTTTGAGGATATCAATCGAATTCATGGTGAGAAATACCATCCTTGCCCCTCGATGATTTGTGTTATCATCGAAAACATTCTTGCCTTCCCCCCAACACAAACTTTTTCATATGATTTTGGAAATACATCCTTTTTGACATGTCGATGGATTGATGTAGAACCCATCAGCCACATCCTCATCTTTTCCATGATAAAATTGCATGAGATGTTCTAGAAAATCCCGATGGATCCTTTGTGTTCCCAAGGTCTAACCTTTACCTGATGACCATGTCAAGGCTATCCCGGAGCATGATTGTGGTACTCCGAACATCATTAAGAACATTGGAGGAGTAATGCTAAATTTTTCATGATCACTTATCCAAACACTGTTGTACGGGTAACATCATGAATTTCCTTCCCCCTTTACCTAAATGGTAATCTACTTACTATCTTGTCATGGATATCATGCTCTGCTTGTCCTTGGGGAAGATATACTCTTGATACTCGGGTTTAAACACATTTTCCTTTCTATTGGTCTGATTAATATACTAATCATATTTTTCCTTTCCATTATTTTGTTTAACCTTTCCGGTAATCTAACTTATCTGAGCAGAGATAATTCCATGCTTAGGTAAACAACTCGATGTACAACATTGTCAGTAAGGCCCTGTTAATACTGTTGATGGCATTCCGGTAACCACCGATGGACGAGGACCTTGCCTATTGGTCCGCCTCATTTGAAGGAGGCGGAAAATGGTTCTCGGCGTCCCTCGCCCTTGGTACCAATGTTGTTGCCAACGTAGCTCACAAGTTATCCTCTGACATGTCTTGCTACCATTACCGTGCAAGATGACACCGCTCTTCCTACTCTTAACCCACATGGTGGGCCCATAACCCACAGTTCCACAGGATCGAAACCTGACTCTCCTATACAACCTTGATTCCGAAATATTCTTTGCATTTGGCTTAGTATGTAATTCACAACAAATTTCCTCACCAAGTTTCATTCTGGTATCAGAGGCAACATCATTATTCATTTGCTCTGAACCCCTTCATCACTTGTTTAGGCATCAGCTGGATGCCTGCCTGGTTGAAACCTGTTGAACCTCCTTATAGCATGCTCGATATGTTTCCTGGTGCTTCTAAAATATCCTTCCTTGGGATAATTACCGGATGCCAATCCTTTCAAACATCTGTCCTTATGGTTTTTTATTTATACCCTATTCGTAAGTACGGTGGAGTTTCTGAAGAAAGGTTGACGACTTCATCATGATGCCCTGATGTAGTGAATTGAAGACATCAACATTATGGTTCAACCTCTTCGATGAGAGCAGCAAGAAAAGAAGATCCGTTAGAATTTCGTAACCAATCCTTTTCCCCTTACTCCACCTCTTAAATCTCGGGACAAGATTTCTTGTAGTGGAGGATATTTGTAACACCCCCAGTGTCATGCTATAGTAACCCTATGAGATTAAACTAATCATTTTTCCAAACAGTGCTTAATCACCTTTGTTCAATATCCCATTTGAAATTCTAGTCAATTCAAATTCAAGTAAAGTTTGAAGTTGCTCAAAAGTTGCTGGAAAAATGTTCATCATTTGTCAAAAATTCGATAACAATTATTTGTTAAGGAACACAACATCACTTTTGTGCAAAGATGAGAATTAGCAATTATAACAGCAGCAATTCAGCATTTTTAAATGCTATCCTATTTATGAAAAAGACCAAATGAATCATTCTGGTCACCAAAATATTTGTGGCACTGTCTAAGATCACCAAGGAATAAAAGGGGCACTTCCCATATTTTTCCTAAGTAAATAGCATGCCCAATATTTTCTTACCCACCTCTGTTTATTAAATAAAAACAGAAAGCAAAGAAGGAGAAAAAGAAGAAGGAGAAAGCCACTGTGCACTTGGACCATCATCTCCACTGTACCAGGCCCAGCCCACCAACTGGCTCCTCCTTCAACCTCCTGCTCACAGGAGGCTCGATGGCTGCCACTCGCGTCCATGCCCCGGATCGGGCACGTGCAGGCCATCCGCTACATCCCCGGTGTTCTACATGTGCTCCCCGACCACCCCGGGAACCCTAGATCTCCTCACCCACTCTCCCTCGCTCGCGCTCGCCCTTTCTCCTCACTGCCCGAGCGCGCCCACCGCCGTCCTCCGTCATCACCGTGGCCACCGGCGACCCCGTGCCCGATGATCCTATCCACGAGTTTCGCCGAGGTCGACACCTTCTCCTGGTAGCCCTAGGTGCAGCCGGAGGGCCCTTCAGCACCGTTTCCCCTTCATCTGCATCTTTAGCCACCGCAAATCGCAGCTGTCGATCCGCCGTCTCCACTGCGCTACAAAGCTTCCACGGGCCACCTTGAGCCGCTCGGTGAGCTCCGTCACCTCTTCCTTTTCCTCCTTTAGCTTGTTGCGCCCGTAGATCACCACTCTACTGTGGCCGAACACAACGTCGCCGTCGAGCTCCTCATCGGCCACACTCGCCGATGAGCTCGTCCGAGCTCGCAGTCATGCTCAGCACGCGCGTAGGGCCCCGTAGCTCTAGCTAGCTCGCTCTGCCGTGCCGTGTACCGCTGGATCCGCCCATGCCCGAATTTTGACGCCGCCTCCGCCACTCGTCGTCGCTCTCTCTGGCTGTTCCCGGTCAAACCGCCGCCGCAGATCGACGCCCGAGCGAGTGCTCGTTCGAACGCACTAGGCCGCGCGCCAAATGGTCGCCTGAGGCCGTTTTTCGGCGAGATCCGAGCCGCGCCGCCGCGTTTGGCGTCGCCGGCCACCGCCGATGCGGCACACCTGGGGCCACCCCTGGGTCACTGCCAGTGGGCCCTGCAGGCCTGATACGTCTCCAACGTATCTATAATTTTTGATTGCTCCATGCTATATTATCTACTGTTTGGGTGTTTATGGGCTTTATTATACACTTTTATATCATTTTTGGGACTAACCTATTAACCCAGAGCCCAGTGCTAGTTTCTGTGTTTACCTTGTTTTAGAGTATCGCAGAAAAGGAAAATCAAACGGAGTCCAATTGACCTGAAACTTCACGGAACCTATTTTTGGATCAGAAGAAGCCCAGAAGACTTGGAGTGCACGTCAGGGGACCTTCGAGGAGGCCATGAGGTAGGGGGCGCGCCCACCCCCCTAGGGCGCGCCCTCCACCCTCTTGGGCCCCTCATGGCCCCCTGACGTATTTCTTCTGCCTATATATCTCCATATACCCTAAAAACATCGGGGAGCACAATAGATCGGGAGTTCCGCCGCCAGAAGCCTCTGTAGCCACCGAAAACCAATCTAGATCCGTTCCGGCACCCTGCCAGAGGGGGCAATCCTTCCCTGGTGGCCATCTTCATCATCCCGGTGCTCTCCATGATGAGGAGGGAGTAGTTCTCCCTCGGGGCTGAGGGTATGTACCAGTAGCTATGTGTTTGATCTCTCTCTCTCGTGTTCTTGAGGTGGTACGATCTTGATGTATCGCGAGATTTGCTATTATAGTTGGATCCTATGATGTTTCTTCCCCCCTCTACTCTCTTGTAATGAATTGAGTTTTCCCTTTGAAGTAATCTTATCGGATTGAGTCTTTAAAGATTTGAGAACACTTGATGTATGTCTTGCCGTGCGTATCTGTGGTGACAATGGGATATCACGTGATTCACTTGATGTATGTTTTGTTGATAAACTTGCAGGTTCCGCCCATGAACCTATGCATAGGGGTTGGCACACGTTTTTGTCGTGATTCTCAGGTAGAAACTTTGGGGCACTCTTTGAGGTTCTATGTGTTGGTTGAATAGATGAATCTGAGATTGTGTGATGCATATCGTATAATCATACCCACGAATACATGAGGTGACATTAGGGTTTTGGTTGATTTGTGTCTTAAGGTGTTATTGTAGTACGAACTCTAGGGTTGTTTGTGACACTTATAGGAATAGCCCAACGGATTGATTGGAAAGAATAACTTTGAGGTGGTTTCGTATCCTACCATAATCTCTTCGTTCGTTCTCCGCTATTAGTGACTTTGGAGTGACTCTTTGTTGCATGTTGAGGGATAGTTATGTGATCCAATTATGATATTATTGTTGAGAGGACTTACACTAGTGAAAGTATGAACCCTAGGCCTTATTTCCACGCATTGCAATACCGTTTACGCTCACTTTTATCACTTGCTACCTTGCTGTTTTTATAACTTCAGATTACAAATACCATTATCTACTATCCATATACCACTTGAATCACCATCTCTTCGCCGAACTAGTGCACCTATACAATTTACCATTGTATTGGGTGTGTTGGGGACACAAGAGACTCTTTGTTATTTGGTTGCAGGGTTGCTTGGGAGAGACCATCTTCATCCTACGCCTCCTACGGATTGATAAACCTTAGGTCATCCACTTGAGGGAAATTTGCTACTGTCCTACAAACCTCTGCACTTGGAGGCCCAACAACGTCTACAAGAAGAAGGTTGTGTAGTAGACATCAAGGTCCTCTTGACTGGGTTGACCCAGTCAACGTGCTGACTGGGCAGCCTAGTGCCACTGACATGTGGGCCCTGCGCTAATTAAACAGTTTTTATAAATAAATAAAATGTCAATTAATCTGTTAATTAGTTTTAATCACTAATTAGTCACTGACTAATGGGGCCCACACCCCTAATTAGTATTGTTAGTCAAATTAATTCACTGTTAGTGCCACAGTCGCTGACATGTGGGACCCATTGGTCAGGTTTGACCTGGTCAGCCGCTCTGTTGACTGCTGACATCATCAACATGTCATGCTGACGTCATATTCCATCTGTGTCAATATAAATAATTTTAGAAAATGTTATAAACTTTAGAAATTCATAGAAAATAAACTGTAGCTTGGATCGAAAAACTTTATATATGAAAGTTGCTCAGAACAACGAGACGAATCCGAATACGCCCTCCTCATAGCTATCACATGCCCCTAGCATGCTGAACATAGAGTCGTCCCCTCTCTTTTCGTCTGTGTGGAAAACGTCAGACGCCGGAAAAACCCCTCCAGATGTTTTCCCTCTCCGTCTGAACGTCTAGCTCTGCGTTAGTTCACCCCTAACACCGTGTATTACATATTATGCTTTATGATGCTTTGTTTGTTTTATATTTATTGTTTCTTCCCCCTCTTCTCTCCGGTAGACCCCGAGACCGATGCTGCCCCTGTGATCGACTACGTCTCCGATGACCCTTCTTCCTTTGCAGCAGAGTTTCCAGGCAAGCCCCTCTTGATCACTCTGATATCGCCATTCCATTCTCTCTCATGCTTGCATTAGATTTTGCTATTGTTATTGTTTGCTCCTATTCTGATGCATAGCCTGTTTTTGCTACCTGCTTTCATACCTTACCTACTTATTATAAACTGCTTAGTATAGGTTGGATAGAGATCCATCAGTGACCCCCACCTTGTCCCAGTTGCCCCGCTTTACGTCCGATGACTTGATCAACGTGATCGACGTCCAGGCCCCGACACCGCACGTCACCCCCTTAGTTGTACGACTCTGCAAAGTTACTATCGAGTGCCAAGGGTGATACCTTGTCAGCACTTCTGATGTTAACCCTGTAGTGTAGCTATTCGGTCATGGTAATCAAGGGTGATTCCTCCTTCACCACTCCCGATAACGACTCTATTGTGCAACCCCTCAAGTGTGGACCAACGAGGGTGATTCCTCCAAGTCCACCTTGATGGTTACATCGAGTGGGAATCCATCAAGGGTGACTCCTCAGGTTCCCCCCTTGCTGTTTCAGACACACGGTTACTTTGACTTACCACAGAACCATGATAACATTGGGTCGGCCCCGAGGGGTACCCGCGAGTGATGTGAAGTCAGGTTGATCTGGAGGATACCCGCAAGTTTTCCGTGCGGCGCGGCCAGGCATTCTTAGCCCTTGCCGCAAGTCCGTGAGACGGGGTAACGGGACCACATATCATGGATTATTGATCGTTACCGCACTACCAAGACACTAACGGTTTGGATATTTGATCCGAGTAGGCCTTTGGCCTTTTTCGCACTAACCACCACGCGGGAATAAGTATGGGCATTCTACGTCGTATGTATCAGCCGAAAGCTCAACGAACATCAACGATGGAGCGGCGCGCGCCGGGTTGGACTGGAACGCCTCGCCTTGTATAAGGGGGGATAGGTATGCTCACCGGCCGCGTACACAACGTGCAGGAGTGCGAAGGGTGATGGGCCCAAGACCCCTGCGTGCTTAGGATGTAGACCTGCGTGTTGGCCTCTCTAACAAGCCTAGGTAGGACTGCGGTGTGTTGATCAACCGAGGGCGGTCATGACCTGATGGTGTGTCTAGCCGGAGTTGATCGAGCATGTTGGGTAAGTTGGAGCACCCCTGTAGGGAAGTATTTTATCTATTCGAATAGCCGTCTCCACGGTAACGGAAGCTCGGAGTTGTATCCCGATCGATACAACTTGAACTTGATGTTGAGGCATGTAATGGAAATGATGGCTCCGGGATTGTTTTCTCGCCAGGAGTCGAGGGAGTGATCTCTGGGCGATGTTACAACATATTTACTAATATTATAATATGCCACTCTTATCTCTTCTGATGCTGTAAGATGCTTGGAGCTGCTTGAAGATGCTAGTCTTCGATAGGCTAGGCTTTCCCCTTCTCTTCTGGCATTCTGTAGTTCAGTCCACAGATACTACCCATTTCATTGATACCGATGCATATGTAGTGTAGATCCTTGCTTGCGAGTACTTTGGATGAGTACTCACAGTTGCTTTGCTCCCCTTTTTCCACCTCTTTCCATTCTTCCCGGATGTTGAAACCAGATGGTGGAGCCCAGGAGCCAGACGACACCACCAACGACTACTACTACCTCGAGGGTGTCTACTACTACATGGAGGCCGCTGATGACCAGGAGTAGTTAGGAGGCTCCCAGGCAGGAGGCCTTGCCTTTTTGATCAATGTTGCTTTTGTGCTAGCCTTCTTAAGGCAAACTTGTTTAACTTATGTCTCTACTCAGATATTGTTGCTTCCACTGGCTCTTGTGTATTCGAGCTTATGTATTCGAACCCTCGAGGCCCCTGGCTTGTAATATAAAGCTTGTTTTATTTTAATCTGTGTCTAGAGTTGTGTTGTGATATCTTGCCGTGAGTCCCTGATCTTGGTCATACATATTTGCATGTATGATTAGTGTACGATTGAATCAGGGGCGTCACATAGCCGGACGATGTGTGTAACGCATCGACGTAGTTGCATGAGTTTGTATCGATTTGAGGTATGGTAAATGAGGTGTCCGGTTGTGAGAAGGCAAAATTGAGGCTTGACCAGTCAGTGTCAGCACATTTGAGGGGTCGGATTTGCCCATCGCGGCTGTAGATGCTTGCAGATCATTCCGAAACGGTGTATGAGTTCCTCGATTTTGAATACGATGGTGCATTTGGAGAAATTGTTGAAACGTTGCGGATTTCTGCTCTAGAAGCTAGATGTGATCGCTCATGTATTAAAAATTCAAAACTTGGTGAACAGTCTCAACCTCATCACCCACAATCGTGTTGTGTCTGATCACACAACTTATCACGACCTCTCATAATGTCTCTAGATCCCATTGTTTTGCAGGTATGCAGATCCTTGTCGGAATCCGTCGTGATTGTTTCAAAGTAAAGTAAGCTATGAGAATGTCAAAAAGTTGCGCTTTGGCATTTAACTGAACACTTGCCACGTGCGGTGTTTTCCATGGATGATGTCGGCAGAGGCGAAGGGTACCTGCGCGGCGATGGGATGCAGGGAGTGTGGTGGCAGTGTAGGTCGAGGCCGGGAGGTGGCTGGGTAGCAGAGGAGGTCCAACAAGGCTTGGGCGGCATTTGAGGCGTATGGCGGAGGCTTCAGTCTCCTGGAGCATAGATAGAAAGTGTGAGTGGGGAGTGTTAAGAACGCGGGATGTGGGTTGGTTTTTGGGTGAGTTTGGGGTGTCGGATGCCGATGTGGTAGACGTTCGGGCTTCTCTAGAGCTCCCCCCTCCCCCGGTTTTGGGGTTGGCCTAGGGGATTTTGTACGCCTGAACAAATACAAAATTGTTGTCCACTTTGGAGACATAAAAGCGATTGAACCGGCTCAGTCCAAAATGGGTGTTCGCATTGGTGTCCTAAAAGTGCCCGAACCATTCAGCCCGGACATATAGAAGAAAATTGGTGAGCCACATTGGAGATGCCCTAAACCCATGGCAACCACAACACTTAGGAGAAGTGGCCACACCATGGGATCTTATACATATGACATCACCATTTTGAACTCTCTCCTTCACCATTGCTTAGGAGCGGTGAATGAACACATGTCTGGTCAAGGTCTACATGTGGTCACGGATGTGGCGCCACCACTCTTCACCATTGTTGTCACCAATGGAGATGGGTTATTCCTCCTTTGGAGGGGGTTGTTCGATGTCTCTTTTTGGAGTGTGTTGTTTATCATTGTGGTGTGCGAAGTACTTGATGTCTCAGCCCTTGGATGGTAGATCGTCATCGTCAAGATGGTGTAGAACGCAGTTCATGTCTAAGGTGAAAATATGAGATCTGATTTTTACTCTTAGAGCCGACAATTTTTTTTCTCTTTTACCTTGTTGAAAGTGATGTATTTGTGAGGTTGTTTTTGCCTCGATTGCTTGAACCTAGCATCCAGGATGAAAAACTATGCTCTTGTCGTCACAGGCTAGAAATTGGAAGTAGGCTCGAGTGTGTTCCCCCTTCTTATTTCTTCTTAATTGTGTTGTCGCATAAGAACAACTAACTTAGTTGTAGATAATAAGTCATGTCTTGTCATTGTTCTACCATGGTTGTGTATTCAACGAACTCTTGTCGTCGATGGTTAATCTTGTTAAGCTTCATGCAGTAACCAACACAACCAAAAGTCTGTACCGATGGGAAAAGCTAGGCAATCCACATCTTTTGGAAGAAAGGGAAAAGGTGTATGTCATGTGTGTCATGTTTAGAAAATAAGTCTAGTGTCAAAGAATGTCATCTTATAGAAACTCTAGCATAGTAGCCAAAACGATAGCCTCTGAAATGCATGTAAAGAGCATTCCATAATTTTTTGAGGCCGCAGACGCTATTTGCAAAATTAAGATTGCAAAAAATGTTGCCTCCATAAGGTTTTCTTTTTCATTTTAGTATTTGATGAAGATAGGTCTGTTGGGCATCTATCCGCCTACTCGCCCATCTCCTCATTGGGGTCTTCGTACTCCTCAGGGCCTCGAGGATGTTGGTGAGGTCTTCCACATTGGCGATCAAATGGGTGGCGGGTGGCTCAAAAAATTTGGCCTGCTGCTCCTCGGGCCGGCATGACGCCAATCCTTGGAGAACAAGTTCTCCATGTGACCTGCACCATACTCCATATTGTTGAATCTAACAATCTGTCTTGGAACTTAAATCTAGACAGGGTTGATGTGGTCGGTCAAGTCAACAACAAAACTCGTGGAGTATGGGATCAAAGGAGACTTTTTTACTTAATGATATGGTTGGGTTTTACCTTAGTAAATCTTTAGTAGTTGTGGATACTTGCTAGAGTTTGAATCATAAGAACATGTGATCCAAGTACGGAAAGGATGTTAGCTTAAACCTATCCCTCATGAGTATGATGAGTGTGACTATTGTGTTATATTCAAATGCCTAGGGACAATCTTTTCTCATTGTTCTCCAAAACACTCTACTTTATTGTATTTTATTAAAATATCAACTAACTCTTTATTATCTTTCAAATCTATTTTTTTGTTCCCACAAAGTAGTTTTATTTATTGTTCTAGGTAAAGCGAGCAGCGGTGTGCGTAGAGTTGTATCGGTGGTCGATAGAAGTTGAGAGAATATTAATTCTACATTCAACTCCTCATTCGGTTCGATGCTCTTATTTATCGAAAAGGCTACAACTGATCTCCTATACTTGTGGGTTATCAGGCACATGCCATCATCTCCTAGTGGCACCTTATTTGTTAACTTGTTGTCCTCAGACATTATCTCTTCTGCTTCGGGGATTGAGCAGAGGTACCTGGCATGTCTTCATTCCCGAGAGCTCCCATGCTAGACTTGCTCATCCTCGGGGACGGCTGACGCAACCATCCTGTATAACCTCTCCACACAGTACATGATGGATCTCTTGTCAATTTGGATGGTGATAACATCCAAGGCGCCCTGTATTTTCAGGGTGTTGTAAGCATAATGAGACACTGCGATGAACTTGGCAAGTCCAGGACACCCTACTATGTCATTGTAGGGAAGTGGGGTATCAACCAAATCAAAGGTGATGCTCTCTGTATGGAAGTTGTTGGGACTGCCGAATGTGACTGGCAAGGTGACTTGACCTAGAGGTTGGGGGGACCTGAGGTTCACTCCCTGGAACGTTCCCATTGGGCGTAGCTGCCTAGCCAGGATCAGCATCTTCTTGAAAACCTTCTTGAAGAGGAGGTTGAGGCCGGCGCCGTCATCCACCAACATCTTGGTGACCTTGAGGGGAGGCCAAATTGGAGGGGGAATCCCCTCCTCTTGGCTGGCCAAAGGGGGGAAACTTCCCCCTTGTGGTGTCCCCTGTTCCTCCTCCAACTTATATATACTAGAGATTTTGGGAACTTTTGAACACACAAGTTTGGAGCCTACTCTAGTTCTGGTTCTAATTGGTCCTAATTGATCAATTAGAGCTATACCTAGATCCACTAATCTTCATAAGTAGAATCCTAGTGTGGTTCTAATCTCCTTCCTCTAATTCTTCGGGGATGATTAGCTCTAGACGGTGAAACTATCGGATCGTGAAGACCGTACGCTTGCAATCTGTGGAGAGGTCATGCCTTCAGCCTTACGTTCAAGGGACCGTTCATAGACAGTTCGAGAGACTTAAAGTATTATCTACACTGGCTCATTTTCTTCCACTGCACTTGGAGTTGGTAATGATCCGATCCAAACCATGTTCCTGGTTTATCGTAGGATAATAGTTTTTGTTTTCTACTACGTTTCCCAACACAAAGGTCATGTGAAGCCATGGAAGATCAAGAGACATGGTTTTGGCATGCCTATTTTGCAATGTCTGGATCTTGCAATGACATCAATGTGCTCCACTAGTCGCCACTCTTTTCACGGTTAGCCAATGGGGAATCACCACGGATGGAGTTTCAAGCAAATGGTTGTGCATACAACATGAGCTACTATCTAGCGATGGGATATATCTGTAGTGGGAAACCTTCATGAAGTAAATTCCAAGACCCTAAGGTGAGAAACAAATTCAATTCTACAATGCTCAAGCAACCGCTAATAAGGATGTGGAGAGGGCGTCTAGAATTTTGCAAGCCCGATTTTCTATTGTGCGAAGACCGGCTAGGTTTTGGGAACAAGAAATGCTTTGTACTTCATGATTGCCATTGTGATCTTGCACAACATGATCACTGAGTATGAGCATGGCTAACGTATGGATTACTCCTACGATTTCATGGGAAGGATGGTGCATCCCATTAGAAGGGAAGACCGCGCCTAACGCTTTCTCAGAGTTCATCATTAAATTCGAGAAGCGGATACTCAGGAATATCTTCATTGAGATCTCTGTGGAATGGGCAAAAAGACCACCTGAATGTCTTGTGTGATGACCTTTTGTGTTCTGTTTAACGAATAATTGTGTTGAAATTGAGGTTGTGGTTTGATGAACTATGTAATAATTAAGTAATATTTATTTTTATTTGTCTCAAATTAATTTTGGAGCATCTGTCAAAGTAAAAGCTTTTATGGTGCTCAAAAACCTTCATTCTCCTGACCTAAAACCAATTTTAGGGCACCAAGTTGTTGGGCATCTATTGGAGATGCTCTAAAATAGCCCTTTACAACCATTAAATATGAAGGGAATACTACTAGTTTGAAGCACTCTCCAAAACTGTAAACTTTTTTGAAAAATCCAGCATGTGTTGGCTTGTGTATTATCAAAGGCAGGTAGCATTAATTACACAGCCGATGTTGTGACTATAGGGAGGAAATTAAGAGAAAATGAAAAAATGAGTCACTAGCAATCACTATGTTTCACGTCGGATCCCCAAAAGGAGGATGCATACACTTGGCACCTGCCAATTGATACGTCCATTTTGCATCATGTTTTCTTACTGTTATTTATAATGTTTTTATCCATAATAATGCTTTTTGGAGTAATTCTAATGCCTTTTCTCTCATAATATGCAAGGTATACACAAAGAGGGAGAATTCCGGCACCTGGAAATCTGGACCTGAAAAAGCTACGTCAGGCCACCTATTCTGCACAACTCCAAACAAGCTGAAACTTCACGGGGATTTTTTATAAAATATGTGAAGAATATTGGAGCAAATAACTACTAGAGTGGGCCCACCAGGTGGGCACAACCCACCTGGGCGCGCCAGGGAGCCCAGGCGCGCCCTGGTGGGTTGTGCTCACCCAGGACCACCTCCGGTGCCCATCTTATGGTATATAAGTCATTTTGACCTAGAAAATATAAGGGGAGGACTTTCGGGATGGGGCGCCGCCGTCTTGAGGCGGAATTTGGGCAGGAGCACTTTTGCCCTCCGGCGGAGCGATTTTGCCGGGGGAACTTCCCTCCCTGAGTGGGAAATCGTCGTCATCATCATCACCAACAACTCTCCCATCTTGGGGAGGGCAATCTCCATCAGCATCTTCAATAGCACCATCTCATCTCAAACCCTAGTTCATCTCTTGTGTTCAATCTTGTTACCGAAACTATAGATTGGTGCTTGTGGGTGACTAGTAGTGTTGATTACATCTTGTAGTTGATTACTATATGGTTTATTTGGTAGAAGATTATATGTTCAGATCCAATATGCTATTTAATACCCCTCTGATCTTGAGCATGATTATCATTTGTGAGTAATTACCTTTGTTCTTGAGGTCACGGGAGAAATCATGTTGCAAGTAATCATGTGAACTTGATATGTGTTTGATATTTTTATAGTATGTATGTTGTGATTCCCTTTGTGGTGTCATGTGAACGACTACATGACACTTCATCATATTTGGGCCTAAGGGAATGTATTGTGGAGTAGTAATTAGATGATGGGTTGCAAGAGTGACAGAAGCTTAAACCCCAGTTTATGCGCTATTTTGTGAGGGACCGATTGGATCCAAAAATTTAATACTATGGTTAGAATTTATTCTTAATACTTTTCTCGTAGTTACGGATGCTTGCGGGAGGGTTAATTATAAGTAGGAGTTTTGTTAAAGTAAGAACAGCACCTAAGCACCGGTCCACCCACATATCAAATTATTAAAGTACCGAACACAAATCGAACCAACATGGTAAAAGTGACTAGATGAAATTCCCATGTGCCCTCAAGAACGTTTTTCTTATCATAAGAAACCGTTTTGACCTGTCCTTTGCCTCAAAAGGATTGGGCTACCTTGCTGCACTTTTGTTACTACTATTGTTACTTGCTCGTTACAAATTATCTTGCTATCAAACTACTCTGCTATTTATAATTTCAGCACTTGCAGACATTACCTTGCTGAAAACCACTTGTCATTTCCTTCTGCTCCTCGTTGGGTTCGACCCTCTTACTTATCAAAAAGAGCTACAATTGATCCCCTATACTTGTGGGTCATCACCAATCTCCATGATTCAATGGATAACCTGATGGAGAGCAACGATTGGAGTAGGGCACGTTGTCCAGCACTGTTCATCAGTTTACCCTTCCAGCTGCAAGTTTAGCCTTGATCTGGTCAAAAATGAATTGGAGGTGAACTTTCCTTAGTCTTCCTAGGCTAATTGGTAAGACAAGGTACGTGATCGGGAAACGCACTCGCTGCCCAGCAAAACCCTGCACCACCTGGTCCAAATCTACATCTTGACATTAGATATGTGCCAGATTATACTTGATAAGGTTTATCTTCAGCCCCTGGCCACATCAAACCTTTCCATGATCTCAAGAAGACAAGAAACCTCCTCTTTGCCTGGATTGGAAACGAGAATTCCCTCCAAAATTATCGAGATAGAGGAAGCAATGATAAATCTGCTAGAGTTGGTTCCTATTCATCTAATCTTTATACTAGCATTATTATATAAGAAGTAGACATACCGCGATTCTTCTAGAGTTGATCTTAGGCGGCTCTTCTGATGTAGAGTGGGTTTGCTTGATTGTTGCGTGAACCATGGTCGTTAAGATGCCAACATTAAAAATGATGTAATATCATTGGGAGTCACAATACTTGCGTTCGATGTTCAGTTCGATACTAAAACTTTAAAAATACCGATTTATAGTCATTCAACTTGCGTTCTCATGCAAATATGGTGCTTCCTCTCGTATCCAGCCGTATGACCTGCTCACATGGCATACCAACCTGCCGGAGGCCCACCTGTCAGTTGCTAGCAGTGCACAAGCAATGGTGACCCTAGTATGCCTTTTTTTTAAACTCCCTTGCAATTTATTTAATTACCCACAAAAGGCCTCAAATATAATTAGAAAAGATGAGGCGAATGTGTTTGAACCCAGGACAGGTTAATAAAAGAGTGAATTCCATTTTTTTACCTTGTAGTTGTACATTTGTGACACATATTACCCTATTTAGCGGAACTTTTATCGAAATGTCAGATTTTGGAGACTTTTAACACGGTTTTACCCCAGTTTTACATTTTGTTTGTTTATGGTCGATAGGATCGGCATGTTGCGTCATTGATTCGTAAAAAAAACTGTAAGGATCGGAGGGCATCATTGGCGATCTTGTCCAAACTTCTCTTGTCTATCTGTTCCACTCCTTGTGGCCGTCCACATGTTTTTGGATACAGGGCGTCACCTCACACCTTACCTGATGGACACGCATCAAAAAACAAGGGTCCAAAGATTTCAAAAGGGGTATTCTAGACGAATTTTCACTCGAAGGGGTAATTAGTGTCACAAATGTATAAATATGGGGTAAAAAGTGGAATTCACTCTTAATAAAACACTAAGACGCATGTCCATCCGACCAGCGCCGATGGACAGTAAGCATGCACAACTAAACTTTATTTAATTAGACGAAACAGTCTGTCAAGTTTGCGTCTGTCAATCAGATAAAGAGGCTCATACTGTTTGATGGATAATTTATGGATGGGGCCACTAGTCAGTAGGATACTAACAACGTGTTAGGCTGACCGGGTAATTAGGCTAATTTACACAGGGTCCATCTGTCATTGGGTCAAGCAAAAGTTGGTAGCCTGGGCGCATGGATAATTTTGCCAAAAAAAAGGAGCGACAAAATCAATCTGTAGACCTTGAACGTGGAAGTGCAGGTGCTGACCACTACGTTAAGTACCCATTAGTGCATATAAAGAGAAATACTGAATTATATATTTTGGCCACGACAACTACTCGTATTGATTTTTTTCTCCTGGACCAAATTTTTTATAACTTGTTTTTTTAAGTAAATATATTAGATGTTAAAATTATTTCAATTCAAAATTCATTTTGAAATTTTAGGCGAAAAAACTAGAAATTCTGAGATATTATGAAACCTGGATTTTTCCGACCACTTCCCAAAAAAAGGGAATCCGAAAAACAATCTCGCTTGTGAAAAAGTTTTGTACATTGTGGGTTAAGCATTATATATTTTGACGCTTTTTTCATTTCAATTTTTTATGATGAAAAATGCTAAGATTTTTTCCAAAACCCGGGAAAAAAAAGAATACAAAAAAAGACCTACTTCCATTATAAAACTGACTGTATCTATGAACGTGCTTGCCAGTGGGCTTGTTGTATATGTGGTCAGGAGTTCGAATCCCGCACGCTCCCTTTTTTCTCATTTCTCTATTTTTAATTAAAGACAGAGTTAGCGGTGCTTAATAAGAAGAAGAAAAAAAGCGTCAGTCGCACCAGCTGTTTCAGTCACTGACAGTAGGCCATAGCCAAACGCGGGATACATTTGAATACGAGCGAAGTGACAGTATTTGTAATTGCACGGGCACGAAATTGGATGACATAAATCTGTATTTTAAAAGTTTTTGCACCAAACTAAACATCGAGCGCAAGTTATATGACTACCGATGATATTACCTCATTAAAATCATCCAAAATATGAGCTCCAATGTACAAATTGTAGTCATATGCATGGCGTAAATCTGGAGAACTAAGGAGTTAGGAAACAAGTTGAAATTTTTCATAAGAATTGTGGAATTTGTATTTATTTTGATGAGCTTATATAATGATGGACTTTTTTCTTCGCGGGGTATATAAAGATGGGCATTTATTCACGGAAAATTCTTGGGTAATGCATATGGCCAACTTGGTGATGCTAATTTGTGCAATGGGTGCCTTCCCAAAAATACCAAAATTATATTATTTTTTTGCCTACAAAACAATATTGCATTTTCTAGAAGTAATCTTACGTCTTAGAATGTAAGAGGTCGCTATGGTCTACAGCCCTTGGATCAAAATTTATAGACAACTTGAAATAGTTTGAGATCATGTTTTAAGAAATGGGAGTCCCAAGTCTCACAATAGTCAGCACGATGTGGTCTCAGGAACATGCACACACCTAACCTATCTTAGATGTCTTGTATGTTATCAACTCTACTCACCACGAGTGACTCCAACAACTGTGGTTTTCACACCTATCATTGGTGTCATCGTCGATCTACCATGCCTCATGTAGCCTCAGGACCATGAGGCACGGTGGATCCCGTCCCTTGGCGGTGAGAGGGCTCATGCTCCATTCTTATGTGTTTTTAAAGTTTGTTTAAGGTTTGTGTCCTGTTTAAGAAGATGAGGGGGTAACGACTTCCTAAAGATAAAATAAAGTTTTCTTCGCCTAGCCCCTGTCCCAGCGTGCAACTAGCGTCGCCGAAAGGCATGAAGAGATGTGTCTCCGGTGGATCTCGCAAGATTCGATCGGTGTTTGTCCTTGTTCATCCGTGTTTGTGTATCTACAGGTTTGATCCTTTTAATCCACGCTTTTCTTCGTCGACGGCGGTTGTTATTTTGATGCGTTGGTCCTTTGGGCCTTAGTATGATGACTTTCCAACTATTTACTAGAATAAGGTTTTGTTGGCTCCAGAGAAGGAGGGAAGATGACGTTGGCGCGGATTTGGCTGGCTCGAGTGCTTGTAGTTGTCGGTAGGTGGTCTAAACATGGATGTAATTTGTTATTTTTAGTGTTCTTTATACTACCATGATATTTAATGAAAAGATCAAAAGTTTTTCCAGAAAAAACATGCACGAACATATAGCATTCAAAAGAAAACACACAGTACCGGATTTTTCCACATGTAAATATCGCTTCTTTTGAAAATACATGGCACTAGTACCAAACACATGAATACTCTGCGCGCGCGTATGTGCAAACAACAGGCATGTGATGTGCTTATGATAGTATAATTATTTTCCTCATTTATATAAGATATGACACTCTTTTCTTTGGATCCGGATATTCAGTGAACGACTGATTTTTAGGCATGGCAAAACGTACGTTTTCATGGTAAGTTGTGTGTGTGTCAAAAATGGCAAGTTTAATTGGCAAGAATGGTAAATCCGTCTTAATTCATTTTTTACCGAAAAATTGTCGTGCTTGCAAACTAAATTTGTCATTCTCGTGCCAATATAAATTGCCATGCCTATATATATGACGTCAGACTTTCAGCCTTTTTATTCTATTTTGTCAAAGAAACTGAGGCAATATAATAGTGGCTTTTACTGATAGATCAATTGCAGGATAAGACCGCCAGAGGTTTCGTGCTTGCAAGCTGGAGTAGAGCGCCTTGAGGTATGAAAGATAAAATATGACCTTTGCTGGTAGAATTCCAAAGCAGAGTGGACTTAAGAATTATTGTATGGTTGTACTCTCTCTATACCTTCCCGCAAAAAAAAAAGTACTCTCTCTATACCGTAATATTTGTCGTTGGAGTAGCTGAAGAGGGAGTACAACGCATGTTTCTCACGGAAATGCTAACCTTTCTCAGTAAGTATGCCAATAAGAAGCAACAAATGCATTGCTCTCAGAGGGCCGAGAAAGATGCACGTTTTCTTGGACGGCGACGGCGGCAGAGATTAGTCGTCATCAGAGGACAGATCCAATCTGGTCGTTGGCGACCTCGTTTTCAAAACAACGAAACCTACTGCTGAGAACAACATCCAGGGGTTGCAATGGCAATGCTGCCCACAGCGAACAAATTGTAGTGCGGAACAGTTATGAACAATGCCGACCATAGACTCTGGTAGTCTGACATCGCATGCTATCAGAGTGGGTGAAAACTTTTTGAAATGCAAGAGGAGAAATTGACATCGAATTGCTTTAGGTCTACTTACTGAATACAGCTTCAGTTTTAAGGTGCCGCTAGCGCGCGACTAAGACTGCGAAAGAGGGAAATTTAACGGCATGCGAAGAACACAAGAATATCAGGTGAAGACATGGAAAATTGAGTAGATTGATGGGGAATTCGTCTGTTTGGTCAGATATTGATGTGGCTTGATGAGACTCTGAGGAGACGAGGAAATGGACTTTTAGTGCTCAACCCCATTGCTGTCGCGTTTCCCGCTCTTGTTTGTTGAAATGATTTTATTTCAGGATATACCCTTAGACATTAATTTGCTCATTTTGGCAGCCATTTATTTTGCTCGAATGGCTGGACCACAAGATACCATGGCATGTTCTCGAAGACAACTTTTTCATGTCGAGATGATTGCATGAGTCACGGCCTCTGCTTCTCCGGGTATGACGACGAAACGAGTTCAAACAATAACAGTGTTGTTCATTGCACAGATTAGGACAGCGGATGGTCTCACGGTCGCCCACGTGAAAGAATTCGTCATCGTTTGGACTAAGATAAGCGAAAACTGAGCTTAGCACAAATGAGGTTGATAAGATCAGATGGAAATTCACCGCCAATGGACAATACACGAGTTAATTGTAGAAAACCACCACATTTGAGACAAGAGTTGCAGAAAACCATCTAGTCCCTAATTTTGTGCAAAAATCACCACGTTCTCAGTAATCTCTCTGCAGAAAGCACTGATTAAAGGATTTAGGTTGTTTAATCATTTTCTGACAAATAAAGCCGGACTGTAAGGAGCTGACTTGGCAAAACATTGACATACGACCCCCTGGATCAAAAAGAAAAACACAATCCAATCCAGCGGGTGGCCTCCCTCCTTCCTTCGATCCTGCAAGCCGTCGCCGCCTTGAGGCCTCCTCCGCCCAGCGCCTCTGGCAAGCTCACGCCCGCAACCTGCAGGCCCCTCGCGCCGTCGTCCCCTGCCTCCACTTCTCCTTTCTTCTCTCTTGTTCTTTGCAGGAAGCCGCCATGGATGGAGGGTTGCAGTTGTGTGTGTGGGTGCAGGTCGCGACGGCAGACTGCTGTTGCTGCTGTCATCCGACATACTTTGTTCTTGATTTCAATTTCTTTTCCCGGCCGAACGACTCTGTTGCGCAATTTGTCCATTTTACTGCACACAAAGTGGTTGTTCTTGGCATACAATTCTGTCACAAAGTGGATGACGGGGTTGACCTCCCGAGCCAATTCCTCTTCCCCCGCCAAGAGATGCCCGGCGCCTTCGGCAACCTCCTGGCCACCGCCGCCCCGCGATCTGCACCCACACACCGCGTCGCCCAGCTTGCCTGCACCCTCACCTCCGGCCACCTTCGCTCGCCGTCGTCCCATTCCCGTCTAGATTCAATGTCCTGGTCAGAGAGGACAACGACGCTCGGAGCACGAGCCCGCGGCCTGTGGCCGCTTCTGTTTGCCGCCCGCAGGGGCCTCCTATGGCGGCCTTGAGTGCCGCCGCGACAACCTCGGGCATGGGCAGAAGACGACGAGCGAGGCGACTCCCGCTTCCCGGCGGATCCACGGCGAGGCGGACGCGCACGAGATGCGGCAGGTACTGGCCTCATCTCTGTGTTGGAAATATGCCCTAGAGGCAATAATAAATTGGTTATTATTATATTTCCTTGTTCATGATAATCGTTTATTATCCATGCTAGAATTGTATTGATAGGAAACTCAGATACATGTGTGGATACATAGACAGCACCATGTCCCTAGTAAGCCTCTAGTTGACTAGCTCGTTGATCAATAGATGGTTACGGTTTCCTGACCATGGACATTGGATGTCATTGATAACGGGGTCACATCATTAGGAGAATGATGTGATGGACAAGACCCATTCCTAGCCTAGCATAAGATCATGTAGTTCGTATGCTAAAGCTTTTCTAATGTCAAGTATCATTTCCTTAGACCATGAGATTGTGCAGCTCCCGGATACCGTAGGAGTACTTTGGGTGTGCCAAACGTCACAACGTAACTGGGTGACTATAAAGGTGCACTACGGGTATCTCCGAAAGTGTCTGTTGGGTTGGCACGAATCGAGACTGGGATTTGTCACTCCGTGTGACGGAGAGGTATCTCTGGGCCCACTCGGTAGGACATCATCATAATGTGCACAATGTGATCAAGGAGTTGATCACGGGATGATGTGTTACGGAACGAGTAAAGAGACTTTCCGGTAACGAGATTGAACAAGGTATCGGGATACCGACGATCGAATCTCGGGCAAGTATCGTACCGATAGACAAAGGGAATTGTATACGGGATTGATTAAGTCCTTGACATCGTGGTTCATCCAATGAGATCATCGTGGAACATGTGGGAGCCAACATGGGTATCCAGATCCCGATGTTGGTTATTGACCGGAGAGTCATCTCGGTCATGTCTACATGTCTCCCGAACCCGTAGGGTCTACACACTTAAGGTTCGGTGACGCTAGGGTTGTAGGGATATGTATATGCAGTAACCCGAATGTCGTTCGGAGTCCCGGATGAGATCACGGACGTCACGAGGAGTTCCGGAATGGTCCGGAGGTAAAGAATTATATATAGGAAGTGCTATTTCGGTCATCGGGACAAGTTTCGGGGTCACCGGTATTGTACCGGGACCACCGGAAGGGTCCCAGGGGTCCACCGGGTGGGGCCACCTATCCCGGAGGGCCCCATGGGCTGAAGTGGGAAGGTATCCAGCCCAAAGTGGGCTGGGGCGCCACTTCCCTCTAGGGCCCATCCGCCTAGGGTGGAAAAACCCTAGGGGAAGAGTCCCAAAGGGGGAAGGCACCCCCTAGGTGCCTTGGGGAGGAGGGACTCCTCCCTTGGCCGCCCCCCCCCCCTAGGAGATTGCATCTCCTAGGGCCGGCGCCCCCCCCCCTAGGCCCTCCTATATATAGTGGGGGAGATGGAGGACTTCTCACCTAAGCCTTTGGTGCCTCCCTCTCCCTCTCCAACACATCCTCCTCCTCCATAGAGCTTGGCGAAGCCCTGTCGGAGTACTGCAGCTCCATCACCACCACGTCGTCGTGCTGCTGCTGGAGCCATCTTCCTCAACCTCTCATTCCTCCTTGCTGGATCAAGAAGGAGGAGACGTCGTTGCTCCGTACGTGTGTTGAACGCGGAGGTGCCATCCGTTCGGCGCTAGGATCATCGGTGATTTGGATCACGACGAGTACGACTCCATCAACCCCGTTCTATTGAACGCTTCCGCGTGCGATCTGCAAGGGTATGTAGATCTACTCCTCCCTCGTTGCTAGATGACTCCATAGATAGATCTTGGTGACACGTAGGAATTTTTGAATTTCTGCTACGTTCCCCAACAGTGGCATCATGAGCTAGGTCTATGCGTAGTTTCTATGCACGAGTAGAACACAAAGTAGTTGTGGGCGTTGATTTTGTTCAATATGCTTACCTTTACTAGTCCAATCTTGATTCGGCGGCATTGTGGGATGAAGCGGCCCGGACAGACCTTACACGTACTCTTACGTGAGACTGGTTCCACCGACTGACATGCACTAGTTGCATAAGGTGGCTAGCGGGTGTCTGTCTCTCCCACTTTAGTCGGATCGGATTCGATGAAAAGGGTCCTTATGAAGGGTAAATAGCAATTGGCATATCACGTTGTGGTTTTTGCGTAGGTAAGAAACGTTCTTGCTAGAAACCCATAGCAGCCACGTAAAACATGCAAACAACAATTAGAGGACGTCTAACTTGTTTTTGCAGGGTATGCTATGTGATGTGATATGGCCAAAGGATGTGATGAATGATATATGTGATGTATGAGATGATCATGTTCTTGTAATAGGAATCACGACTTGCATGTCGATGAGTATGACAACCGGCAGGAGCCATAGGAGTTGTCTTAATTTATTTATGACCTGCGTGTCAACATAAACGTCATGTAATTACTTTACTTTATTGCTAACCGTTAGCTGTAGTAGTAGAAGTAATAATTGGCGAGACAACTTCATGAAGACACGATGATGGAGATCATGATGATGGAGATCATGGTGTCATGCCGGTGACGATGATGATCATGGAGCCCCGAAGATGGAGATTAGAAGGAGCAATATGATATTGGCCATATCATGTCACTATTTGATTGCATGTGATGTTTATCATGTTTTTGCATCTTGTTTACTTAGAACGACGGTAGTAAATAAGATGATCCCTCATAATAATTTCAAGAAGGTGTTCCCCCTAACTGTGCACCGTTGCGACAGTTCGTTGTTTTGAAGCACCACGTGATGATCGGGTGTGATAGATTCTAACGTTCACATACAATGGGTGTAAGAAAGATTTATACACGCGAAACACTTAGGTTGACTTGACGAGCCTAGCATGTACAGACATGGCCTCGGAACACAAGAGACCGAAAGGTCGAGCATGAGTCGTATAGTAGATACGATCAACATGAAGATGTTCACCGATGTTGACTAGTCCGTCTCACGTGATGATCGGACACGGCCTAGTTGACTCGGATCATGTAGTCACTTAGATGACTAGAGGGATGTCTATCTGAGTGGGAGTTCATAAGATGAACTTAATTATCCTAAACATAGTCAAAAGGTCTTCGCAAATTATGTCATAGCTCACGCTTTAGTTCTACTGTTTAGATATGTTCCTAGAGAAAATTTAGTTGAAAGTTGACAGTAGCAATTATGCGGACTAGGTCCGTAAACTGAGGATTGTCCTCATTGCTTCATAGAAGGCTTATGTCCTTAATGCACCGCTCAGTGTGCTGAACCTCGAACGTCGTCTGTGGATGTTGCGAACATCTGACATACACATTTTGATAACTACGTGATAGTTCAGTTAAACGGCTTAGAGTTGAGGCACCGAAGACGTTTTTGAAACATCGCGAAACATATGAGATGTTTCGAGGGCTGAAATTGGGATTTCAGGCTCGTGCCCACGTCAAGAGGTATAAGACCTCCGACGATTTTCTTAGCCTGCAAACTAAGGGAGAAAAGCTCAATTGTTGAGCTTGTGCTCAGATTGTCTGAGTACAACAATCGCTTGAATCGAGTGGGAGTTGATCTTCCAGATGAAATAGTGATGGTTCTCCGAAGTCATTACCACCAAGCTGCTTGAGCTTCATGATGAACTATAATATATCAGGGACATATATGATGATCCTTGAGATATTCGCGATGTTTGACACCACAAAAGTAGAGATCAAGAAGGAGCATCAATTGTTATGGTTTGTGAAACCACTAGTTTCAAGAAGGGCAAGGGCAAAAAGGGATGCTTCATGAAACAGCAAATCAGCTGCTGCTCTAGTGAAGAAACCCAAGGTTGAACCCAAACCCGAGACTAAGTGCTTCTGTAATAAGGGGAACAGCCACTGGAGCAGAATTACCCTATATACTTGGTAGATGAGAAGGCTGTCGATAGAAGTATATTGGATATACATTATGTTAATGTGTACTTTACTAGTACTCCTAGTAGCACCAGGGTATTAGATACCGGTTCGGTTGCTAAGTGTTAGTAACTCGAAATAAAAGCTACGGAATAAACAGAGACTAGCTAAAGGTGAGCTGACGATATGTGTTGGAAGTGTTTCCAAGGTTGATATGATCAAGCATCGCACGCTCCCTCTACCATCGAAATTGGTATTAAAACCTAAATAATTGTTATTTGGTGTTTGCGTTGAGCGTAGACATGATTGGATTATGTCTATCGCGATACGGTTATTCATTTAAGGAGAATAATGGTTACTCTGTTTATTTGAATAATACCTTCAATGGTCTTACACCCAAAATGAATGGTTTATTGAATCTCGATCGTAGTGATACACATGTTCATGCCAAAAGATAGTAATGATAGTACCACCTACTTGTGGCACTGCCACGTAAGTCATATCGGTATAAAACGCATGAAGAAGCTCCATGTTGATGGATCTTTGGACTCACTCATTTTTGAAAGGATTGAGACATGCGAACCATGTTTGTTGGTAGATATGCATGAAGAAACTCTATACAAATGGATCGTTTGGACTCACTTGATTTTGAATCACTTGGGACATGCAAATCATACCACATGGGCAAGATGACTGAAAGCCTCATTTTCAGTAAAATGGAACTAGAAAGCAACTTGTTGGAAGTAATACATTTTGATGTGTGTAGTCCAATGAGTGCTGAGGCATGTAGTGGATATCGTTATGTTCTTACTTCACAGATGATTTGAGTAGATGTTGAGTATATTTACTTGATGAATCACGAGTCTGAATTATTGAAAGGTTCAAGTAATTTCAGGGTGAAGTTAAAAGATCGTCGTGACAAGAGGATAAAATATCTATGATATGATCATAGAGATGAATATCTGAATTACGATTTGGCACAGAATTAAGACATTGTGGAAATTGTTTCACAACTAATACAGCCTGGAACACCATAGTGTGATGGTGTGTCCGAACATCATAACTGCACCCTATTGGATATGATGCATACCATGATGTCTCTTATCGAATTACCACGATAGTTTATGGGTTAGGCATTAAAGACAACCACATTCACTTTAAATAGGGAACCACGTAATTCCGATGAGATGATACCATATGAACTATGGTTTAGAGAAACCTAAGCTGTCATTTCTTAAAAGTTTGGGGCTGTGACGCTTATGTGAAAAGTTTCAGGCTGATAAGCTCGAACCCAAAGCGGATAAATGCATCTTCATAGGACACCCAAAACAGTTGGGTATACCTCCTGTCTCAGATTCGAAAGCAATAAGGGATTGTTTTTAGAATCGGGTCATTTCTCGAGGAAAAGTTTCTCTCGAAAGAATTGAGTGGGAGGATGGTGGAGACTTGATGAGGTTATTGAACCGTCTCTTCAACTAGTGTGTGACAGGGCACAAGGAGTTGTTCCTGTGGCACCTACACCAATTGAAGTGGAAGCTTATGATAGTGATCATGAAACTTCAGATCAAGTCACTACCAAACCTCGTGGGATGACAAGGATGCGTACTACTTCAGAGTGGTACGTGATCCTGTCTTGGAAGTCATGTTGCTAGACAACAATGAACCTACGAGCCATGGAGAAGCGATGGTGGGCCCGGATTCCAAAATGGCTCGAGGCCATATAATCCGAGAGAGGATCCATATATGAAAACAAAGTGTAGACTTTGGCGGAACGGCTCGATGGTCGTAAGGCTGTTGAGTACAGATGGATTTTAAAAGGAAGACGGACAATGATGGCAAGTATCACCATTAAGAAAGCTCGACTTGTCGTTAAGATGTTTTCCGACAAGTTCAAGGAGTTGACTACGGTGAGATTTTCTCACTCGTAGCGATGCTAAGAGTCTGTTGGAATTATATTAGCGGTCACTGCATTATTTGTGAAATCTTGCAGATAGGATATCAAAAACATTGTTTCCTCACGATTTTCTTGAGGAAAGGTTGTATGTGATACAACCGGAAGGTTTTGTCAATCCTGAAAGATGCTAATAAGTATGCAAAGCTCCAGCAAATCCTTCTAAGGACTGGAGTAAGCATCTCCGAGTTGGAATGTACGCTTTGATGAGATGATCAAAGATTTTGGGTTTATACAAAGTTTATGAGAAACTTGTATTTCCAAAGAAGTGAGTGGGAGCACTATAGAATTTCTGATGAGTATATGTTGTTAACGTATTGTTGATCGGAAATGATGTAGAATTTCTGGAAAGCATATAGGGTTATTTGGAAAGTGTTTTCAATGGAAAGCCTGGATTAAGCTACTTGAACATTGAGCATCAAGATCTATAAGGATAGATCAAAACGCTTAATGGTACTTTCAAATGAGCACATACCTTGACATGATCTTGAAGGTGTTCAAGATGGATCAGTCAAAGAAGGAGTTCTTGCCTGAGTTGTAAGGTATGAAGTTAAGACTTAAAGCTTGACCGCGGCAGAATAGAGAGAAAGGACGAAGGTCGTCCCCTATGCTTTAGACATAGGCTCTACAGTATGCTATGCTATGTACCGCACCTGAAGTGTGCCTTGCCATGAGTCAGTCAAGGGGTACAAGAGTGATCCAAGAATGGATCACAGGACAGCGGTCAAAGTTATCCTTAGTAACTAGTGGACTAAGGAATTTTCTCGATTATGGAGGTGGTAAAAGAGTTCGTCGTAAAGGATTGCGCCGATGCAAACTTTGACACTAATCTAGATTATTCTGAGTAGTAAACTGGATTCGTATAGTAGAACAGTCATTTGGAATAGCTCCGAATGTAGCGTAGTAGTTGCATCTACAAGATGACATAAGAAATTTGCGAAGTACATACGGATCTGAATGTTGCAGACCCGTTGACTAAAACCTCTCTCACAAGCAAAACATGATCAAACCCAGAACTCATTGAGTCTTAATCACATGATGATGTGAACTAGTTTAGTGACACTAGTAAACTCTTTGGATGTTGGTCACATGGGGATGTGACCTTGAGTGTTAATCACATATCGATGTGAACTGGATTATTGACTCTAGTGCAAGTGGGAGACTGTTGGAAATATGTCCTAGAGGCAATAATAAATTGGTTATTATTATATTTCCTGGTTCATGATAATCGTTTATTATCCATGCTAGAATTGTATTGATAGGAAACTCAGATACATGTGTGGATACATAGACAACACCATGTCCCTAGTAAGCCTCTAGTTGACTAGCTCGTTGATCAATAGATGGTTACGGTTTCCTGACCATGGACATTGGATGTCATTGATAACGGGGTCACATCATTAGGAGAATGATGTGATGGACAAGACCCATTCCTAGCCTAGCACAAGATCATGTAGTTCGTATGCTAAAGCTTTTCTAATGCCAAGTATCATTTCCTTAGACCATGAGATTGTGCAACTCCCGGATACCGTAGGAGTGCTTTGGGTGTGCCAAACGTCACAACATAACTGGGTGACTATAAAGGTGCACTACGGGTATCTCCGAAAGTGTCTGTTGGGTTGGCACGAATTGAGACTGGGATTTGTCACTCCGTGTGACGGAGAGGTATCTCTGGGCCCACTCGGTAGGACATCATCATAATGTGCACAATGTGATCAAGGAGTTGATCACGAGATGATGTGTTACGGAACGAGTAAAGAGACTTGCCGGTAACGAGATTGAACAAGGTATCGGGATACCGACGATTGAATCTCGGGCAAGTATCGTACCGATAGACAAAGGGAATTGTATACGGGATTGATTAAGTCCTTGACATCGTGGTTCATCCGATGAGATCATCGTGGAACATGTGGGAGCCAACATGGGTATCCAGATCCCGCTGTTGGTTATTGACCGGAGAGTCATCTCGGTCATGTCTACATGTCTCCCGAACCCGTAGGGTCTACACACTTAAGGTTCGGTGACGCTAGGGTTGTAGGGGTATGTATATGCAATAACCCGAATGTTGTTCGGAGTCCCGGATGAGATCCCGGACGTCATGAGGAGTTCCGAAATGGTCCGGAGGTAAAGAATTATATATAGGAAGTGCTATTTCGGCCATCGGGACAAGTTTCGGGGTCACCGGTATTGTACCGGGACCACCGGAAGGGTCCCGGGGGTCCACCGGGTGGGGCCACCTATCCCGGAGGGCCCCATGGGCTGAAGTGGGAAGGGATCCAGCCCAAAGTGGGCTGGGGCGCCACTTCCCTCTAGGGCCCATGCGCCTAGGGTGGAAAAACCCTAGGGGAAGAGTCCCAAAGGGGGAAGGCACCCCCTAGGTGCCTTGGGGAGGAGGGACTCCTCCCTTGGCCGCCGCCCCCCTAGGAGATTGCATCTCCTAGGGCCGGTGCCCCCCCTAGGCCCCCCTATATATAGTGGGGGAGATGGAGGACTTCTCACCTAAGCCTTTGGTGCCTCCCTCTCCCTCTCCAACACATCCTCCTCCTCCATAGAGCTTGGCGAAGCCCTGCCGGAGTACTGCAGCTCCATCACCACCACGCCGTCGTGCTGCTGCTGGAGCCATCTTCCTCAACCTCTCCTTCCTCCTTGCTGGATCAAGAAGGAGGAGACGTCGTTGCTCCGTACGTGTGTTGAACGCGGAGGTGTCGTCCGTTCGGCGCTAGGATCATCGGTGATTTGGATCACGACGAGTACGACTCCATCAACCCCGTTCTATTGAACGCTTCCGCGCGCGATCTGCAAGGGTATGTAGATCCACTCCTCCCTCGTTGCTAGATGACTCCATAGATTGATCTTGGTGACACGTAGGAATTTTTGAATTTCTGCTACGTTCCCTAACACTCTGGCCGCACGAAGCCTGTAGCGGTGGTCGCCGACGTGCTTGTCGATGGCAGCGACGTCGCCGGAGTGGCGCGGGGGGCCGGCCAGCTCGGGCTCTCACGATCCGACGGGATCGAGGCAGCGGGCTCTGTCGGGCATGTCCAGGGGTTGATTACTTTTTTTAGATCTACTAGGGGTCTGTGTGTAATTTTTGCCAAGTCAGCTCCTTACAGCCCGGTTCCATGTGTCAAAAAGTGATTAAATGGGCTAAATCACCTGATCAGTGCAATTTGCAAAAAGTTTACTAAAAACGCGATGATTTTTGCATAAAATTATGAACTAGGCGGTTTTCTGCAATCGATGCCCCAAATATGATGATTTTTTGCAATTAACTCGACAATACACAGCATCCTTCGCCTACAAGATTAGAATAATCAAATAGACAATCGATAATCATTTGGAAGCATCTTAAAAGTTCTAGTGAAGTAATTCCTTGCAGTAAAATCTACCCACCTGAGTTCAAGTCTAGACTTGATACATGTTCCATCTTGCGTTAATTTTTCTCACCACCACTATTCGTCTCTCCTTCCAACCTTCATCATTTTTTTCAGATTTCCATGTCGATCTGGTTTTCATAAAAAAGATTTTTGATAACCCAATAAATCAGATCAATCTATTGTATAGCACTAAATTCACGATCCCCCAACAAATTGTTTTTTGGGATAAAACCTAATGCCGGTTAGACATCTTTTGTAATCCAACAAACAGCAATAAATTCATGCTCTATAAACAAATAAATACACCCTTTATTTGCAAATGTAAGATGTTTTGGCAGTTTAGATCTCTTATCTTTGGTAAACTGGTCAAAAAGATCAATGGGCACATCTATTTTTGTCAGTTTAAATAATGACAGAATGTATATTTTATAACCAAAAGATAATTCTATTTTATTTTTTCCATTTTTACATCAAGATTTGCTCTGCGTGGTTCTCTTATATCGCGTTAAAAAAGAAGGCACTGCTAGGCGCGCGCCGAAATTTTCAGCCGGTCAGCGCCCTAGCGTTGGATACAGACACACGTGACCGTCAGATCTAGAAAAAAAAATCCCCTCCTCGCTCGCGTACAAAGCACAACTCCATGAACCGCCCGGGCCTCGCGCTAGCAGCTCGCCGAGCCGATCGTCGGCGCGCTCGCCGGGGCCGCTCTTGGGGATTGCATAACAGCCGCCAGTGGATCCCCTAGCGCGCGGTCACCGACAGATTGCAGCTCTAATCCCCTCCCCCGGTTAATTCCAGCTCACGATTCGCCATGGTTGCAGCATCCCCCTGATCTACGTCATTGCCTCCGGCTCGTCGGCTTGCATCTGTTGTCCTACAAAAAAACTGAAAACAAAACAAAATCCTTGAAGCAAAATATTACTAGGTTCCAGCAAGAAAAAGCTCAAGTTCCAACATAACAAATTCAGTTGCAAAAAATAGCTCCAATGATTAGTTGTAGCGAGAAAAATACCACAGCTTCCAGCAAAAGAATAGATCGGTTCCAGCAAAAACAAATTCAGAGGAGAAGAGCTGCAGGGTCGATTGTAGCAAAAAATAAGGTAGTTCCAGCAAAATAATATGCCGGTTCCAGCAAAAAGAACACCTCACAAACCAACCGAGGGCCGACAATGTCGCCAAAAATCATGCCTCGCTGCCGACGGTCACGAAACAAAAACATCTCAGCGATCCAGCAAAAAAAAACTTGCGGTTGTAGCAAAAGAAAAAAAGGACGGTGCCAACAAAAACGACTGGTTCACCTCGCAGCTCCACCGGATCTGGTTGTAGCTCCGCCGGACAACGCTTCCAGCTTTTCTCATCCATGGTTGTAGCACCCCCTCACCAGCATGTAGGAACCTTGCAGCTCCGCTAGACCGTGGTTCCAGCTTTCTCCGACCACGGTTGCAGCTCTGCGGAACTGCGGTTGCAGCACCGCCGAGCCAATCCACGCCGGCGGCCACATAGCTTGCAGTTGCCGGCCGTGCCGCCACTCGTGCTCGTGATGCGCCGTCGTCCAGTGCCTTTGGACCACCACCCCCGCCATCTGCTCGCAGTGCGCGCCCTACCGTCGCCCAACAAAACATCACACCCGCCCCCTCCCCTCGCCATGGATAAGAGCTCGTCAGGAGGTACAAACGGCGGCGAGGTATTCAGGATCGGGATGAAACAGAAAAAAGGGGATTGAGGAAGAGAGAGAGGAGGAGGAAGAGATAAGGTGGGGATAGATCGTGTGTGGGTCTCACAATGGACATGGCTTCTTGTGTTTCTTCCCGTCACGAGCGGGTGTGGATCTGTGTCGTGGTTTCCCGAGCGAGCGAGGTGCGACCGGCCAAGTTTCAGCCAGCGCACCGTTCCCAAACATTTACCTAAAAAATATTTGGGTTCTGTCGTCCGCTTATGCTTCGTCCAACCTTACATCCATTCTCCCCTCACTCTCCCGTTTTGATTCTTTTTGTCTCATCTCAAGTTTTTTACATAAATTTTCCTGAAACTGCCTTAACTGCATCCACCTATTATTAACTTACCAAACAAAAATATATTTTCTTTCATAAGCCAATAAGTGCTTACCAAATAAAATAATATTTTTTACACAATCAGGTTAATATGGGCAGATAAACACAGGTTACAGTACTAGAAAAATTCTAATCCCGGTTGCAACGCATAGGCAATCATAGTGTTTCTAAAAAAATCTTGGAAGTTCTTGATAAGTTATGAATGCTGGGGATGCAAATGCTCTGATAATGTTTAACAGGTAGCCACCACTTTTCATCACTTGGTATTAAAATGTAATGAAATGATAGGAATAAACAAATACACGACCAAAATGTGAGGAATAATATCAGCTCCGTGTCTGTTCAAGTTCAATTCTAGAATAATTCTGGGACAATATTGGAAGCGCAAAACCCTGTCTGTAATAAGAAAGACAATTATGCATGCCGGTTATCATCATCCGCACCCTCGTCGAAAACACCTGATGATCCTACATGAAAATCCAGCTGCTTTTGATACTTCTGCCGCCTACGTTCATCAAACTCCTCCCAGCCCTCCAGCTGCTCGTATAAAGTAAAATAACATTAGCACCATAAAATATCTATGTCAGAGCCAAGGCCAAACAGGCAATACGGTAGAGGATTTAATCATATTTCGGTTAAAATGTAAGGAATAGCATCGATATAGAACAAATAGTGTACTTATCAACAAGGTGGTATAAACATGGAAACTATATTATGTGGAAGTGTCCCAGGGCGAACCCAGCTATAGAAAGCAGCAGTAAGAGAGATTGCAGAAACAAACAGAACTTGAATGGTGAAACTATAATTTCCTATTCCAAATGTAAGTATGTCGGTCAAAAAAAAGAATGTGTATAGCCATCTTAATTCCACTGGAGCGATGATGATAACAAACAAAACTACCTATGTGTGAAGGTTTCAACCTTTCTATGAACTTATACCTGTCGAAGAATGTCATTTGTAATTCCAGTGCCATGGAGATCAAGTGTAGTAAGCCGCCAGCACTTCTTGAATAAAGTCGGCGGTAGGGAATTAAGACCATTGTTCCTTAGATGCAGAGCCTGTTGGAAGTAACTTCTTACAAACATCGAATAGTACGGTATGTTCTCTTCAGTATAAATGTCGCCAAGATTAAAAAGAAGAGGCGAGCAAATAGAGAATAGAAATGTGCAACACGGTTACACAAGAAACAAGAGACAAATAATTTTCTGTTTTCACCACAAGATAGCAAGTATTGACCAAATAAAACAAAACCAGTCGTCCATTCCATGCTCTAATTTAGTAAATATATCATGCAATATCACCAAAGCCTAAACATTTATGACTTTCTCGACTCTCAAGTAATTAAACAAGAGTTTAGTGAATGATTCTTTAAGAAACAAAGAGAGTTAACTCACATGCTGAGAGAGTTAACTCAGCCTACGTGAGATCAAAAACATCATGAAGGAATAATTCACATTAATAACGGTTGAATTTGTTGTGCTATTATGTTATGCACAAGAATAATTACTACATTCACAGGTTAAGCATCTGCATTTTTAAAGTCATTACAATTGGACATTTAATGTTGTGACATTTAACTCAGATGTTGTGCACATATACATACCTAGTGATTGCGAATGCATCTTCCCATGTAGGTATAGGCGGTTAGGCACATACCTTCAGATTGTGAAGGTTTCCGCAAGCCTTTGGTAGTTCGGCTAAAAGATTCGATGATAAGTCCACCTGATGAAGTCAAAACTTTGGTGAACAACTGCCAACTACAAAGCTCAAAAGAGTTCATGGGGCATTTGCTTCGAAGGATCACTGCATGCTAGGATAGGTGGCTGCTTCACTGGAGAAAGAGAGAAGAGAAAGCACACACCTCGAAGAGAGATTCACAGTCGCCTATAGAGGAAGGCAGCGAAGTTATCCTGTCAAGTGAAAATGATGTAGTGTGAAAGATCAGGATACCTTTCAATTTTCAGATCAAACAGTACCACCATAATTCCCATTGGATGCTACAAGTATAACACATGCCAACATTTAGGAACAATAGAATATTCATAGAACTGCCACTACGAAAGCTCATGTTTTTCCCCTTCATTCTAATCCTATAAACTACAATGAGAACAGCAGAAAATTAAGAATTTAGCATATAGATCGCCCCTCTTCCCAGTAACCTCATATTACTTCCCAAATTTAATATACAGCATCTATCTGTAGTTAGCAGGCATATACATAAGTAAAAAGTGTGAATACTGATGTACTACAATGAGAACAGCAGAAAATTAAGAATTTAGCATACATACAGATCGTCCCTCTTCCCAGTAACCTCATATTACTTCCCAAATTTAATATACAACATCTATTTAGTAGTAAGCAGGCATATACATAAGTAAAACATGTGAATACTGATGTTAGCATATCAAAACATCAGATAACATCACTGAGGGTACTGCAAGTCCAGTAAGTGGCAAGTTTAGCACACACTACCTATTATTATTTGCTATAAGAATCTCTAGCTGCTTCAGCAAACCTATTTCAACAGGTAGGCTGCCAAGCATGTTATTTGCAATGCGAAGTTCACGTAGAAAAGTCAATGTGCCCAAACTCGGAGGTAAAGTGACCAATCTGCAAGATAATGAAAAGGGTTATAAACCGAAGCATCTTGTGATCCTGAGTACCAAAGATGCATGTCAAAACATACAAAGATCAGGTTGTTTAGTCTTCCAGACAAAAGTCAATGCAATAGAGGTATTTTGTTCAAATGAGAACTATGAACCTTTCTATTGGCAGGTAAATTTGCACATACATCTCGAGAGTAGGAGCAAAGCCCAGTGACAAATTCTTTAAATAGGTATTAACGAAGAGCCAGATCATGAACAAGAATGCAGTGGTTATTTCATAACCCAAACTAAAATAATTACTTTTAGTTGTCCCATTAATCACGAAAACTTATTAGATAGATACACAAACTGCACCAGATGATTATGAAACTACAGGATTCCATCACAGATGATCCGAGAAAAACCAAGCTACTGGATTATAAAATACATTCTCCCAATGTTATTTCAACTAATGCACTCTGCATGTATCAGTTTTGTGTCAAACATTGGTTGCTCTCAGTCAATGGTCAGAGCTGGCGAGTCAAAAAGATATATATAAAATAGGAGCAACTTTTACAAGTGGGTGGTAGCAGCAAACATATACAAGATGGGGGAATGTAATAATTTTCAGGAGATTATAAATGACTCAAGATTGTTTGTGTCCACTTGCAGCATAACAAATATTCACAGTATGAATAACACAACAGGATTTGAAAATTCAGACCTACCGATTTTGGCTTAAAGATAAAACTGTTAATGTATCAACACATGATAGACCTTCCCAGCTGATGCCCCCATCAGATATGTCATTGGCGGTTAGCAACAATTTCTACACGATGAAATGACGATATTTTCAACTATACCTCCTTATAAAGAAATCCATCAATGAATTTATTTGGAAACAACAATTACATTTAATGATTTAACTGCAGCAATTTTCTGTGGAATTGCTTCAATTGAGTTGTTACAGACATCTAGTACTCGTATGGAGGAGCCACAGTCCCAGACTTCCTCAGGCACAGCCTGCATCCCAAATTACAACCAACGAGAAAAATTAGGTATGCAAAACATAAAAGAAAATTTGTAACTCAGAAGGCAAGAGGTAAAGGACGGGTCGTCGGTGTAACAATAGAATAAAAGCATTCCATGATGATTAAAAAAAGTCTTGCTTCATCACATGGTGTCTTGGAGAATGGAGATGAACCTGGTAATGTGACATTTGCACATATCCTACATAACAAAGTAGGTGATCCACACTAACATATTTATCTCAACATGCAAAAAGGCTCGAATGTTTTAATTATATTTATGCTATTTATATTCAAGAAATAGTTTACAATTATAAAATAATCATATGTACTTTCAGTTTAGTTCTTATATTATTAATCCAAATCGAAATATATTGCAAACAATTCCAATAGCAACGCGCGGTAACTAGCACAATAGATGGTATAGACCTCAAGTCAGTCTACCAACATGAAAAGAACCTTATGTCAGGACTGCTTTCATTATTTCGTCTGGGCTCTACTCAACACAAAAAACAACCATTAACCGCTGATTGTATTAACGCACCATTAATTGACACGGGAACTTCCACTTTTTTCATAGAAAGGCAGTTACTGAAGTTTGATAAACGTCAAATCACAGCTATTATATGTTGCTTTGAATTTGCAAAGATACTGCAAACAAGTTGAATCAGATACCTTCAAGCTGGAACCAGATAAAGCAATGACACCTGTTATTTTCCAACGCTCCGCTCGGCTTTTGCTGATAATCTCCGGTTTTAGTGTTTGATTATCCTTAACATTTGAGGTTCTTTTTGCACTTGGTGCAAGACCACTGCTATTCTTAGTGATGGGGCCTTCCTGTGGAAAGTAGTGCACATGTAAGTTGATTGTGACAAACTACTCCATAGATAACCTGTATGACATGCTTTTACAATTGACTCCTAATGAAATTTTAGCATTGACATGTGGTGACATGGCAGGAACTATGACTTCGCAGAAATTTCCCCTAAACATCAGAAAACCCCAATGATTGAAAAGTGAGGGCATCAAACTGAAGAATGAATGAAAATAAAGCTCCTCATCCTACTAACGTTGAGCATAACAAAAAATTCCGGTCTGTATCGACTTTGGAGTAACCATAAAAGCACATGACTGAAATCGAACTTCTGCAGGTTCATTGCTAAAGATCTGAAGAAAAGAACGGGAGAACGAACGAAAATAATCGTACAGATTAGAGAAGAAATCAAGGTGATTTACCCCTTGATGAAGACCCTGCGAAGCGATGAGCATGACCTTGGATCCGTCCCCCACCTGCATCGAGCTCAGACTCGCGGCGTCGGCAAGAACTTTTCCTGTAATCGCAAGGAAAGTAAGAGAAACAGCAAAAGGGTTAACCCAAAGCAAATTCCCGTTCAGGCGGTAAGGGTTTGGGATTCGGTACCTTTGCAGATGAGTTTCTGGCCGCGGGGGAGAACGTTGGTTAGCGGCTGTAGGAGGAGCTTCAGCTCCGCGGTGGAGGCGGATGTCGGGAGTTCCACCGGAATGGTTCGGCCGGCGAACTTCACCTGGACGGTGATTGTGGGCGGCGAGCTCTCCATGGCGTGTTTCCCCGCTGCTCGATCGAGCGAACGCAACTTTTTTTTTGGATCAATCGAGCGAACGCAACTGAACCACCCCTTTCCGCCTGCTCATCTCCAGCCGCGCCCTCCCATGCGTTTTTCACGCGCCGACGCAAAGTGATATCTCAGAACCTTGTTTTTCGTCAGTTTGGACCGAAATTAACGTCGGTGGACCCAGACAAAACCCAGCACGCTGCAAGGCGCCCAGAGGCGCCGGTGCGAGACGATTCGGCACAAAAACGGATGGGTCCGTCGAGTCAGCGACACGCCGCTTCATCGCCCTTGTCTTAGTTCCCGCGGGAATCAATGCGAAGGCTGCCGCGCCGGTCAGCCTCTATTAATGCCTCATGTGCGGCGCAGTGAACGCGCCGCGACGCGCGTCCAGCCACGCGTCGTCCGGCATGCAGCCCGACGTCGTCCAGCTACGGCTATAAAAGGCGACCTCCCCACCGATGGACGCCACAGCTCTCATTTTCCCCACTCTCCGGCGCAGAAAGCAGCACTCTCTCCCCTCTTCCCACCGACAAGAAAAGATGGTCGAGAGGTACCCAGGCAACAGCGCGGTGGCGACCGGCTTCGGCCGCCGCCACCTCCAAGAGGCAGAGACACGGCTGTTGTACGAGGCGAAGTACCCGGCGCCCCTGGACATGCGAGTGCCGGAGACGTGGAGGCTGAGCGCCGGCGGCATCCCGGTGCCACCGGTGCCCGAAGGGGCAGCGCAGCGCGGCGAGATCGCCCGCATTCGCGCCTCCCTGACGGAGGAAAAGCGGAACGAGCCGCACTACGCTGTCGATAGTCACGCCCTCTGGACGATGTATTTCGAGCACCGCCGCGAGGAGCAGATCGCCTCCACCAACGGCATCATCCCGCGGGGCCGCCACAACACCGACGAACGGCGCGAGTGGTGGGGCGTTCCGGGCCGCACCCTCGAGGCCGTCCTTAACCACATCGAGATCGGCAACGTGTCGCGCCTCGAGTACCCGCAGCGGCCGTCCTTCTCTCACCGCCGTGGTAGCTCCCGGACGCCGTGA
Organism: Triticum aestivum; assembly: GCF_018294505.1. NCBI lineage: Eukaryota > Viridiplantae > Streptophyta > Magnoliopsida > Poales > Poaceae > Triticum > Triticum aestivum. The sequence continues at coordinate 245,444,839 of NC_057794.1, forward strand.
TGGATAGAGCCAGAGTCGTCCTAGCCGTCGGGCTCCGGCTCGCCGGCCACGCTCCGCCCCGTCAAACCCGAGCCGGAGGAGACGCCGCTCCGGCGCAGCACCCGCAGCGGCGCCCTCGTCATCAACGAGGCCGCTCGATGCCCCCCCCCCCCCGCACGGATCCTACCGCCTGGTCCGGCCGAAGCCGGAGCCTGGGCTGCTCCCGGTGAAGCCGGATCACGTCGAGATGGCGGCACCCGACGACGAGTTCGCACTCAAGTGGGCGAAGGAGGACTACGTCCGGGAGCATATACGCCGCCAGCGTCGGGCGTACGAGGAGCTCCAGGCCCGTCGTCGCGGTCGCGAGGAAGGCGGCGCCATGGTCTTCGACGGCGATGAGGAGGGCGAGGCCGGGCCGTCCAGCGCACCACCACGCCTCGGCGACCCGGGTCAGGGCTGCAGCAGGGACCGTGCCGGCCCAAGCCAGCCGTGCGACGATGACGACGACGGCGACTACACCCGCTTCTACAGGCTTCTCAGCATGTAGACGGCGACGGCGGTGGCGGCTAGGCGTAGTTTTGAAAGTGCAACTATCCCTGGGTGGTTTTGGTAATTCCTAACAACATATAGCTCATTGAGCTAACATTATTCCAAGATTAATATATTAGGAAAAGCTCAATGAATGGCATGGCATGGATGAGGAAAGTGGATCCCTCAAAATTCTAAGGACAAAAAGTTTGGCTCAAGCTTGAAGCTCAAGACTCTACATTTTATATTTTAGTGATCCAAGATCACATTGAGTCTATAGGAAAAGCCAATACTATCAAGGAGGGATGAGGTGTTGCTTAATGGCTTGCTTGCTCAAAATGCTTAGTGATATGCTCCAAAATCCTCAACTACCTTCCCACATCCACATATGACCTAAACCAAAAGTCAAACTCGGCCCCACCGATTCTTTCTATCCGGCGCCACCGAGTTTCAAATGTCATAGCCACTACCACAAACCCTAGGCAAATCGGTCTCACCGATAGGGATCTCGGTCTCACCGATAGGGATCTCGGTCTCACCGAGATGGGATTATAATCTCTCTGTTTCCCTTCATAACGTTTCGGTCTTATCGAGATGAGCGATCGGTCCCATCGAGATTGCAATGTAAACTCTCTATTTCCCTTTTGTAACATTTCGGTCCCATCGAGATGAGCGAATCGGTCCCACCGAGTTTACCTGACCAACTCTCTGGTTAGCTTATTACCAAAATCGGTCCTACCGAGTTTGTGTAATCGGTCACACCGAGATTACGTTATGCCCTAACCCTAACCATATCGGTCCTACCGAGTTGCATCTCAGTCCCACCGAAAATCCTAACGGTCACTAGGTTTGCTGAATCGGTCCGACCGAGTTTAACCATTCGGTCCCACCGAGTTTGGCAAATTGTGTGTAACGGTTAGATTTTGTGTGGAGGCTATATATACCCCTCCACCCACTTTTCATTCGTGGAGAGAGCCATCAGAACATACCTACACTTCCAATACACATTTTCTGAGAGAGAACCACCTACACTTGTGTTGAGGTCAAGATATTCCATTCCAACCATATGAATCTTGATCTCTAGCCTTCCCCAAGTTGCTTTCCACTCAAATCTTCTTTCCAACAAATCCAAATCCTGTGAGAGAGAGTTAAGTGTTGGGGAGACTATCATTTGAAGCACAAGAGCAAGGAGTTCATCATCAACACACCATTTGTTACTTCTTGGAGAGTGGTGTCTCCTAGATTGGCTAGGTGTCACTTGGGAGCCTCCGACAAGATTGTGGAGTTGAACCAAGGAGTTTGTAAGGGCAAGGAGATCGCCTACTTCGTGAAGATCTACCGCTAGTGAGGCAAGTCCTTCGTGGGCGACGGCCGTGATGGAATAGACAAGGTTGCTTCTTCGTGGACCCTTCGTGGGTGGAGCCCTCCGTGGACTCGCGCAACCGTTACCCTCCGTGGGTTGAAGTTTCCATCAACGTGGATGTACGATAGCACCACCTATCGGAACCACGACAAAAACATCTGTGTCTCCAATTGCGTTTAAATCCTCCAAACCCTTCCCTTTACATTCTTGCAAGTTGTATGCTTTACTTTCCGCTGCTCATATACTCTTTTGCATGCTTGCTTGAATTGTGTTAGATTGCTTGACTTGTGCTAAGATAGCTAAAATCTGCCAAGAACTAAAATTAGGAAAAGGCTAGATTTTTATTTGGTCAAGTAGTCTAATCACCCCCTGTCGGTGTTAAAACCGGTGGATCTCGGGTAGGGGGTCCCGAACTGTGCGTCTAAGGCGGATGGTAACAGGAGGCAGGGGACACGATGTTTTACCCAGGTTCGGGCCCTCTCGATGGAGGTAAAACCCTACGTCCTGCTTGATTAATATTGATGATATGGGTAGTACAAGAGTAGATCTACCACGAGATCAGAGAGGCTAAACCCTAGAAGCTAGCCTATGGTATGATTGTATGTTGTATGTTGTATCGACTAGTCTGGCCCTGGTTTATATAATGCACCAGAGGCCTAGGTTAACAAGAGTCCTAGCCGAATACGCCGGTGGGGAGAAGTCCTTGTCTTGATCGCCAAGTCTTTGTGGAATCTTCCTTGTATGCGGAAGTTGTCCGAACTGGCCCATGAGTATACGACCATGGGGTCCTCGGCCCAATCTAATAGATCGGGAGACGATGTGGTGAGTACCCCCTAGTCCAGGACACCGTCAGTAGCCCCCTGAACCGGTCTTCAAGTTAGGGATGCTCCTCGATTCTTCCGAACTGTTCTTCAGCTTCGGTCGTCGGTCTCGAAAACTGGTTCAACAAATCTTCTTTATCTTCGATCTTGAGGATCGCCAAAATGCATTCGACGAGTTTACACGTCGGGTATCCGAGGAGCCCCTTTAAGTTTCCGGCCTTTACCAATGCCTTGTTATTTTTATGCCACACCTCGGGTTTGAAGTTGTTCCCAGGTGGCAGCGTCCTCTTGTGTCCGAGCTCCAACGCTGGACTATATTCGAGGTATCTTTTGCAACCGAGCACCAACGCCGGACCGCTTCCCAACTCTAACGCCGAAATGTATCCGAGCTCCAACGCCGGACTATGTATCCGAGGTGTCGTAAATCACCTTGGTTCAAAGAAGTTTGAAGGAGTTTAGCCGAGCTTAATGCCGAAAATGCCCTCTATGGAGCCAGCCACTAGCGCTCGAGCTTTATGCCGGGCTGCTTCTGAGGTGGTGCACCACCCCGAATGTGGGCCGATTTTTTTGAATATTTTTTATTGGTGCAATTTATTCTCTGCCGAGATATATAGCCAGTAGCCCTCAAGGTGTGTATCGGTCTAAAACCCGAGATGCACCTGAAGGATGACGTAAGACCGCTGATCCCAGTAGCCGCTGAGACTCAGGTTGATTTGCAAAACCGGCCTGAGGATCAAGTCCGAGCTCGGCAGAATACTTCGGGACACTAAAAGCGGCATGCTCAGTCCTCGAGACTCAGGTTGGGTGCGGCCGACCAACCTGAGGATCAAAATCTCCTGGAAACTATATTGCACATAAAATTTTCTGCATTGGACAAGCAATGCAGTAGCCCCCGAGACACTGGTCGGGTGGCAACACCAGATCAGGGGATCAATGTGCCCCTTTAATATTTGTAAATAATAAGCCCGAAGCCCAATAGCCCCCGAGCCTTAATGCGGGCACGGGTGGCCGAATTAAGGATCAATATCCATAGTAAAATCACAAATTATATGTAATGACTCTATGTATCCAAGTACTTTATGTCATTAATGCTCAGATCCGCATTGTACAAAACTTTGTTGACCGACCATCGGCTTCCACCTCCTCGGCCAGTAGCCGAGGAGTGTTTGTCCTACTTTATAAAGCCTTTATGAGGGCAAAGATTTACAACAAACAAGGCAATCTAGCCATACGGTTTTATAGACAAAGGTACATAGAGAGTTATATTACTGTTTAACAGAAGAAATGTCTTCCAAAGAAAATAGTCCCGCTATCAGTTCCTTTCTTTGGGTTGTCATGCTAAGCATGATCATTAAACCTCAGCTCTAATGTAAGAGCAAAATATTGAGGATTTAGTTTGGGAGGCCAGTTAATAGCCCCGGGTAGTGTTCGGCGACAGTCGGGGTCAAGCCGTAAACACTTCGGCCAATGTTATGAACGGCCCATCATTTAACATAGTCATCGGATCGCTGACCAGTTTACGCTTATTGTGAAAGTCAGTTTTCGGCTTTCTCCACTGAGGTGCTTAACCATGTGAGCTGGAAGCACAATCGCAGTGGTTCTCCCTTTGCATGCCTAGCTGAACAAAACAGAACGTAGGAAGCAAGTGCAGGAGCTGGGCAACCCAACTATTGACCGAAGACACAATTCGAAACCGATGCATATATAGCAATCTCTGAGAATGTTTTTGCCGAATCCCTAAAGGTGTCCGGCGTTGCACTGCGAGACTAGTGCTGGAAAAGCACAAATAGTTTAAAAGTGCCAAAAAGCTTGGAAAACCAAGAAACGTCAGTAAAAACATGACGTTCGAACAATATCAAGTGTTCGGTGCCAATCTGAAAGTTGGTCTTAGAAAAAAGAAGTGCTTCTGTCGTGCTTTAACATGATACATCCTATCTCAAGACTTCGAGCGGGTCAGCCTACGGCTTCAACCTCCTATCCCGAGGGCGGAGTACTTCTCATCAGGCCAGTTTAGCAAACTAAACTCTAGCGGCTTTGAGAGAGAAATTAGGCTCCCCGGCTAGTGACCGCACACTCGTGTCGAAAAAAGGAGTGATAAATAATAATAATAAAACTTTGCAACGACTAAGAAGAAGAACACTTATTATAAAATGACTCAAATAAACTTAAGAGCCCCCAAGTGACTTGGGTAGAAGAATGATTGCATGTACCGAAGTACTTATATCATATCTATGTTCAAACGAACTTTAAACGCGTCTTAACTAACCGTCAGCTTCTCCCTCTTCGGTCAAGGACCGAAAAGTGTTATGTACTCCATCGGTCGAGAATATCGACGGTGTTTCCAATAACCAGGCAATCAGGCCATAAGGCTGTAACAGACAAAGCACGCTCAGGGAACTTATGCTATATTACCGTGAAGTGTAAGAAGCATCTTCGAAGAAAATAGTACCCCCACCGATACCTTTCTTCGGTGCTCATTGTTATTATGAGACTTGTGCAATAGATTTTTTGTACTCATGAGTTCCGTTGTGTGCCGACCATCATTGAAAACTATAAGAGCGCTAGCTTTTGGCTTCACCCAGTCTAAGGTCCGGCTCAGGCGACTCGATCATGACAATCGCAGAGGTGCTCCCTTTACTCCCTAGCCGAACAATCGGGAACGTAGGGGTAAACACAGGAGCGAGGCAACCCAGCTTGCAAATCGCTTAAGTCAATATGGTGCATATTGTGGCGTAATACACGAACAAGGAACGAAGCCGTACAAGTATAATCATATGCAAGTGGAAAAGCTTCATGAAGGAAGCCCCCAAATGAATTGGGTATTTGAATTTATGCGTCACAAACAAAGTTTGGACAAGGAAATTTTTTACAAGCAACTTTTTTTCGAAAAAGTATAATGCTTGGTCGAACCGAACACAAGTTAGAAATTAAAGCTTTGAGCATGAAAGCGACTTAGCTGGTTAATGTGTTCGGTATTTATGACGCGGTCCGAGCTTGATGCGGGGCAAGGTTCCATCCCCCAAGCTGGTCCCGAGGTGGCGGAGCGGAGAGCCCGACACGCCGAAGTGGTGACATAGCACGGTCAATGCAGACCGGCAGAGTGACACCGAAGTCCCCGGATCATTTTCCTGTGCACAAAAAAAATAGTGCAAACCGGAGATAATAGTAATAATAATAATTAAAAAAATTTGCATAATAAATAATTTATGCAAAGTGAGGAATAGAAGAAATATGGCCTCGCACCGAAGTCAATGTCGATGCAGGGCGTCGGCGTCATGTAGTAAAGGCGTGACAAAGCCTGAATTCACAGGTCGGTCCGAGCTCCGGATGCGGCGTTCGCCGAACTATGTACGGAAACTGATCGAACCACCACGCGACCGTCGTTAATGCGGTCACCATTTGATAGACCTGTGTACATATCATGGGCAAACCAGAGTAATAATTCCTTGGAAAAAATGAACTCAAACAAGCAAAAAATACTAGGATTAATAGCACCTGGTTTATTTGTTGTAGCAATCCGAAGGAAGGTGATTCCCAAAATTGGGACTCGCTCCGCACACCCATTGCCTGATGGGCGATAAAACGACAGCATGGCAATGCTGGTAAAGGTTGACTCGCCGAGGCAAAGCCCTCGGCCCAGCTAACATGACGGAGCTGGTCGGCTAGTGATGCCGAAGTGTCCGGAGTAGGTTAATGAAGAGATGGCGAAGCCCTCGGTCCAGCCGAGATGTTGAAGCCTCGACGTCAGCCGATGAGTCGAAGTAGGTCGGCATGATGGACACCAGCTTGAAGAAGCAATAGTGCGGCCCTGTCGATGCAGGTCGTGACGTGGTCGATGCCGGCTTGATGAAGCGACCGTGCGGCGATGCCGGTATGCCCGCTCCGTGTAATCTGTGGGGCGGTGATGTTGATGATGATTTATCCTTCGCGATGCCGGACTCTTGTTCGGCTTGCCGAGATGATGATCCGAAGAAGTTGAGCTCAGCTAAAGTGACGACGTGTCTAGCGCAGGTCGGCGGTCGTGGAGTAATATTTTCGGACTGGTTTGACACCAGCATGATGTTGAACATCATGTTCAAAAGATCTTAAAGTTAGTGGGATGTGTTCGGGAACAAAACACAATACCCCATACAAAACTTCCTTCAAAAGGGATGTCCGAAATCCCGTTCATAAAAAAGATGAACTCGAGTCGGATTCGTTTTCGTGCAGAAAACAGATCCGAAAAGTGATGCACTAATCGGAAGGTTCCCGGAGTTTGGACGATCGGATCGAGCTGAAATTTTGAGAGATGGTAGATATAGGAATTGAGCACCGATCAACGGTTGGATCTTCCAAAGGACGTCCGAGCTAGAAGGTGGACACCACACCCTAAACTCATCCAAATTCCTGTCCAGATTTGACAGGGCTCCGGTATATCGTGGATTGCCAGAGATTCCTCCATCGGAACTCGATGAAATTTTCCAAGGTTGTTATAGACTCAATTCCGCATAATTCCACCAAAGCGATCGTCAAAGCGATACTCGAGGAGGTGGTGGCGGCAGATACGAGTTCACTATCCAAAAAAACAGCACGGTCGCTTGACGACAATGTTGACGTTGAGCCCCCGAGCTCCATAGATGATTCCTCCGTGATCTTGATAGAGATCGGAGTTGATGTTTGATGAAGGCCCTCGTCCGAACATGGTGATCCGAACACGGGGCGCAATTCTTGGTCGAACCAAGGTGACCAGTCGAACTGGTGACGAAGACGCCGAAGTCGCAGTTGATCTGCAGGCGAGCCATCGATCCTTTTGTCAATCACACAGCGGAACTCTCAATTAAAGCACCAATGTCAGTGTCAAAACCGGCGGATCTCGGGTAGGGGGTCCCGAACTATCCGTCTAAGGCGGATGGTAACAGGAGGCAGGGGACACGATGTTTTACCCAGGTTCGGGCCCTCTTGATGGAGGTAAAACCTTATGTCCTGCTTGATTAATATTGATGATATGGGTAGTACAAGAGTAGATCTACCACGAGATCAGAGAGGCTAAACCCTAGAAGCTAGCCTATGGTATGATTGTATGTTGTATCGACTAGCCTGGCCCTGGTTTATATAATGCACCAAAGGCCTAGGTTAACAAGAGTCCTAGCCGAATACGCCGGTGGGGAGAAGTCCTTGTCTTGATCGCCAAGTCTTTGTGGAATCTTCCTTGTATGCGGCAGCTGTCTGAACTGGCCCATGAGTATACGGCAATGGGGGGCCTCGGCCCAATCTAATAGATCGGGAGACGACATGGTGAGTACCCCCTAGTCCAGGACACCGTCACCCCCCTCTAGACATACTTTCGATCCTACAAGTGGTATCAGAGCTTTGGTCTTCATTTGCTTTGATTTCCATAGCTTTTGGTGATCATAGCCTTGGTTTCACAACCTAGGAGAGTATGGCGTCTAGCGAGGGAAATTATCACCATAGAGGTCCTTACTTTGATGGCACTAATTTTGCTAGTTGGAAGCATAAGATGAAAATGCATATTCTTGGACATAACCCCGCCGTTTGGGCTATTGTGTGTATTGGCTTGCAAGGTGAATTCTTTGATGGGAAAGAACCGAACCGTGAAGCTACGCGAAAGAGTTGAAGATGCTGCAATACAACGCTCAAGCTTGTGATATCCTCTTCAACGGATTGTGCCCCAAAGAATTCAACAAAATCAGCCGTCTTGAGAATGCAAAGGAAATTTGGGATACTTTGATTGATATGCATGAAGGTACCGACTCCGTCAAGGAATCCAAATTGGATGTGCTTCAAAGTCAACTTGACAAGTTCAAAATGAAGGATGGTGAAGGTGTCGCTGAAATGTACTCTAGGCTTGCTCTTATCACAAATGAGATTGCCGACTTAGGGAGTGAAGAGATGACCGATAGATTCATCATCAAGAAGATCCTAAGAGCCTTGGATGGAAAATATGATACCGTGTGCACATTGATCCAAATGTTGCCCAATTAGAAAGATCTCAAGCCAACGGAAGTCATCGGAAGAATTGTTGCTCATGAGATGTCACTCAAGGATAAAGAGGAACTTCACAACAAATCAGGTGGTGCTTACAAAGCCTCATGTGAAGCCCCCATATCATTGAGTGAGAAACAAACCTTCAATGAAGAATTAAGCTTAATGGTGAAGAACTTCAACAAGTTCTACAAGAGTAGAAGCAAAGAGAGAAGCTCCAAGTCAAGGTCCTACAATGACAAAATATCTTCTAGTCAAGAGCAAAATTGCTACAATTGTGGAAGGCCCGGACATTATTCCAATGAGTATACGGCCCCCTACAGTAGAAGAGAAGAATCACCATCTAGAGAAAGAAGGAGTAGAGATGATCGTTATGAACGAAGACCCTCACAGAGAAGCAAGGATTCGGAAAGAAAGGACAAGTCATCAAGGAGCTACACAAAATGAAGACATCAAGCTCATGTTGGTGAATGGGTATACGGATCCGACTCCGACAACCACTCCGAGAAAAGCTATCACTCCAACTCCGAATATACTCAAGATGAAGGTGTTGCCGGTCTAGCACTTGTGACAACCAACTCCTACGACATATTTGACTCACCAAATGAAGGAGTTGGAACATGCTTCATGGCTAAAGTCCCAAAGGTATCACACCCCGAGTATGTTGATTTCAATAGTGATGAAGATGACTTGTTAGGTGATGATGATTTACTTGTTGACAACTCCAGTGATGAATACTATGATGAAACGTCAATTAATCATGCTAATCAAGATAAAACGAATGACAATGACAAGGAGAAGATTGAGTCTCTAACTAAAGAACTAAACACTCTTAAGTTAGCTCATGAAACTATCTTAGGAGATCATCGAGAACTTTTAAGGACTCATGAGAAATTGCGCTTTTAAAAGCTCAACCTTGAGCAAGAGCATGAGTTCTTAAAAGCAATCAATGATGATCTTCGTAAGAAAAGTTTTTCTTACATTGCCAAGCGTTTACTCTTATCCACTTACATGCCTCAAGTCAAGCCTAGTAACAAGAACAAGAAAGATTCTTCCTCTAGTAGTAACAATAATCATGCTAAATCCAATATTGTTGCTTCTAGTAGTTCTCTTGATTCCACTAATGATTCTCTTAGCCAAGTTAACCTTGAGCAAGAAAATAGCTTATTGAAGGGAATTATAGAGAAAGGTGTTTACAAGAGCCTTGCCGGAAGTAAGCAATTCGAGGAAATTGTACGCAAGCAATGAAGGCACCGGAAGAATCAAGGTGTTGGTTTTGAACGAAAGTTCAATGCCAATGGAGTTGAGTGGGAAGAAGATCAATACCCCAAGACGAAGTTTGTTCCTCAACAAGAGAAGTATGATCCTACTTCTCTCAAAGGGACACAAGCTCAAGATGATCTTCCACCACAAGACCACAAGCAAAAAGGCAAGGACAAGCTTCAAGAGGAAATTGATGCATTTGAAGAAGCTCCTAAGGCCTTGGTCAAGTGAGTTCCCAAGACTACTTCAAGTTCCACTTTATCAAGTACAACTACAACACCGAGGATTCCCATCAAGATGGTGTGGATCCCGAAGAAGAAGAACTAGAGAGTTCTTGAGGGTGACTCCACCAACATACTTCACTCTTATCATCTTGGCAAGAACAAGTGCAATCAACTTCCACATCTTGCACTAGTTCAAGGAGTCACAAACCCTCTTGTTGGTAAGACAAGGGACAAGGTAACCTAAAAGCTTTCATAGACATCATCTTGTGTGTGCATCACTTTATGTCTATGGATATCCTTGTTTGTTCCTTGTGGGACTAACCCGTGTAGGTATTGAAAGTGCAACTCACTCCAATGGATAGCTCCAAATGATCTACATCAACATTGAGCATCCACATCTTCAACATCTACATGAAGTCATCATCGACAAAACCCAAGGTTAGTTCATCCCTCTTAGGGGGGATCTCACATCTAGGGGGAGCTTTACTCTAAGAATTGAGCTAAAGCAACTCTAATGGTGTGAACACAACAAATGCTTTATGTAAAAGTGGTAACCCCACTTGTGCTTAAACGATGAGTATGACCTATGATCAAATGTTCTCATTTGACTCCTAAGTCAATATACTCATATATAGATGACCTAGTCATCGCCAATTGTTTGATAGATGCTAGAATTGGTTGTGCATGCTTTGCCACATATTTCAATTGCCATTTTATTGTGTGAGCATGTTGATTGCATATTTTACTCATTCGAGGACATCCACTTGTTGTTTTGATTGATTGGTTTTCTTTTCTTTTGCCAAGTGGATGGACAAGAATGCCTAAGAACCCTCTCTAGCTATCTATGCTTTTCTCGTCTCAAACTCTATTCATGCTACATCACAAAATTTGATCAAGTCAGATTCGAACCACTCTGTGTGAGGAGCACTCGGAGTCCCTGATTCGTCATAGACTTAAACTTCCAAAACTTCTTTGTGCGTTTCGGTCTGACCGATTCATCCATTTCGGTCATACCGAGATCACTAAGTCGATCTAGGTTTTCAATCTCGGTGCAACTGATTTGAACCTTTCGGTCACACCGAGTTTCAGTAACTGCTTGCAGTTATGAATCTCGGTGCCAACGAGTTGTTCCACTCGGTCACACCGACAGGGTCGGGCTATATATACTCACGAGCAAAATTTTGGAAATTTCTCCGAAACCCCTTCGCCCGTGCATAGATCGCTCTGCCTCCTGGGTCTCCGGATCGTCCTCCTCGTCGCCAGCCGCCTCCTGTCGCTAGTCTCCGCCGCCGTCAACGGAATTCTTCCCCGCTGTTGCCGCCGTAGCGAGTTCATCGCCGAACTAGGGTATGGACTCGATCACATTGCTATCCCCGTCCGATTCCTAGCACATTGTGTTCATTATGATTCTTACCACGATTGAAACGATCTTATCCAGTCAAAACACTTCGTAGATTAGAGTTGAACTGAAAATTTAGGGTTAGGTTTCCGCCGAAACCATCTCGAACCTACCGAGTTGTGGAACTCGGTACCACCGATTCGGCTCAGGCCATTGCACATGTAATTTTCGGTCTGACCGAGAATTGCAAATCGGTGTGACCGAGTTGAGGACTTTGTGAAACCCTAGCAGTCTCAGTGCCACCGAACTGTGACTCGGTCTGACCGAGTTCACTAGTTTAGGTTCCAACAGCTGCTTCGGTATCACCGAGTTTACAAATCGGTTGATCCGAAATGCTTTCTATGGAAAACTAAAACTAAGTTTTTGACTCATTCTCTTGCAAAAACCTCTGCATTTTGTGATGCTCATCCACTCTATCTCATCTATATCTATTCACAGGGTCTGCTGTCAGTGTTTGCAATATGTCTGATCAGAGTGACAGACAGAACATGTCAGAGGAGAAGGTTCACCTGAGTGAGGGCACTAGTCCCTCTAGCAGTTCAGATGATGGTAGCAGGAGCACTCCCAGCAACTTGCCTAAAGCTGCCACCAGAACAAGGAAGAAGAAAACTTCAGAGTCTGAGGATGAAGACTATGTGGTAGTTGAGGATGAGGCCACTTCTAAGAAGAAAGTGGTTAAGAAGGAATATAGCACTGCTGCTGCCACCAAGACAGGCATGAAGCAAAAGGTTCCTGCAAAGAGAATTCCAATGTCTAAGGCCAGAGCATCTACTCAAGTCCCTTTGGGATCTGAACCCAAAGAGGTTGCTGCAGAAGGGAAGAAGAAGAAGGAGAGGATCAAAAAGACCATTGCTAGAGTGCTTGGGAGATCCTCAATCATGAGAGATTCTGAAGAGGAAGAAGAGGTTGCTGCACCAGCACTTAAGGCCCAGAAACTTATGGGTGATGCTATCAGGACAGGGGCTGCTTCATCAAAGCCCAAAGAAGCACCAAAGCAGCCTCCAAGCCCAAGAGTGCACCTAAGAGGAATACCAGGAGTATACCAGCTGCTGAGAAGAACAAGGCCCCAGTGCCTGAAGTTGCTGCTCATGAAGATGATGAAGGACAAGTCCTGAGAAAGCTCAAACCCAAGATTCTAGACCACAATGATGCTCATCCTGTGGCTGAGAACATGAAGATCAGGAGAGACTCAGGGTTGAGGCTATGGAGAGAGACAGATCCATATGCTACCAGGAGAAGGACTGCTGTTGATTACAGGTTCCACACAAAGGAACAGCAAGACTTCTATGAGACAGTGTTGTTGGACAAGAATCCTATAGTGTGTGAAATGAGGTGGGTCGACTGGAAGTATATCAAGGAAAATGAGGAACACTATCCGGGTGTGTTTGACAGCTTCAGTGCTTGTGGAGTTGCAGACTTTGTTGGGCAGAAGCTCACAAAGTGGAATGAGGAGCTCATAATGCAATTCTACTCCACAGCACACTTCTATCCAGATCACAGGATAGTATGGATGTCTGAAGGTACAAGGTACCACTCAACTATTGAGGAATAGGCAAATCTGATCAATGCTCCTAAGGAAGAAGAAGATGACTTGGATGTCTATGCCAAGAAGAAGATGGATCACAACTCTATGGCAAACATGTACAAGGAGATTCCTGAAGATGATCTTGAGACTCACCAGTTTGGGTCAGTAAAACACTTGTTGTCAGGGCTGCCTACAATCAATTCGATCCTTAGGCACACTCTCTTGCCCAAGTCCGGTGATCACAGAATGATCAGAGGCCATGCAATTAACTTGCTACATATATTTGATGTGCCACAGAAGTTCAAGGTCATGAGCCTTATAGTTGAGACTATCAAGAGGACTGCAGCTGACCAGAAAAGAAGTTGTGGATATGCCCCACAGATCCAGGAGTTGATAAACTCAAAGATGGGCACAGGCACATACTTGTTGGATAAGGAACACTTGCCTATCTATCCTGACTTTGAGGACAATTAAGTTGTGATGAATGAGAATGAACCATCATCAGTACAAGCTCAAGAGAAGAAGGAGAAAGCAAAGAAAGAGAAGGCTGCCAAGATGCCAACTCAAGAGGAGGCATCTGAGTACTTTTTGAAAAGCAAGCAAGATCAGCTTGGCTACCTGATTACATCCACTCTGAGGATTGAGAAGGGACTGGCTACCCTAACTCAAAACCAGGAGAGCTTGGAAAGAATCATGGAGCAAAAATTCTATGACTTGGATGTGAAGGTAACTGAGATTCAGTCTCTTGTGGAGCAACTTCAAGATGATATGCAGGAGAGGAAGGGCAAGACAACCACTGATGCATTTGCCAGAGTGCCTAGAGCTCAGAGTTCTGCTGCAGTGCCTGTTCCAGACACTAGAATCACTTCATCTTCACCAGCTACAGCTCCAGCGTAACCAGCTCCAACACCAACTCCATCAGCTCCATCCACATCAACTGAAGCCTTCGTCCTTGGCGTTCTCCGGACACCATCACCTGAAGACCAAGCTTGAGAGACGTTCTAGTGCTATGCATTTTCTATGAACTTTTTGGTAACTTGTTGCCAAAGGGGGAGAAAAATGTATAGATCATAGGATTCGAGAGAGAGCGTTGCTTTTTATTCTCTCTTGCTTTGGTGGTTGAACTTTGTTTGTCTTTTGATTGCTTGAGATACTATGCTATTATCTGTGAGACATTGATGATCATGTGGTTGATCATAAGCTACACTTATGCTTGTTAGATGATATTATCTTACTTATCCTTATATGATCATTCACTTTGCTTGGTGATGAGTGCATGTATTTAATTCTTATCATTTTGAGCGCTCCACCAAGATGTATGTGACATGGAAGAGTAACCCATGATCCTAACTCATTGTGCATTTGCAGTCCAAAGCAAATCTTAAGATATGCACAAATTTAGGGGGAGCTCTTGCTTTTCACATACTTCTCAAAGCGACAATATCTTTCACTCTTATTATCATTTGTCGAAGCTTTGATCTATATGTTGTCATCAATTACCAAAAGGGGGGAGATTGAAAGTGCAACTATCCTTGGGTGGTTTCGGTAATTCCTAACAACATATAGCTCATTGAGCTAACATTATTCCAAGATTAATATTTCAGGAAAAGCTCAATGAATGGCATGGCATGGATGAGGAAAGTGGATCCCTCAAAATTCTAAGGACAAAAAGTTTTGCTCAAGGTTGAAGCTCAAGACTCTACATTTTATATTTTAGTGATCCAAGATCACATTGAGTCTATAGGAAAAGCCAATACTATCAAGGAGGGATGAGGTGTTGCTTAATGGCTTGCTTGCTCAAAATGCTTAGTGATATGCTCCAAAATCCTCAACTACCTTCCCACATCCACATATGACCTAAACCAAAAGTCAAACTCGGCCCCACCGATTCTTTCTATCCGGCGCCACCGAGTTTCAAATGTCATAGCCACTGCCACAAACCCTAGGCAAATCGGTCTCACCGATAGGGATCTCGGTCTCACCAAGATGGGATTGTAATCTCTCTGTTTCCCTTCATAACGTTTCAGTCTTATCGAGATGAGCGATCGGTCCCACCGAGATTGCAATGTAAACTCTCTGTTTCCCTTTTGTAACATTTCGGTCCCATCGAGATGAGCGAATCGGTCCCACCGAGTTTACCTGACCAACTCTCTGGTTAGCTTATTACCAAAATCGGTCCCTACCGAGTTTGTGTAATCGGTCACACCGAGATTACGTTATGCCCTAACCCTAACCATATCGGTCCTACCGAGTTGCATCTCAGTCCCACCGAAAATCCTAACGGTCACTAGGTTTGCTGAATCGGTCCGACCGAGTTTAACCATTCGGTCCCACCGAGTTTGGCAAATTGTGTGTAACGGTTAGATTTTGTGTGGAGGCTATATATACCCCTCCACCCACTTTCATTCGTGGAGAGAGCCATCAGAACATACCTACACTTCCAATACACATTTTCTGAGAGAGAACCACCTACACTTGTGTTGAGGTCAAGATATTCCATTCCAACCATATGAATCTTGATCTCTAGCCTTCCCCAAGTTGCTTTCCACTCAAATCTTCTTTCCACAAATCCAAATCCTGTGAGAGAGAGTTAAGTGTTGGGGAGACTATCATTTGAAGCACAAGAGCAAGGAGTTCATCATCAACACACCATTTGTTACTTCTTGGAGAGTGGTGTCTCCTAGATTGGCTAGGTGTCACTTGGGAGCCTCCGACAAGATTGTGGAGTTGAACCAAGGAGTTTGTAAGGGCAAGGAGATCGCCTACTTCGTGAAGATCTACCGCTAGTGAGGCAAGTCCTTCGTGGGCGACGGCCGTGATGGAATAGACAAGGTTGCTTCTTCGTGGACCCTCCGTGGGTGGAGCCCTCCGTGGACTCGCGCAACCGTTACCCTCCGTGGGTTGAAGTCTCCATCAATGTGGATGTACGATAGCACCACCTATCGGAACCACGACAAAGACACCCGTGTCTCCAATTGTGTTTGAATCCTCCAAACCCTTCCCTTTACATTCTTGCAAGTTGCATGCTTTACTTTCCGCTGGTCATATACTCTTTTGCATGCTTGCTTGAATTGTGTTTAGATTGCTTGACTTGTGCTAAGATAGCTAAAATCTGCCAAGAACTAAAATTGGGAAAAGGCTAGATTTTTATTTGGTCAAGTAGTCTAATCACCCCCCTCTAGACATACTTTCGATCCTACAAGTTTGCATGTGTTTTGTGTTTTTTGTATAAATTTCAATAAAGTTTCGCCGAGTTCGTGCAAAAAACGCTGAGTTTTCATTATTTTTTACGGATGTCGTCGAACCTGGGAGCTATGTGACGCCCCAAGACCAATGCGCCAGGTATCTTCCAGTTATTCGCCGACGTTGCCATGTCATTTGCTTGCGTGTTGCATTTTATCATGTCACCTCTTGCATTGCATCATGTCTTCATGCCATCATATCATTAATCTTATAACTTTATAAATGAACCATATGGATCTTCAATCCATTTAAATTGAGGGAACTCATATGGTGATTTCTCTATATAACATATCCTCCCAATATGTTAGGGAGCTATAATAAATATTCTAACACACTTGCAATATTCCCCATGTCTTTTCTAGTTCAAACTTGACTTGAAAACCTTGCCAAAAAATTTCTCTTCCCTTTTGCCGAGGTTCCTCCAAAAATCTGAACATTTTTGGGGCCTTCCAAACGCCCCTTACTTTTGAACCCATTTGAAATAATTCGAATGAGTTTGAATCCAAACTTCACTCACATGCGCTTTTCCTTTTTTCTTGGGTCAAGCTCAGTTTTGTGAGTCCAAGAAAAATAATCCCTGTGCCATCATCCATTTTCTTCTCTCCTTTTTTTCTTTCTTTCCTCTCTTTCCTTTCTTTCTTCTTTCTTTCTTCTATTAATGAGCAGAAATATAGGGGAGAGAGAGCCCAGCCAGGCCGCTGGCCACTTGGGCCTCCCACCAGGCCCATCCTTCCCCCGCAGCCGGCCCACTCCCTCCCGAGCCCTAGGCCGACCGCTCCCTTGCCCGACATCTCCCTCTCGATCCCTCCCTCGCACCTCGCGCTGCCAGGAGGCAGAGCGCTGCTTCGATCGATCTCCTCGCCTCTCTCCTTCCCTCGTCCTCCTCCCGACCGCGTCATGATTGCGGATCCGCACGCCCCTCGCCCTCCTGCTTCTCAGCCGGCCTCCTTCTGTTGGGGAACGTAGTAATTTCAAAAATATACTACGCACACGCAAGATCATGGTGATGCATAGCAATGAGAGGGGAGAGTGTTGTCCACGTACCCTCATAGACCGAAAGCGGAAGCGTTAGCACAACGCGGTTGATGTAGTCGTACATCTTCACGATCCGACCGATCAAGTACCGAACGCACGACACCTCTGAGTTCTGCACATGTTCAACTCGATGACGTCCCTTGAACTCCGATCCAGCCGAGTGTTGAGGGAGAGTTTCGTCAGCACGATGGCATGGTGACGATGATGATGTTCTACCGACGCAGGGCTTCGCCTAAGCACCGCTACGGTATGATCCGAGGTGGATTATGGTGGAGGGGGGCACCGCACACGGCTAAGAGATTAAAAGATCAATTGTTGTGTCTTTGGAGTGCCCCCTGCCCCCGTATATAAAGGAGTGGAGGAGGGGGAGGGCCGGCCCTCTCTATGGTGCACCCTAGGGGAGTCCTACTCCCACAGGGAGTAGGATTCCCCCTTTCCTAGTAGAACTAGGAGCCCTTCCATGTAGTTGGAGTAGGAGGGAAGGAAAGGGAAGGGAAAAGGAGAAGGAAGGAAGGGGGCTCCCCCCTCCCTAGTCCAATTCGGACCAGCCCATGGGGAGGGGTGCGGCCACCCTTTGAGGCCTTTCTCTCCTTTCCCGTATGGCCCATTAAGGCCCAATATGAATTCCCGTAACTCCCCGGTACTCCCGAAAATACCAGAATCACTCGGAACCTTTCCGATGTCCAAATATAGTCGTCCAATATATCGATCTT
This sequence comes from Triticum aestivum, assembly GCF_018294505.1. NCBI lineage: Eukaryota > Viridiplantae > Streptophyta > Magnoliopsida > Poales > Poaceae > Triticum > Triticum aestivum. The sequence goes on from NC_057794.1 coordinate 245,462,914, forward strand.
TACATCTCGACCATTTCGAGACTCCTCGTCATGTCCCCGATCTCATCCGGGACTCCGAACTCCTTCGGTACATCAAAACACATAAACTCATAATATAACCGTCATCGAACTTTAAGCGTGCGGACCCTACGGGTTCGAGAACTATGTAGACATGACCGAGACACGTCTCTGGTCAATAACCAATAGTGGAACCTGGATGCTCATATTGGCTCCTACATATTCTATGAAGATCTTTATCGATCAAACCGCATAACAACATACGTTGTTCCCTTTGTCATCGGTATGTTACTTGCCCGAGATTCAATCGTTGGTATCTCAATACCTAGTTCAATCTCGTTACCGGCAAGTCTCTTTACTCGTTCCGTAACACATCGTCCCACAACTAACTCATTAGTTGCAATGCTTGCAAAGCTTATAGTGATGTGCATTACCGAGTGGGCCCAGAGATACCTCTCTCACAATCGGAGTGACAAATCCTAATCTCGAAATACACCAACCCAACAAGTACCTTCGGAGACACCTGTAGAGCACCTTTGTAATCACCCAGTTACGTTGTGACGTTTGGTAGCACACAAAGTGTTCCTCCGGTAAACGGGAGTTGCATAATCTCATAGTCATAGGAACATGTATAAGTCATGAAGAAAGCAATAGCAACAAACTGAACGATTAAGTGCTATGCTAACGGAATGGGTCAAGTCAATCAAATCATTCTCTAATGATGTGATCCCGTTAATCAAATGACAACTCATGTCTATGGCTAGGAAACTTAACCATCTTTGATTCAACGAGCTAGTCAAGTAGAGGCATACTAGTGACATACTGTTTGTCTATGTATTCACACATGTATTATGTTTCCGGTTAATTCAATTATAGCATGAATAATAAACATTTATCATGATATAAGGAAATAAATAATAACTTCATTATTGCCTCTAGGGCATATTTCCTTCAGTCTCCCACTTGCACTAGAGTCAATAATCTAGTTCACATTGCCATGTGATTTAACATCAATAGTTCACATCACCATGTGATTAACACCCATAGTTCACATCGTCATGTGACCAACACCCAAAGGGTTTACTAGAGTCAATAATCTAGTTCACATTGCTATGTGATTAATACCCAAAGAGTACTAAGGTGTGATCATGTTTTGCTTGTGAGGGAAGTTTAGTCAACGGGTCTGTTACATTCAGATCCGTATGTATTTTGCAAATTTCTATGTCAACAATGCTCTGCACGGAGCTACTCTAGCTAATTGCTCCCACTTTCAATATGTATCCAGATTGAGACTTGGAGTCATCTGGATCAGTGTCAAAACTTGCATTGACGTAACCCTTTATGACGAACCTTTTGTCACCTCCATAATCGAGAAACATATCCTTATTCCACTAAGGATAATTTTGACCAATGTCAAGTGATCTACTCCTAGATCATTGTTGTACTTGTTGGGTTTCGTAGTAATTTCAAAAAATTTCCTACGCGCACACAGGATCATGTGATGCATAGCAACGAAGGGAAGAGTGTTGTCTACGTACCCTACGCAGACCGACTGCGGAAGCGATGACACGACGTAGAGGAAGTAGTCGTACGTCTTCACGATCCAACCGATCAAGCACCGAAACTACGGCACCTCCGAGTTCGAGCACACGTTCAGCTCGATGACGATCCCCGGACTCCGATCCAGCAAAGTGTCGGGGAAGAGTTTCGTCAGCACGACGGCGTGGTGACGATCTTGATGAACTACAGCAGCAGGGCTTCGCCTAAACTCCGCTACAGTATTATCGAGGAATATGGTGGCAGGGGGCACCGCACACGGCTAAGGAATCGATCACGTGGATCAACTTGTGTCAACTTGTGTGTTTAGAGGTGCCCCTGCCTCAGTATATAAAGGAGCCAAGGGGGGAGGGTGCGCCGGCCAGGAGGAGGAGGCGCAGGAGGAGTCCTACTCCTACCGGGAGTAGGACTCCCCTCCAATCCTATTCCAACTAGGATTCCCAAGGGGGAAAGAGGGAGAGGGGTGGCCGGCCACCTCTCCTAGTCCTAATAGGACTAGGGGAAGGGGGGAGGCGCGCAGCCCCCTTGGGCTGCCCCTTTCTCCTTTCCACTAAGGCCCATGAAGGCCCATGTGGTTCCCGGGGGGTTCCGGTAACCTCCCGGTAACCCGGTAAAATCCCGATTTCACCCGGAACACTTCCGATGTCCAAACATAGGCTTCCAATATATCAATCTTTATGTCTCGACCATTTCGAGACTCCTCGTCATGTCCGTGATCACATCCGGGACTCCGAACAACCTTCGGTACATCAAAATGCATAAACTCATAATATAACTGTCATCGTAACCTTAAGCGTGCGGACCCTACGGGTTCGAGAACAATGTAGACATGACCGAGACATGTCTCTGGTCAATAACCAATAGCGGGACCTGGATGCCCATATTGGCTCCTACATATTCTACGAAGATCTTTATCGGTCAGACCGCATAACAACATACGTTGTTCCCTTTGTCATCGGTATGTTACTTGCCCGAGATTCGATCGTCGGTATCCAATACCTAGTTCAATCTCGTTACCGGCAAGTCTCTTTACTCGTTCCGTAATACATCATCTCACAACTAACATATTAGTTGTAATGCTTGCAAGGCTTATGTGATGTGTATTACCGAGAGGGCCCAGAGATACCTCTCCGACAATCGGAGTGACAAATCCTAATCTCGAAATACGCCAACCCAACATCGACCATTGGAGACACCTGTAGTACTCCTTTATAATCACCCATTTACGTTGTGACGTTTGGTAGTACCCAAAGTGTTCCTCCGGTAAACGGGAGTTGCATAATCTCATAGTCATAGGAACATGTATAAGTCATGAAGAAAGCAATAGCAACATACTAAACGATCGGGTGCTAAGCTAATGGAATGGGTCATGTCAATCAGATCATTCTACTAATGATGTGACCTCGTTAATCAAATAACAACTCATTGTTCATGGTTAGGAAACATAACCATCTTTGATTAACGAGCTAGTCAAGTAGAGGCATACTAGTGACACTCTGTTTGTCTATGTATTCACACATGTATTATGTTTCCGGTAAATACAATTCTAGCATGAATAATAAACATTTATCATGATTATAAGGAAATAAATAATAACTTTATTATTGCCTCTAGGGCATATTTCCTTCAGTCTCCCACTTGCACTAGAGTCAATAATCTAGGTTACACTGTAATGAATCTAACACCCATGGAGCCTTGGTGCTGATCATGTTTTGCTCGTGGAAGAGGCTTAGTCAACGGGTCTGCAACATTCAGATCCGTATGTATCTTGCAAATCTCTATGTCTCCCACCTGGACTAGATCCCGGATGGAGTTGAAGCGTCTCTTGATGTGTTTGGTCCTTTTGTGAAATCTGGATTCCTTTGCCAAGGCAATTGCACCAGTATTGTCACAAAAGATTTTCATTGGACCCGATGCACTAGGTATGACACCTAGATCGGATATGAACTCCTTCATCCAGACTCCTTCATTTGCTGCTTCCGAAGCAGCTATGTATTCCGCTTCACATGTAGATCCCGCTACGACGCTTTGTTTAGAACTGCACCAACTGACAGCTCCACCGTTTAATGTAAACACGTATCCGGTTTGCGATTTAGAATCGTCCGGATCAGTGTCAAAGCTTGCATCAACGTAACCTTTTACGATGAGCTCTTTGTCACTTCCATATACGAGAAACATATCCTTAGTCCTTTTCAGGTATTTCAGGATGTTCTTGACCGCTGTCCAGTGATCCATTCCTGGATTACTTTGGTACCTCCCTGCTAAACTTATAGCAAGGCACACATCAGGTCTGGTACACAGCATTGCATACATGATAGAGCCTATGGCTGATGCATAGGGAACATCTTTCATATTCTCTCTATCTTCTGCAGTGGTCGGGCATTGAGTCTTACTCAATTTCACACCTTGTAACACAGGCAAGAACCCTTTCTTTGCTTGATCCATTTTGAACTTCTTCAAAATTTTGTCAAGGTATGTGCTTTGTGAAAGTCCAATTAAGCGTCTTGATCTATCTCTATAGATCTTAATGCCTAATATGTAAGCAGCTTCACCGAGGTCTTTCATTGAAAAACTTTTATTCAAGTATCCCTTTATGCTATCCAGAAATTCTATATCATTTCCAATCAGTAATATGTCATCCACATATAATATCAGAAATGCTACAGAGCTCCCACTCACTTTCTTGTAAATACAGGCTTCTCCGAAAGTCTGTATAAAACCAAATGCTTTGATCACACTATCAAAACGTTTATTCCAACTCCGAGAGGCTTGCACCAGTCCATAAATGGATCGCTGGAGCTTGCACACTTTGTTAGCTCCCTTTGGATCGACAAAACCTTCTGGTTGCATCATATACAACTCTTCTTCCAGAAATCCATTCAGGAATGCAGTTTTGACATCCATTTGCCAAATTTCATAATCATAAAATGCGGCAATTGCTAACATGATTCGGACGGACTTAAGCATCGCTACGGGTGAGAAGGTCTCATCGTAGTCAATTCCTTGAACTTGTCGAAAACCTTTTGCGACAAGTCGAGCTTTGTAGACAGTAACATTACCATCAGCGTCAGTCTTCTTCTTAAAGATCCATTTATTCTCAATCGCTTGCCGATCATCGGGCAAGTCAACCAAAGTCCATACTTTGTTCTCATACATGGATCCCATCTCAGATTTCATGGCTTCCAGCCACTTTGCGGAATCTGGGCTCACCATCGCTTCTTCATAGTTCGTAGGTTCATCATGATCTAGTAGCATGACTTCCAGAACAGGATTACCGTACCACTCTGGTGCGGATCTTACTCTGGTTGATCTACGAGGTTCAGTAGTATCTTGATCTGAAGTTTCATGATCATTATCATTGGCTTCCTCACTAACTGGTGTAGGTGTCACTGAAACAGTTTTCTGTGATGAACTACTTTCCAGTAAGGGAGCAGGTACAGTTACCTCGTCAAGTTCTACTTTCCTCCCACTCACTTCTTTCGAGAGAAACTCCTTCTCTAGAAATGATCCATTCTTAGCAACGAATGTTTTGCCTTCGGATCTGTGATAGAAGGTGTACCCAACAGTTTCCTTTGGGTATCCTATGAATACACATTTCTCCGATTTGGGTTCGAGCTTATCAGGTTGAAGCTTTTTCACATAAGCATCGCAGCCCCAAACTTTAAGAAACGACAACTTTGGTTTCTTGCCAAACCATAGTTCATAAGGCGTCGTCTCAACGGATTTTGATGGTGCCCTATTTAACGTGAATGCGGCCGTCTCTAAAGCATATCCCCAAAATGATAGCGGTAAATCAGTAAGAGACATCATAGATCGCACCATATCTAGTAAAGTACGATTACGACGTTCGGACACACCATTACGCTGTGGTGTTCCGGGTGGCGTGAGTTGCGAAACTATTCCACAGTTTTTCAAATGTACACCAAACTCGTAACTCAAATATTCTCCTCCACGATCAGATCGTAGAAACTTTATTTTCTTGTTACGATGATTTTCAACTTCACTCTGAAATTCTTTGAACTTTTCAAATGTTTCAGACTTATGTTTCATTAAGTAAATATACCCATATCTGCTTAAATCATCTGTGAAGGTGAGAAAATAACGATATCCGCCACGAGCCTCAATATTCATCGGGCCACATACATCGGTATGTATGATTTCCAACAAATCTGTTGCTCTCTCCATAGTACCGGAGAACGGTGTTTTAGTCATCTTGCCCATGAGGCACGGTTCGCAAGTACCAAGTGATTCATAATCAAGTGGTTCCAAAAGTCCATCAGTATGGAGTTTCTTCATGCGCTTTACACCGATATGACCTAAACGACAGTGCCACAAATAAGTTGCACTTTCATTATCAACTCTGCATCTTTTGGTTTCAACATTATGAATATGTGTATTACTACTATCGAGATTCAGTAAGAATAGACCACTCTTCAAGGGTGCATGACCATAAAAGATATTACTCATATAAATAGAACAACCATTATTCTCTGATTTAAATGAATAACCGTCTCGCATTAAACAAGATCCAGATATAATGTTCATGCTCAACGCTGGCACCAAATAACAATTATTTAGGTCTAATATTAATCCCGAAGGTAGATGTAGAGGTAGCGTGCCGACTGCGATCACATCGACTTTGGAACCGTTTCCCACGCGCATCGTCACCTCGTCCTTTGCCAGTGCCCGCTTATTCTGTAGTCCCTGTTTCGAGTTGCAAATATTAGCAACAGAACCAGTATCAAATACCCAGGTGCTACTGCGAGCATTGGTAAGGTACACATCAATAACATGTATATCACATATACCTTTGTTCACCTTGCCATCCTTCTTATCCGCCAAATACTTGGGGCAGTTCCGCTTCCAGTGACCAGTCTGCTTGCAGTAGAAGCACTCAGTTTCAGGCTTAGGTCTAGACTTGGGTTTCTTCTCTTGAGCAGCAACTTGCTTGCCGTTCTTTTTGAAGTTCCCCTTTTTCTTCCCTTTGCCCTTTTTCTTGAAACTAGTGGTCTTGTTAACCATCAACACTTGATGCTCCTTCTTGATTTCTACCTCCGCAGCTTTCAGCATTGCGAAGAGCTCGGGAATAGTCTTGTTCATCCCTTGCATATTATAGTTCATCACGAAGCTCTTGTAGCTTGGTGGCAGTGATTGGAGAATTCTGTCAATGACGCAATCATCCGGAAGATTAACTCCCAATTGAATCAAGTGATTATTATACCCAGACATTTTGAGTATATGCTCACTGACAGAACTGTTCTCCTCCATCTTGCAGCTATAGAACTTATTGGAGACTTCATATCTCTCAATCCGGGCATTTGCTTGAAATATTAACTTCAACTCCTGGAACATCTCATATGCTCCATGACGTTCAAAACGTCGTTGAAGTCCCGATTCTAAGCCGTAAAGCATGGCACACTGAACTATCGAGTAGTCATCAGCTTTGCTCTGCCAGACGTTCATAACATCTGGCGTTGCTCCAGCAGCAGGCCTGGCACCCAGCGGTGCTTCCAGGACGTAATTCTTCTGTGCAGCAATGAGGATAATCCTCAAGTTACGGACCCAGTCCGTGTAATTGCTACCATCATCTTTCAACTTTGCTTTCTCAAGGAACGCATTAAAATTTAACGGAACAACAGCACGAGCCATCTATCTACAATCAACATAAACAAGCAAGATACTATCAGGGACTAAGTTCATGATAAATTTTAAGTTCAATTAATCATATTATTAAAGAACTCCCACTTAGATAGACATCCCTCTAATCCTCTAAGTGATCACGTGATCCAAATCAACTAAACCATGTCCGATCATCACGTGAGATGGAGTAGTTTCATCGGTGAACATCATTATGTTGATCATATCTACTATATGATTCACGCTCGACCTTTCGGTCTCCGTGTTCCGAGGCCATATCTGCATATGCTAGGCTCGTCAAGTTTAACCTGAGTATTCTGCGTGCGCAACTGTTTTGCACCCGTTGTATTTGAACGTAGAGCCTATCACACCCGATCATCACGTGGTGTCTCAGCACGAAGAACTTTTGCAACGGTGCATACTCAGGGAGAACACTTCTTGATAATTTAGTGAGAGATCATCTTATAATGCTACCGTCAATCAAAGCAAGATAAGATGCATAAAAAGATAAACATCACATGCAATCAATATAAGTGATATGATATGGCCATCATCATCTTGTGCTTGTGATCTCCATCTCCGAAGCACCGTCATGATCACCATCGTCACCGGCGCGACACCTTGATCTCCATCGTAGCATCGTTGTCGTCTCGCCAATCTTATGCTTCCACGACTATCACTACCGTTTAGTAATAAAGTAAAGCATTACATCGCGATTGCATTGCATACAATAAAGCGACAACCATATGGCTCCTGCCAGTTGCCGATAACTCGGTTACAAAACATGATCATCTCATACAATAAAATTCAGCATCATGCCTTGACCATATCACATCACAACATGCCCTGCAAAAACAAGTTAGACGTCCTCTACTTTGTTGTTGCATGTTTTACGTGGCTGCTACGGGCTTAAGTAAGAACCAATCTCACCTACGCATCAAAACCACAACGATAGTTTGTCAAATAGACTCCGTTTTAACCTTCGCAAGGACCGGGCGTAGCCATACTTGGTTCAACTAAAGTTGGAGAGGCAGTCGCCCGCAAGCCATCTCTGTGCAAAGCACGTCGAGGGAACCGGTCTCGCGTAAGCGTACGCGTAAGGTTGGTCCGGGTCGTCTCGTCCAACAATACCGCCGAACCAAAATATGACATGCTGGTAGGCAGTATGACTTGTATCGTCCACAACTCACTTGTGTTCTACTCGTGCATATAACATCAACATCATTAACCTAGGCTCGGATGCCACTGTTGGGTTTCGTAGTAATTTCAAAAATTTCCTACGCGCACACAGGATCATGTGATGCATAGCAACGAGAGGAGAGTGTTGTCTACGTACCCTACGCAGACCGACTGCGGAAGCGATGACACGACGTAGAGGAAGTAGTCGTACGTCTTCACGATCCAACCGATCAAGCACCGAAACTACGGCACCTCCGAGTTCGAGCACACGTTCAGCTCGATGACGATCCCCGGACTCCGATCCAGCAAAGTGTCGGGGAAGAGTTTCGTCAGCACGACGGCGTGGTGACGATCTTGATGAACTACAGCAGCAGGGCTTCGCCTAAACTCCGCTACAGTATTATCGAGGAATATGGTGGCAGGGGGCACCGCACACGGCTAAGGAATCGATCACGTGGATCAACTTGTGTCAACTTGTGTGTTTAGAGGTGCCCCTGCCTCAGTATATAAAGGAGCCAAGGGGGGAGGGTGCGCCGGCCAGGAGGAGGAGGCGCAGGAGGAGTCCTACTCCTACCGGGAGTAGGACTCCCCTCCAATCCTATTCCAACTAGGATTCCCAAGGGGGAAAGAGGGAGAGGGGTGGCCGGCCACCTCTCCTAGTCCTAATAGGACTAGGGGAAGGGGGGAGGCGCGCAGCCCCCTTGGGCTGCCCCTTTCTCCTTTCCACTAAGGCCCATGAAGGCCCATGTGGTTCCCGGGGGGTTCCGGTAACCTCCCGGTAACCCGGTAAAATCCCGATTTCACCCGGAACACTTCCGATGTCCAAACATAGGCTTCCAATATATCAATCTTTATGTCTCGACCATTTCGAGACTCCTCGTCATGTCCGTGATCACATCCGGGACTCCGAACAACCTTCGGTACATCAAAATGCATAAACTCATAATATAACTGTCATCGTAACCTTAAGCGTGCGGACCCTACGGGTTCGAGAACAATGTAGACATGACCGAGACATGTCTCTGGTCAATAACCAATAGCGGGACCTGGATGCCCATATTGGCTCCTACATATTCTACGAAGATCTTTATCGGTCAGACCGCATAACAACATACGTTGTTCCCTTTGTCATCGGTATGTTACTTGCCCGAGATTCGATCGTCGGTATCCAATACCTAGTTCAATCTCGTTACTGGCAAGTCTCTTTACTCGTTCCGTAATACATCATCTCACAACTAACATATTAGTTGTAATGCTTGCAAGGCTTATGTGATGTGTATTACCGAGAGGGCCCAGAGATACCTCTCCGACAATCGGAGTGACAAATCCTAATCTCGAAATACGCCAACCCAACATCGACCATTGGAGACACCTGTAGTACTCCTTTATAATCACCCATTTACGTTGTGACGTTTGGTAGTACCCAAAGTGTTCCTCCGGTAAACGGGAGTTGCATAATCTCATAGTCATAGGAACATGTATAAGTCATGAAGAAAGCAATAGCAACATACTAAACGATCAGGTGCTAAGCTGATGGAATGGGTCATGTCAATCAGATCATTCTACTAATGATGTGACCTCGTTAATCAAATAACAACTCATTGTTCATGGTTAGGAAACATAACCATCTTTGATTAACGAGCTAGTCAAGTAGAGGCATACTAGTGACACTCTGTTTGTCTATGTATTCACACATGTATTATGTTTCCGGTAAATACAATTCTAGCATGAATAATAAACATTTATCATGATTATAAGGAAATAAATAATAACTTTATTATTGCCTCTAGGGCATATTTCCTTCAGTACTCCCTTGCCAAACTCAGGGCAGGGTATACAATAGGTCTGGTACATAGCATGACATACTTTATAGAACCTATGGCTGAGGCATAGGGAATGACTTTCATTCTCTCTATATCTTCTGCCGTGGTCGGGTTTTGAGTTTTACTCAACTTCACACCTTGTAACACAGGCAAGAACTCCTTCTTTGACTGTTCCATTTTGAACTACTTCAAAATCTTATCAAGGTATGTACTCATTGAAAAACTTATCAAACGTCTTGATCTATCTCTATAGATCTTGATGCTCAATATGTAAGCAGCTTCACCGAGGTCTTTCTTTGAAAAACTCCTTTCAAACATTCCTTTATGCTTTGCAGAATAATTCTACATTATCTCCGATCAACAATATGTCATTCACATATACTTATCAGAAATGCTGTAGTGCTCCCACTCACTTTCTTGTAAATACAGGCTTCACCGCAAGTCTGTATAAAACTATATACTTTGATCAACTTATCAAAGCGTATATTCTAACTCCGAGATGCTTGCACTAGTCCATAGATGGATCGTTGGAGCTTGCATATTTCGTTAGTACCTTTATGATTGACAAAACCTTCTGGTTGCATTATATACAACTCTTCTTTAATAAATCCATTAAGGAATGCAGTTTTGTTTATCCATTTGCCAGATTTCATAAAATGCGGCAATTGCTAACATGATTCAGACATACTTAAGCATAGATACGAGTAAGAAACTCTCATCGTAGTCAACACCTTGAACTTGTCGAAAACCTTTTTGCGACAATTCTAGCTTTGTAGATAGTAACACTACTATCAGCGTCCGTCTTCCTCTTGAAGATCCATTTAATCCCAATGGATCGCCGATCAATGGGCAAGTCAATCAAAGTCCATACTTTGTTCTCATACATGGATCTCATCTCAGATTTCATGGCCTCAAGCCATTTCACGGAATCTGGGCTCATCATCGCTTCCTCATAGTTCATAGGCTCGTCATGGTTAAGTAACATGACCTCTAGAACAGGATTACCGTACCACTCTGGTGCGGATCTCACTCTGGTTTACCTACGAGGTTCGGTAGCAACTTGATCTGAAGTCACATGATCATCATCATTAGCTTCCTCACTAATTGGTATAGTAGTCACAGAAACATATTTCTGTGATGAACTACTTTCCAATAAGGGAGTAGGTGCGGTTACCTCATCAAGTTCTACTTTCCTCCCACTCACTTCTTTCGAGAGAAACTCCTTCTCTAGAAAGGATCCATTCTCAGGAACGAATATCTTGCCTTCGGATCTGTGATAGAAGGTGTACCCAACATTTTCTTTTGGGTATCCTATGAAGACGCACTTCTCCGATTTGGGTTTGAGCTTATCAGGTTGAAACTTTTCACATAAGCATTGCAACCTCAAACTTTAAGAAACGACAGCTTAGGTTTCTTGCCAAACCATAGTTCATACTATGTTGTCTCAACAGATTTAGATGGTGCCCTATTTAACGTGATTGCAGATGTCTCTAATGCATAACCCCAAAATGATAGTGGTAGATTGGTAAGAGACATCATAGGTCGCACCATATCCAATAAAGTACGGTTATGACATTCAGACACACAATTACACTGTGGTGTTCCAGGTGGCGTGAGTAGTGAAACTATTTCACATTGTTTTAACTGAAGGCCAAACTCTTAACTCAAATATTTTACCTCTGCGATCATATCGTAGAAACTTTTATTTTCTTGTTACGATGATTCTCCACTTCACTCTGAAATTCTTTGAACTTTTCAAATGTTTCAGACTTGTGTTTCATTAAGTAGATATACCCATATATGCTCAAATCATCTGTGAAGGTCAGAAAATAATGATACTTGCCGTGAGCCTTAACACTCATCGGACCGCATACATCAGTATGTATTATTTCCAATAAGTCAGTTGCTCGCTCCATTGCTCCGGAGAACAGAGTCTTTGTCATCTTGCCCATGAGGCATGGTTCACAAGCATCAAGTGATTCATAATCAAGTGATTCCAAAAGTCCATCAGCATGGAGTTTCTTCATGCGCTTTACATCAATATGACCTAAACGGCAGTGCCACAAATAAGTTGCACTATCATTATTAACTTTGCATCTTTTGGTTTCAATATTATGAATATGTGTATCACTATGATCGAGATCCAACGAACCATTTTCATTGGGTGTGTAACCATATAAGGTTTTATTCATGTAAACAGAACAACAATTTATTCTCTTACTTAAATGAATAACCGTATTGCAATAAACATGATCAAATCATATTCATGCTCAACGCAAACACCACATAACACTTATTTAGGTTCAACACTAATCCTGAAAGTATAGGGAGTGTGCGATGATGATCATATCAATCTTGGAACCACTTCCAACACACATCATCACTTCACCCTTAACTAGTCTCTGTTCATTCTGCAACTCCCGTTTCGAGTTACTACTCTTAGCAACTGAACCAGTATCAAATACCGAGGGGTTGCTACGAACACTAGTAAAATACACATCAATAATATGTATATCAAATATACCTTTGTTCACTTTGCCATCCTTCTTATCCGCCAAATACTTGGGGCAATTCTGCTTCCAGTGACCAGTCCCTTTGCAGTAGAAGCACTTAGTCTCAGGCTTAGGACCAGACTTGGGCTTCTTCACTTGAGAAGCAACTTGCTTGTCGTTCTTCTTGAAGTTCCCCTTCTTCCCTTTGCCCTTTTCTTGAAACTAGTGGTCTTGTCTACCATCAACACTTGATATTTTTCTTGATTTCTACCTTTGTTGATTTCAGCATTACGAAGAGCTTGGGAATCGTTTCCGTTATCCCTTGCATATCATAGTTCATCAAGAAGTTCTACTAACTTGGTGATGGTGACTAGATAATTATGTCAATCACTATCTTATCTGGAAGATTAACTCCCACTTGATTCAAGCAATTGTAGTACCCAGACAATCTGAGCACATGCTCACTGCTTGAGCTATTCTCCTCCATCTTTTTAGCTATAGAACTTGTTGGAGACTTCATATCTCTCAACTCGGGTATTTGCTTGAAATATTAACTTCAACTCCTGGAACATCTCATATGGTCCATGACATTCAAAACGTCTTTGAAGTCCTGATTCTAAGCCGTTAAGCATGGTGCACTAAACTATCAAGTAGTCATCATATTGAGCTAGCCAAACGTTCATAACGTTTGCCTCTACTCCTGCAATAGGTCTGTCACCTAGCGGTGCATCAAAGACATAATTCTTCTGTGCAACAATGAGGATAATCCTCAGATCACGGATCCAATCCGCATCATTGCTACTAACATTTTTCAACATAATTTTTCTACAGGAACACAATAAACTGGGAGCAACATCGCGAGCTATTGATCTACAACATAGGTACGCTAATACTACCAGGACTAAGTTCATGATAAATTAAATTTCAATTAATCATATTACTTAAGAACTCCCACTTAGATAGACATCCCTCTAATCATCTAAGTGATCACGTGATCCAAATCAACTAAACCATAACCGATCATCACGTGGAATGGAGTAGCTTTCAATGGTGAACATCACTATGTTGATCATATCTACTATATGATTCACGCTCGACCTTTCGGTCTCAGTGTTCCGAGGCCATATCTGCATATGCTAGGCTCGTCAAGTTTAACCTGAGTATTTTGCGTGTGCAAAAACTGGCTTGCACCCATTGTAGATGGACGTAGAGCTTATCACATCCGATCATCACGTGGTGTCTGGGCACGACGAACTTTGGCAACGGTGCATACTCAGGGAGAACACTTTTTCTTGAAATTTAGTGAGAGATTATCTTATATAGATACCGCCGAACTAAGCAAAATAATATGTATAAAAGATAAACATCACATGCAATCATAATATGTGACATGATATGGCCATCATCATCTTGTGCCTTTGATCTCCATCTCCAAAGCATCGTCATGATCTCCATCGTCACCGGCATGACACCATGATCTCCATCATCTTGATCTATATCAATGTGTCGTCACATGGTTGTCTCGCCAACAATTGCTCTTGCAACTATTGCTATCGCATAGCGAGAAAGTAAAGCAATTATTTCGCGCTTGCATCTTATGCAATAGAGAGATAACCATAAGGCTTTTGCCAGTTGCCGATAACTTAAACAAAACATGATCATCTCATACAACAACTTATATCTCATCACGTCTTGACCATATCACATCACAACATGCCCTACAAAAACAAGTTAGACGTCCTCTACTTTGTTGTTGCAAGTTTTACGTGGCTGCTACGGGCTGAGCAAGATCCGTTCTTACCTACGCATTAAAACCACAATGATAGTTTGTCAAGTTGATGTTGTTTTAACCTTCGCAAGGCCGGGCGTAGCCACACTCGGTTCAACTAAAGTTGGAGAAACTGACACCCGCCAGTCACCTGTGTGCGAAGCACGTCAGTAGAACCAGTCTCGCGTAAGCGTACGCGTAATGTCGGTCCGGGCCGCTTCATCCAACAATACCGCCGAACCAAAGTGTGACATGCTGGTAAGCAGTATGACTTATATCGCCCACAACTCACTTGTGTTCTACTTGTGCATATTACATCAACGCATAAAACCAGGCTCGGATGCCACTGTTGGGGAACGTAGTAATTTCAAAAATATCCTATGCACACGCAAGATCATGGTGATGCATAGCAACGAGAGGGGAGAGTGTTGTCCACATACCCTTGTTGACCGAAAGCGGAAGCGTTAGCACAACGCGGTTGATGTAGTCGTACATCTTCACGATCCGGCCGATCAAGTACCGAACGCACGACACCTCCGAGTTCTGCACACGTTCAACTCGATGACATCCCTCGAACTCCGATCCAGCCGAGTGTTGAGGGAGAGTTTCGTCAGCACGACGGCGTGGTGACGATGATGATGTTCTACCGACGCAGGGCTTCGCCTAAGCACCGCTACGATATGACTGAGGTGGATTATGGTGGAGGGGGGCACTGCACACGGCTAAGAGATTAAAAGATCAATTGTTGTGTCTTTGGGGTGCCCCCTGCCCCCGTATATAAAGAAGTGGAGGAGGAGGAGGGCTGGCCCTCTCTATGGCGCGCCCTAGGGGAGTCCTACTCCCACCAGGAGTAGGATTCCCCCTTTCCTAGTAGAACTAGGAGCCCTTCCATGTAGTTGGAGTAGGAGGGAAGGAAAGGGAAGGGGAAAGGAGAAGGAAGGAAGGCCCCCCCTCCCTAGTCCAATTCGGACCAGCCCATGGGGAGGGGTGCGGCCACCCTTTGAGGCCTTTCTCTCCTTTCCCGTATGGCCCATTAAGGCCCAATACGAATTCCCGTAACTCCACGATACTCCCGAAAATACCCGAATCACTCGGAACCTTTCCGATGTCCGAATATAGTCATCCAATATATTGATATTTACGTCTCGACCATTTCGAGACTCCTCGTCATGTCCCCGATCTCATCCGGGACTCTGAACTCCTTCGGTACATCAAAACACATAAACTCATAATATAACCGTCATCGAACTTTAAGCGTGCGGACCCTACGGGTTTGAGAACTATGTAGACATGACCGAGACACGTCTCCGGTCAATAACCAATAGCGGAACCTGGATGCTCATATTGGCTCCTACATATTCTACGAAGATCTTTATTGGTCAAACCGCATAACAACATACGTTGTTCCCTTTGTCATCGGTATGTTACTTGCCTGAGATTCAATCGTTGGTATCTCAATACCTAGTTCAATCTCGTTACCGGCAAGTCTCTTTACTCGTTCCGTAACACATCATCCCACAACTAACTCATTAGTTGCAATGCTTGCAAGGCTTATAGTGATGTGCATTATCGAGTGGGCCCAGAGATACCTCTCCGACAATCGGAGTGACAAATCCTAATCTCGAAATACGCCAACCCAACAAGTACCTTCGGAGACACCTGTAGAGCACCTTTGTAATCACCCAGTTATGTTGTGATGTTTGGTAGCACACAAAGTGTTCCTCCGGTAAACGGGAGTTGCATAATCTCATAGTCATAGGAACATGTATAAGTCATGAAGAAAGCAATAGCAACAAATTGAACGATCAAGTGCTATGCTAACGGAATGGGTCAAGTCAATCAAATCATTTCTCTAATGATGTGATCCCGTTAATCAAATGAAAACTCATGTCTATGGATAGGAAACTTAACCATCTTTGATTCAACGAGCTAGTCAAGTAGAGGCATACTAGTGACATACTGTTTGTCTATGTATTCACACATGTATTATGTTTCCGGTTAATACAATTCTACCATGAATAATAAACATTTATCATGATATAAGGAAATAAATAATAACTTTATTATTGCCTCTAGGGCATATTTCCTTCACCTTCCTCCATGGCGCCTCCTCACCGCTCGAGGCCTGCAGCCATGTGCCTCCCTCCGCGGGCGGGCTTGAGCAGGAGCTCCCCGAGCCGGTGCTCGTCGGTCACCTCCACACGCCCTCCATCGTCCGCTTCCGGCGCCTCCGACCCTCCTCTGCATCGTCTCCCCATCACCATGGCCCGACGCCCGAGCGCCTCCTGCCACGAGCTCCACCAGGACCACATCGCCGCCCCGCCTCCAAGTTTGCTGCCGCCAAGCGCCGCCTTGGCCATGCCCGACGCCGCTAGCAGGGCCCCGTTCCCGTCTCCG
The DNA here is from genome assembly GCF_018294505.1 of Triticum aestivum. Taxonomy (NCBI): domain Eukaryota; kingdom Viridiplantae; phylum Streptophyta; class Magnoliopsida; order Poales; family Poaceae; genus Triticum; species Triticum aestivum. The sequence continues at coordinate 245,479,764 of NC_057794.1, forward strand.
GCGCCTCAAGACCCATGCATGAGCCCTCTGCTCGAGCAGGAGCTTCGCCTCCTTGCTTCGCGCCAAGGCCGACGTCGTCCACTTCGCCTTCGTCTCCTGCTGCCAGCGCATCGCCGGACCTCCGCCGTGCCTCGTTCTTCATGCTGCCTGTCGGCCCTCCGTTTCTTCCTCGTGGTGAACACATTCGGCCATGGATGTTTTGAGTCGTTTGTCTCATGCACACATCGTGTTTTCCTCCAAATCCACTGAAGGCCACCATGCAAAAATAACCAAGCACCCATGGATGCAAGTACCAACCGCCGCATTCCGTTTCATATTTGTAAAGGCCGAGAGGATGCCAAGTACCACGACGTCGATGCCCCTCAAGTTTGACTACATGTAACAGCAAGTACCACTACGGCCGGAGACCTCGGACCTGTCAAGTACCCCTACACACGGATACGCCAAGGTGGACTACGCTCGATGATGTGACAAGTTCCTCCACCGATGACTCAAATTGCTACAAAACGTGAACTACTACCGTCGACCCTCGAAGACCCCGTGGACGTCAAGTTCCTTGTCGTTGACCCCGAATCTCTACGAAAACATGTACGACTACTTCCGTGGCCGAAGACCCGTGTACAACTACCGTCGCCGAAGGCCGTCAAGTGAACATCTACCCACATCGTGTATTTGACCAAGTTCGATGACGACCTCCAAAAAACTCGGATTCGCCAAGTTCTACTACCGTCGCCCTCGGAAACCTTGGATTCATCAAGTACCTCTCCGAAAACGAACGTGAACCACTACTTCCCTCGAAGACCTATGAACGACTACTTCCACTACAAACTCATTCTGCCCGAAACGCATGCTTCGAAGGTATAACCCCGAGATGACCGCCCGTGGACCGAATGCTTGCGATGTATGAGTTGAACCGTGTGTTGCTCCGTGTCCGAGTTGTTCTTTGCGAGTTCCTCGTTGCCATGTCGTCCACCTGCGGGAACCCGGCAACCGGGATCACCCCATCATCTTGCATGACACACTCACACCCACTTCCTTTTGCACCGGTATCCCTGTGAGCTACCGGATCATCGTAATGTTGTCGTGGCATCATTTTCAGATTCGTTGCCGTGGCCCCCCTTCCGTTTCTGCCACGATGACAAATGCCTCATATCTTATCATGTCAACTTTTCCATAAGACTAGCATAAACTTGTGCATGTCATTCACATCATGATAACAATATTTAAAATGGTTAAAATTGTTGTTTGCATTAAATTGCTAAATGCATATGGGGAGTTACCGGAATTGTTGTTTGGCGTTCCGGCCTCATTTAAACTTGCCTAAATAGATAATTTCTTTATGCTTCTCCTCTTGCCATGTTTAACAACATTTAATATTGTTGGGTACCTAAACGAGAGAGAACTAAATAAGTCATGTGGTGTTTCGTCAATATGCAACTCGTTGCATATTGAGCTCCATTTAATTTGTAGTATTGTTTGTGCACTTTGCCATGCCATGCCTCTTTAAACCGGACATGCATCATACTTGGTTGTGCATCATGCCATGTTCATGTGATGGTTGTTTTACTATGTTGCTTGCTTCTTTCCGGGTTGCTTCTCTCATTAGCTTCGGTTCCGTTCTGGAGTTGTGAGGATTCGTTCGACTACGTCCGTTTGTCTTCTTCATGGACTCGTTCTTCTTCCTTGCGGGATCTCAGGCAAGATGACCATACCCTCGAAATCACTTCTATCTTTGCTTGCTAGTTGTTTGCTCTATTGCTACGCCACGCTACCTACCACTTGCTATATCATGCCTCCCATATTGCCATGTCAAGCCCCTAACCCACCTTTCCTAGCAAACCGTTGTTTGGCTATGTTACCGCTTTTGCTCAGCCCCTCTTATAGCGTTGCTAGTTGCAGGTGAAGATGAAGTTTGTTCCATGTTTGGAACATGTATATTGTTGGGATATCACAATATCTCTTATTTAATTAATGCATCTATATACTTGGTAAAGGGTGGAAGGCTCGGCCTTATGCCTGGTGTTTTGTTCCACTCTTGCCGCCATAGTTTCCGTCATACCGGTGTTATGTTCCTTGATTTTGCGTTCCTTACGCAGTTGGGTTATAATGGGAACCCCTTGACAGTTCGCTTTGAATAAAACTCCTCCAGCAAGGCCCAACCTTGGTTTTACTTTTGCCTAACAACCTATTACCCTTCCCTTGGGTCGGCCAACCCAAGGGTCATCTTTATTTTACCCCCCCGGGCCAGTGCTTGTCTAAGTGTTGGTACGAAACGGGCAGCCTGCGGGGACACCTCAGGGCAACTCGAGGGTTGGTTTTACTCGTAGCTTGACCTATCCGGTGTGCGTGGAGAACGAGATACGTGTGACTCCTATCGGGATTTGTCGGCACATCGGGCGGCTTTGCTGGTCTTGTTTTACCATTGTCGAAATGTCTTGTAACCGGGATTCCGAGTCTGATCGGGTCTTCCTGGGAGAAGGAATATCCTTCGTTGGCCATGAAAGCTTGTGATGGGCTAAGTTGGGACACCCCTGCAGGGTTTTGAACTTTCGAAAGTCGTGCCCATGGTTATGGGCAGATGGGAATTTGTTAATGTCCAGTTGTAGAGAACTCGACACTTAACTTAAATTAAAATGCATCAACCACGTGTGTAGCCGTGATGGTCTCTTTCCGGCGAAGTCTGGGAAGTGAACACGGTTCTTGTGTTATGCTTGAACGTAAGTAGTTTCAGGATTACTTCTTGATCACTTCTAGTTCACGACCGTGCTTTGCTTCTCTTCTCGCTCTCATTTGTGTAAGTTAGCCACCATATATGCTAGTGCTTGCTGCAGCTCCACCTCACTACCTTTTCCTACCCATAAGCTTAAATAGTCTTGATCGCGAGGGTGTGAGATTGATGAGTCCCCGTGACTCATAGATACTTCCAAAACAGTTGCAGGTGCCGATGATGCCCGTGCAGATGACGCAACTGAGCTCAAGTGGGAGCTCGATGAAGATCGTGTTCGTTGTGTTGTTTCGTTTCCAGTTGATCAGTAGTGGAGCCCAGTTGGGGCGATCGGGGATCTTATGCATTTGGGGTTGTCTTTATTTTGGTTCCGTAGTCGGACCTTTGGATTCTGGATGATGTAATGCTATATTCATGTATTGTGTGAAGTGGCGAATGTAAGCCAACTCTTTATCCCTTTCTTATTCAGTACGTGGGATGTGTAAAGATTACCCCTCTTGCGACATGCCTACAATGCGGTTACGCCTCTAAGTCGTGCTCCGACACGTGGAAGATATAGCCGCATCATGGGTGTTACAAGCTAGGTCGCCCCAGGGGACAATCTAGCACTGGCTCGCTCCCATGCGGCTCTTTTTCGGCACCCTGGGGGCCGAACGGCTGGAGATGCTCTTCTCGGAGTAGATCTTGTTTCCACCTGCCCCGGTAGAAAATGAAAGAAGTGTTAGAGCATCTCCAATAAATAATGCAAATTTAAAGATGTAAAACAGATATTATAAAAATTTACATCTCAAAAAATGCATTTTATATTTTATATTTTAAAAAAGTGACAACTCCAACAAATGATATATATGAAGATGTAACAACTCTAATAGATGATGCAAAGTGGAGATGTAAAACCGGCCATCGGCCTGCGCTTGTGTACAGACACATAAATTGAAATAAAACATCATGAAAACAACTTAAAATTTTCACATGTCCACAATATCAAATTATTACATAATCCATTGAATCCACAACATCAAATGCAACACAAATACATCAAAGTTATTGCACAATACAACAAACAAACAATGAAACTAGGCGGCTCTTTCGCCATGCCATTTCCAATACTCCTCTATCAAATCTTTCTATAGTTGATTGTGCGCATCGAAATCTCTAATTTCATTGTGCACCTTCATGAAACATCTGATTCACTCCTTTTTCTCATCGGCATAACGTGTACGTCCATCAAATGATAGAAGGTGTAATCCAAATTCTGTCCACGCTCATTCTTAGTGATCATGTTATGCATGATCACGCAAGTAGTCATGATATACAAAAAGGTTTTTTGATCCCATAGTGTAAGTAACTTAGAATAGTAACATGCATATGTTACTAGTCTATATATGTTACTACCTCCATAGTGGGAAGTAACATATGTGTGGTGTCATGCAAGACTTTATTTATTAGGTTGTAGATTTGTCTTGTTTAGTATGTGTGATGTTACCTTTAGTGTCAGAAACATACTATGTTACCACATGTCTATCTTTCTTTATTAATTACTTGTCACATCATCTTTTTTGTCTAGATATGTGTGATGTACATTACCACTTATGTTACTCCCACTATGGGTTAGTCTTATATTGTCTGGGCTCATTTCGTTCTTCTCAAAATAATTAGGACTCTCTTATGTGGCGACCATTCATCGGGAGGGTGTGACATTTGTGAATGTTTTGATGGCATTTTTAGTTGGATGTGAGATGGCAGTTTCTTGCGAGCAACATGGCATTTTCTTGGATGATGGCAGTTTTGAGCTTTCATCCCAAAAAATGCCATGCTACTCTTAAGAAACTGTATCCCCTAACAACTAAAATTACCGGTAAAAACGTTTGAACTGCCACCCTGTCTCAATGAACATCAGCCATATAAGATTTCTGGATAATTAACGTTATGTACTTATCAGTCTAAAAAGAATTCTTAGATTTTACCCGATAACATCTTGGTGGGCTCTTCTCTCACCGTGTTCCATTTTCCACATTTGCATCGTTATTGCCTTCTCCCCGGAACGCCCTCATGCAGTTGGTTATATCTGCATATTCCTCCTCCTCCTCCGTCCTCTCAAACGGCTTGTTTGTTAGGTGACATTTTGGTCTTCGATGGTGATAAATTACTGATGGAAAATACATGTGTACAACTAAATGGGGGTATCATGGTGAGGGAGTGAAGTTCAGGGAAGAGTTGGTGGAGGCAATTGAGTGGAGTTGAAAATGCTGAAGCGCGTCAAAAAGTATGATCCAGTTGCTTGGTTTGACATCTGGGTGCTCATGATTTATACTTATGCGGCGAAGGCGGAGTCATGCCATGCTTACATGGATAACATTCGCCGAGCATCGTATATTTTGAAAAAAAGTAATTATTATGTTTCTTATATCCATGGATATTATTATGTTGATATTGTTACTTCATAATTTCTCCTCATTTATACCATAAAGAAATTACATGATAAACATGCTAGGTAGCATTCAACATCAAATATTCTGTTTTTATCATTTACCTACTCGAGGACGAGCATGAATTAAGCTTCGGGATGCTGATACGTCTCCAACGTATCTATAATTTTTTTATTGTTTCATGCTATTATATTACCAATCTTGGATATTTTATATGCTTTATTATGCAATTTTATACCATTTTTTGGAACTAACCCATTAACTCAGTGCCCAGTGCCAGTTGTTACTTTTGCTTGTTTTTTGGCTTTTCAGAAAATCAATACCAAATGAAGTTCAAACACGATGAAACTTTACTATCGATGGACTAAAACCTGGGTGCCTTAGTACCCTAACTCGTGCAGAGGCAGTTGTAGCCTTCCCGACGGTAGGGCTTGCCAGAGGACTACTACAGACAAGATACCAATATACAAGACCGTGAAGAAGGCCTCCCGAAAGGTCATCGAGAAGTACTAAGTTAGTAATGGAGGACAAGATTCCAGTTGCCGGCAAGCTCCGCACCAGCAAGCCAAGACCCGACAAGCTCCTTACCGGGAAGTACCCCCTTCTCGCTTTTCGACCGCTCCACCTCATCGACCGGTTGATGGCTTGTCAAGATTAGGTGTCGAGCAGACATGCGGCTTGGGGAGGATCACCAGGATGCGTGTCAGCATGTTGCATAAAGGTAAAACTTTATTGACACCCATCTAGTGGACGTGCCAAGACGATGGGCTCGGCCAGGCCGATGGCACAGAAGGAGAGACGCCTTTTGCCATAGGATCGTTATCAACTCACAACGCATTAAATTCCCTTTGATGTCTACTACATAACTTATTCTTGTAGACTCATGTTGGGCCTCTAAGCGCAGAGTTTTGTAGGATAGTAGAAATTTTCCCTCAAGTGGATAACCATAGGTTTATCAATCCTTAGGAGGCGTAGGATGAAGACGGTCTCTGTCAAACAACCCTGCAATCAAATACAAGAAATCTCTTGTGTCCCCAACACACCCGATACAATGGTAATTTGTATAGGTGCACTAGTTCGGCGAAGAGATGGTGATACAAGTGTAGTATGGATAGTAGATATATGTTTTTGTAATCTGAAAATATAAAAATAGCAAGGTAGCAAGTGATAAAATGGGGCACAAACGGTATTGCAATGCTTAGAAACAAGGCCTAGGGCACCCTCCTTGTCGGGGTTGTCAGTCTTGGGCTTCTTAGCGGCATCTGAGTCGTCGGAACTCTCGATTGCCATCACTGCCTTGCCTTTGCGGTATTGCGCTGATTGTCGGGAGGTTGCGACATGCGAGAAGACGGAGGGCTCTGGCAAGCCATACTGCAGGATCCACCGCACCAAGGGTTGTGATCTCAATGACTGCCGACAAGTGGAGTAGGTTGCCAAAAAGCAAAAGCAAGAGTATGAGAAGCATGACAAGGAGAAGGGCCAAGATGGTGCTGGTGGGTCTGGCAACAAGAACCTTAGTGGTCGTGGGGGTCGCTGTGCCAAGGGCCAACAGTAGAAGGAGAAGCCTACTCGCGGCCATGAGAAGATGGAGGGTGAGGATGATGGTGATGATGAGGATGAGGAATCCGTAGGATAGGAGTTCCAAAAGGTTGTGGAGGCCATGTGCGTTTGACAGAGGTGCATCTTTGCACTCCTCTCACCGTCGGCTTAAGTAGTGGGCGCATGAGATCAATGCGGCCGAACCAATAGTAGAGGCACATAAGTCGCTCAAGTGGTCCGACACGCCCATCATTTTTGACACCAAGGACCACCCTGGCCGCACCACTATGGCGGGTATTTGCCTTTGTTGGTTTCTCCAAGAATTCACAACCTAAAGGTAACGAAATTGTTTGTTGACGATGGTGCCAGCTTGAACCTGGTCCCCCCTATGTGATCAGGAGGCTACAAAAACCCTGACGGAGATCTCAAAGAAACAAGGACGTTTTAAGGGATCAAGCAGAAGGTTAGGCAGCAGGCTTTGGAGCAGCAAGAGTTCATTGCCCAAGAAATCCAAAAACTAGATGCAGCAGGCTTGGTCAGAGGAGTGCTGCACCCAACTTGGTTGGTAAATCCCGTGGTCGTTCGCAAGGCAAATGAGAAGTGGAGGCTTTGTATTGACCTCACTAACATAAACAAAGTGTGCCCAAAGGACTCCTTCCCCTTGCCGCAGATTGATCAAATTGTGGAATCCACCGCCAGCTACGACCTGCTCTCTTTTCTTGACGCCTACTCTGGTTATCATGAGATCTTCATGGCCGAGGAAGATGAGGATAAGACGGCATTCATTACTCCGTGTGGTATGCATTGTTTGTACGCATGCCTTTCGGATTGAAGAGTGTCGGGGTGACATTTACAAGAGCTATGCAAATTGGTTTTGGTTCTCAGCTACACAGAAGTGTGGAAGCCTATATGGATGGCATAGTGGTCAAAACTAGGCACAAGGATTCACTTATCCAAGACTTAGAAGAGACATTTGCAAACTTGCGCAGGATCAACTTGAAGCTCAACCCTGAAAAGTGTGTGTTTGGCGTCCCATCCGGCAAGCTTCTCAAGTTCTTTGTATGTCAACATGGAGTTAAAGCCAACCCTGACAAGATCAAGGCGATTGAGCAGTTGAAGGCATCAAAGCATGTCCAGGACGTGAGGCATCTTGCCGGTTGCATAGCAAATCTAAGCAGGTTCACTCCAAGTTAGCTGAGCGTGCCTTGTTATTTTTCAAAATCTTGAAAAAGGCAGGTCCAATGCAGTGGACCCCTAAAGCGGGGGTTGCGCTCCAAGACTTGAAGGAGTACATCTCCTCTCCGCCGGTACTAGTTGCGCCAATACCACAAGAGCCATTATTGATGTACTCAGCGGCAACCAATCAAGTGGTCAACACTGCATTAATGGCCGGGAGGGAAGCAGAAGATCAAGACACCGCAACCGCAGAGCCTCAAGCTGACAATCTGGAATCTTCTCCGGCAAGGTCAGGTGCCGACAACCCAAGTCCAGCGCAGACAATTGAGACAAAACATCAAGCTTTGAAGAAGAAGAAGAAGAAGGTGCAGCGTCAGTTTACTTTGCCAGTTCCCTTCTCCAGGGGGCTAGATCAAGGTACTCTGGTGTGTAGAAGTTGCTCTTTGGCCTCCTCATGGCCTCAAGGAAGTTGCGGCACTACTTCCAAACACATCAGATCACCGTCATCACTCGCTTTCTGCTACAGCGCATCTTGAGAATCCAGAAGCCACTGTCAGTATAGTGGAGTGGGCATTTGGAGCTGTCGACCTTTGATTTGAAGTTTTAAAGTACATCAACAATCCAAAGTAGAGCCTTGGCAGAGTTCATTGTGGAATGGACACCAACTCTAGACGAAGAAGTACCAGAGACCTCGCTCCCAGGCAAGGAAGCGCCCCAAGATTGCATCATGTAATTTGATGGTGCTTTTTGGCTCCAGGGCGCCAGTGCCGGAGTGCTGCTTGTCGCACCCACCAGAGATCATCTCAAGTGTGTGGTTCAAATGAAGTTTCCCCAGGAGCAGGACACCAACAACACTGCTGAGTATGAAGGATTACTTGCTAGACTATGCATCGCAATCAACCTTGGTATCAGAAAGTTCATCATCAGAGGTGACTCACGGTTAGTGGTGAAGCAAGTGAACAAGGATTACCAGAGCCCATTGATGGAGGCGTATGTAGACGAATTGAGGAAGTTGGAAGTGCACTTTGATGGTCTGCAAGCAGCGCATGTTCCTCGTACCGAGAACAACATTGTCGATGACCTATCGAAGCGTGCCGCAAAGAAATTACTGTGGTACCAGTAATTTTGTATTCCTTTCGAATCAACCCTCAGTTACATCGTAGATGAGGCCAAGCAAGATAAGAAAGTTGAATTCTAGCAAGTACTTTCCGGCAGAGCTTCCTATAGCCACCGGAAAGGAAGTTGCTAGAGATAACTTGACGCTTCCCGATGAGCAGCAAGCTCCGGTAGGGCCTGAGGCCCTTGCCATTGAGATGAGCTCTCCCGCAGTGGAAGATATGCCTGTAGTCCTTGCCATCGAGCCACAGGCTCTGGCATGGGCACAACAGATAGTCCATTACCTTCAGACAGGTCAACTTCCCGATGAATAAGAAGAAGCTGAGAAAGTTGCCTGCAAGTCAAGTAAGTATCAATTTGTTGATAGCATTCTATACAGAAAGAGACGAAATGGGGTGAAATTGAAGTGCATCTACTGGGAAGATGGACAAGAGCTGTTGTTAGAGATATATGAAGGGGTATGTGATACGTCTCCAATGTATCTATAATTTTTGCTTGTTCCATGCTATTATATTATCATTCTTGGATGTTTTACAATCATTTTATAACAACTTTATATCATTTTTTGGGACTAACCTATTGAAATAGTTCCCAGTGCCAGTTGCTATTTTTTGCTTGTTTTTTTACTTCGTGGGATATCAATATCAAATGGAGTCCAAACGCAACGAGAATTTTTGGAGAATTTTTTTGGACCAGAAGACCCAGGATGGGCTAAAAAGGTACCGGGGGGAGGCCCGAGGTGGGCACAACCCACCTGGGTGCTCCCAGGAGCCCAGGCGCGCCCAAGGGGTTGTGCCTCCCTCGATGACCCATGTAACGCCCACGATGCGGCTATATCTCCCACGTGTCGAGGCACGACTTAGAGGCATAACCACATGGTGGTTTTGTCGCAAGAGGGGTAATCTTCACACAATCCCATGTACTAAATAAGAAAGGGATAAAGAGTTAGCTTACAATCGCCACTTCAAACAGATAACAAGTTAAACATACATCAACCAGAGTACAATCAAGGTCCGACTGCGGGGCCAAAAATAAAAGAAGACAACCCCAATGCTAGATCCCTGATCGTCCCAACTGGGCACCACTACCGATCATCCGAAAAAGACACAACACAACGACCAAGATCTTCATCGAGCTCCCACTAGAGCTCGGTTGCGTCACATGCACTGGTATCGTCGGCACCTGCAACTGTTTGGAAGTATCCGTGAGTCACGAGGACTCATCAATCTCACACCCGCGAGATCAAGACTATTTAAGCTTATGGGTAGGGTAAGGTAATGAGGTGGAGCTGCAGTAATCACTAAGCATAAATGGTGGATAACATACGCAAATAAGAGCGAGAAGAGAAGCAACACGATAGTCGAGAAGCTAGAAGTGATCAAGAAGTGATCTTGAAACTACTTACATTCAAGCATAACACAAAATCGTGTTCACTTCCCGGACTCCACCGAGAACATACCATCACGGCTACACACACGGTTGATGTATTTTAATTAAGTCAAGTGTCAAGTTCTCTACAACCGAATATTAACAAATTCCCGTCTGCCACATAACCGCAGACACGACTCTCGAAAGTTTATACCCTGCACAGGTGTCCCAACTTAGCCCATCACAAGCTCTCACGGGCAACGAAGAATATTCCTTCTCCCGGAAAGACCCGATCAGTCTCGGAATCCCGGTTACAAAACATTTCGACAATGGTAAAACAAGACCAGCAAAGCCGCCCGATGTGCCGACAAATCCCGATAGGAGTCGCACGTATCTCGTTCTCAAGGCATACCGGATGAACACTATGTACGGCAATCGAAGATACCCCAAGTTGCCTAGGGGCGGCACCGCAAGTGGCTCTATTTTGGACCAACACTCAGAGGAGCACTGGCCCGGGGGTTAAAATAAAGATGACCCTTGAGTCTGCAGAACCCAAGGAAAAAATGCTTAGGTGGCAAATGTAAAACCAAGGTTGGGCCTTGCTGGAGGACTTTTGTTCAAAGCGAACTGTGAAGGGGTTCCCATAACACCCAACCGCGTAAGGAACGCAAAATCAAGGAACATAACACCGGTATGCTGGAAACTAGGGTGGCAAGAGTGAAACAAAACACCAGGCATAAGGCCGAGCCTTCCGCCCTTTACCAACTATATAGATGCATTAATTAAATAAGATATATTGTGATATCCCAACATATCCATGTTCCAACATGGAACAAACTTCAACTTCACCTGCAACTAGCAACGCTATAAGAGGGGTTGAGCAAAAGCGGTAACATAGCCAAACAACGTTTTGCTAGGAAGGTGGGTTAGAGGCTTGACATGGCAATATGGAAGGCATGTTATAACAAGTGGTAGGTAGCGCGACATAGCGATAGAACGAACAACTAGCAAGCAAAGATAGAAGTGATTTCGAGGGTATGGTCATCTTGCCTGAGATCCCGCAAGGAAGAAGAGCGAGTCCATGAAGAAGACAAACGGACGTGGTTGAACGGATTCTCACAAATGCAACGTTACCGGAACTAACACGAAGAAGCAACACCGGAAAGAAGCAAACAACATGGTAAACACACAAGCATAAACATGGCATGATGCACAATCAAGCATGACGCATGTCCGGTTTAATGAGGCGTGGCATGGTAAAATGCACAAACAAAACTACAAGTTAAGTGGAGCTCAACATGTAACAAGATACATGTTGATGAAATACCACATTCGATTAATTAGTTCACTCCCGGTTAGGAACTCAATAATATTAAATGTTGTTAAACATGGCAAGAGGGAAGCATAAGTAAACTACACCTTTTAGGCAATTTTAAATGAGGCCAGAAACATCAAACAACAATTTCGGTAAATCCCCATATGCATTTAGCAATTTAAAGCAAACCACAATTTTAAACATTTTAAATGTTGTTATCATGATGCGGATGACATGTGCAAGTTTTTATATATTTTTTATGAAAAAGTTACATGAGCATGTTATGAAGCATTAGTCATCGTGGCGGAAATGAAAGGGGTGCCATGACAACGAATCCAAAAATGATGCCACGGCAACATATTGGTTCCGATAGCTCATGGAGATGCCGGTGCAAAAGGAAATGTGGCGTGAGCGTGTCATGTAAGATGATGGGGTGATCCCGATTACCGAGTTCCCATGGGTCGATGGCATGGCAACGAGGAGGAACGTGCAAGCGACCACTTGAACACGAAGCAAAACACGGGCATCTCATACATCACACATGCATTCATTCGCGAGCGGTCGTCTCGACGGTTATACCTTCGAAGTCGAAGCGAGCGTTTCGAGGCGGACAGGTTTGATGGGACGTAGTGGTACTTTCGGTCCTCGACGACGGAAGAGGTGCATACGTTCTCAGGGCACTTGTCGATCCGGTCTTGGTGTAGATGTACATGGCAAACGTAGTGGTACTCGTTGTCTTGTCAAATCCAAGCGACGGTAGTCGTACACGACGCGTTGTGGAAGTAGTTGTACTCGCGGACTTCGGCGACGGTAGTCGTTCGCGGTGTTTGTGACCCACGGTACTTCGGGCAACAGTAGTCATACACGTCTGTAGATGTTCGGGGCCGTCGGTAGAGGTACTTGGTGATCCTTGAAACGTCTTGTGGGGGTTCATGTCTGGGCAACAAGTCTTGATGGTCCAAAACTCCAGGAACGGAGGTGCACCGAGGCAACAAAATGCTCGGGGGGTCTCGGCCATGCCCATGCCAAAACTTCCCACGGATGGCCGACGAGGACGAGTGAAGGCACGCACAGGAGGTGCTCGGGAGGGCGCCATGGTTCTTGGTGCATGCTCGAGCAGCAAGCTCCTCTTGCTCGAACGCGGCGTAGAAGATGGAGCTCGGGCTCTTGGACGCTGCTTGGGAGGCGCGAAGCAGAGGAGGCCGGTGCCTCGCGGGCTGTGCGGGGACGAGGAGGCGTTGGGGGCGCTGCTGCGGGCATGGATCGATGGAGGCCTGTGGCGGAGCATAGGGGTGGCGGCGTCATGGAGGTTCGACATGAGGACGGAGGCCAGGGCCGCGGGGTCGGGGACGAACCGAAATGTACGGCGTCGGCAGCTGGCGATGCAGAGGACCGGCCGGGCGCGAGCGGGGGATGCGGTGGTCGTGGAGGAGCTCAGGTGCGGCAGGGCAGTGATGCTGGCGACGGGGAGGTCTCGCGGCGCGGGGACGAAGGCGGCTTGAGGCGTCGATGCGGGCAGAGCTCGGAGAGGCCACGGCGACGGTAGCACTGGAGGGACGGGGACGAGATGAGGCGCAGGTGGGACTCGCGCGAGGCAGCCATGGGGATCAAGCGCGAGGAGCTCTCGCTCCTCCCTGTATGTATGACGGCGCTGGAGCACGGGCGCGGGGAGCTGCGGCCCTGTGCGCGAGCGAGGAGAGGGAGAGAGATGTGGATCGGACGCGAGGGGAAAGAGAACGAGAGAAGGGAGGCGGCGTTGCGGGAGGGAGATGGTGAGATCGAGAGAGAGGGGATCGGGGTAGCTAGGGTTCGAGAGAGAGGTGAGGTGCGACTGGGCCTAGCAGGCCATGAAGCAAGATGGGCCGCTTGGCTGATGGGCTTTAGGAGAGGTGGGCCGGCTGCTGGGAGCAGGCCGAGCTGTTGCTGCTCTCCTTATTCTTTTACCAAAAGCTAGAAAATGACAGAAGAAAAGGAAGAATAAAGGAAGGTAGAGATAGAATTTGGGCAGCGGATTAATTTTTCCAGACTCATAAAATTGAGATTGACCCAAGAAAAATACATTTGGCACCGCTTGGATGGATTGCATTAGAACATATTTGAATGTGATTCAAATAAGTTTGAATTAGGAAAACATTTTTGGAGAGTCCAAAAATGTTCGGAATTTTGGTGGAGCACGGGAAAGTGATGAAAGGATTTATGGGAAAAGTTTGAGGTCAAGAAAATTGAGATAGAAAAGGCATGGAACTTGTTTTGCAAGTGTGTTATGGTCAATTCCAAATTAATGGAATATTCATTATAGCTCCCTAATATAATTGGGAGGATATGTTTTAAAGAGAATTTCACCAAGGGAATTTCCCTCGATTTAAATGGATCGAAGACCCATACAATTTATTTAGTTGAGTTTTACAAAATTAAATGACATGATGGCATGATGACATGATGCAATGCAAAAATAAATAGAGCAAGCACAAATGAAACACATGGAGGTCACGAAAAAATATGGAAGTCTTCTGGAGCGTCGGTCTTGGGGCGTCACAACCTACCGCACCGCCTCTTCACCCTATAAATTGCCAAAAATTCCAAAAACCCTCGGGGTAACCATAGATCAGAATTCCGCCGCCGCAAGCCTCTATAGCCATGAAAAACCAATCTAGACCCCGTTCTGGCACTCCGCTGGAGGGGGAAATCATCACCGGTGGCCATCTTCATCATCCCGGAGGCCACCATGATGAGGAGAGAGTAGTCCACCCTCGGGGCTGAGGGTTTGTAACAGTAGCTATGTGGTTAATCTCTCTCTCTCTCTCTCTCTCGTGTTCTTGAGATGTCACAATCTTGATGTATCGCGGGCTTTGTTAATATAGTCGGATCATATGGTGTTTTCCCTTCTCTATCTTGTGATGAATTGAGTTTTACCTTTGAGATTTTATTTTATTGGATTGAATATTTTTGTGGATTTGAGAGCAATTGATATATGTCTTGCATATGAATACCCGTGGTGACAATGGGGTATTATATTGATTCATTTGATATATGTTTTGGCACTCAACTCGCAGATTCCCGAGGTGGCATTGAGGTAATCTATGCATACGGGTTGATGCATGTTCTCGTCTTTGTTTCTCCGGTAGAAATCTTGGGGGACTCTTTGAGGTTCTTTGTGTTGGACTGAGTATTATGAATCTGAAATTGTTTGATGCGTATTGTATAATTAACTCATGGATACTTGTGGTGACATTGAAGAGTCTAGGTGACATTAGAGTTGGTTGATGTGTATCATATGGTGTTACTTTAGTATGAACTCTAGGATAGATCGAACGGAAAGAATAACTTTGTGTTATTTTAGTATGAACTCTTGAATAGATCGAACAGAAACAATAACTTTGAGGTGGTTTCGTACCCTACAAACAATTTCTTCTTCTGCTCTCCGCTAGATAAGAACTTTGGAGTGATTCTTCATCGCACGTTGAGGGATGGTTATATGATCCAATTAGATTAGCATTGTTGAGAGATTGCACTAGTGAAAGTACGGACCCTAGGCCTCATTTTCAAGCATTGCAATACCGTTTGTGATCCGTTTTATCAATTGCTACCTTGTTGTTTTTATTGTTACTATTACAAAAATCAATATCTACTATCGTTACTACACTTTTATCACCATCTCTTCACCAAACTAGTGCACCTTTACAATTTTCCATTATATTTGGTGTGTTGGGGACACAAGAAACTCTTTGTTATTTGGTTTTAGGGTTGTTTGAGAGAGACCATCTTCATCCTATGCCTCCCACGGATTGATAAACCTTAGGTCATCCACTTGAGGAAAAATTGCTACTGTCCTATAAAACTCTGCGCTTGGAGGCCCAACACGTGTCTACATGAATAAAGTTGCGTAGTAGACATCAAGCTCTTTTCTGGCGCCATTGCCGGGGAAGTAAGTGCTTGAAGGTATATCCTTAGATCTTGCAATTGAATCTTTTAGTTTCTTGTTTTATCACTAGTTTGGTTTATAAAATAAAACTACAAAAAAATGGAATTGAGGTTGCATCATATTATTCATCTTTATAATGTCTTTCGTGAAAATGATGGAAAGGAAAATTGTGCTCAGTTGATAGAAGAAGAATTCTATAAAATGTTTGACAAAAAATCTTTGAATGATGAGCATGATTGCAATGTTGTTGGTATGAACTCTTTGAATATCCATGATGCTAACGATATGCAAAGCCATAAGCTTGGGGATGCTATATTTGATGAAGATGATATTTTTAGTTCCCCAAGTTTTGATGAGAAAATTTATTATGATGAAAGCATGCCTCCCATCTATGATGATTATGGTGATGACATGTATGCTATAAAGAATAATGATAACCATGAAACTTTTCATCATGATTTTAATTTTCAATCTCATGATAGTTATTTTTGTTGAGTTTGCTCCCACTACTATTCATGAGAATAAATTTGCTTATGTGGAGAGTAATAAAATTTCCATGCTTGTAGATCATGAAAAGAATGCCTTATGTGATATTTATATTGTTGAATTCATTCATGATGCTACTGAAAATTATTATGAGAGAGGAACATATGCTTGTAGGCTTCTCAATAATATCAAGTTTCCTCTCTATATGTCGAAAGTTTTGAAGTTGCACTTGTTTTGCCTTCCTATGCTAGTTGATTCTTGTTCCCATAAGTTGTTTGATCACAAAAGCCCTATGCATAGGAAGTGGGTTAGGCTTAAATGTGCTAGTCATATGCTTCATGATGCTCTCTTTGTGTTTCAATTAGTATCTTTTATGCGAGCATCATTGAAATCATCATGCCTAGCTAAAAGGCATTAAAGAAAAGCGCTTGTTGGGAGACAACCCAACATTTATACCTACTGTTTTTGTTGGCTCACATGATTAGGCTACTGTATTAATCATGTTTTATAGATTTTGTTTCAATAAAGTGCCAAGTTGACTTGATTCTGTGCAAAAACAGAAACTTTTGTGTTCAGTCCAGGAATTTTAAAAATTCACTAGAACGTTCTTTTGATCTAATTTTTTTACAGGTGATAGATATACAAATTACCTATGTTGTCCTATTTTTTTAGATTTTGGAGTAGCAGAAGTATGGTTGTTGTCTAGATCATTACAGACTGTTCTGTTTTTGACAGATTCTGTTTTCAATGCATAGTTCACTTCTTTTCTAGTTTCTATGGCTTATATTGATCAATATAAATTGTAGAAATGATATGCTACAGTAGGCATTGTGTGATAACAACTATGAATCTTTTCTTTGACAGTACCAAAGTGGATGATTTGTCTTTATCATACTAACCTATCTCACGAAGTCCCGTTAAGTTTTGTGTGATTGAAGTTTTCAAGTTTTGGGTGAGATATCGATATGAGGAGAATAAGGACTGACAAGACCCTAAGCTTGGGGATGCCCAAGTCACCCCAAGGTAATATTCAAGGAATATCCAAGCACCTAAGCTTGGGGATGCCCCGGAAGGCATCCCCTCTTTCGTCTTCAACATTATCGATGACCTCACTTGGAGCTATATTTTCATTCGTCACATGATATGTGTTTTGCTTGGAGCGTCATTTTTTATTTTGCTAGGATTTGCTTGCTGTTATTTAAAATAATGTTTTGCATCTTTTATTTCAATAAAAATGTCAAGTATAGCCTTTACCATGCTTATTTTGCAAGTCTACATGTTGTTGTTTGAAAACAGAAAGTTTATCAGTGTTGCAAAAATTCCCCAGAAATGTCAGAATGTGATAAAATGTTAAAATGTTTTGCAAAGTAAGCTATGATAAATTTTCTACAGTGTGTTAAATTTTCAGAATTTTTGGAGTTAAAGAAGTATGAATATTCTTGCATAGTTTACAGACTGTCATGTTTAGACAGATTGATGTTATGTTTGCATTGTTTGCATATGTTTGCTTGTTTAATGATTCTATTTGAGGATAGGACTATTAAATACGTAGAGGCATTTAGTATGCAATGTTAAATAATAATTTTAGTGATTTGCTACCGATGACCCACAAGTATAGGGGATCTATCATAGTCCTTTCGATAAGTAAGAGTGTCGAACCCAACGAGGAGCAGAAGGAAATGATAAGCGGTTTTCAGCAAGGTATTCTCTGCAAGTACTGAAATAAGTGGTAACAGATAGTTTTGTGATAAGATAATTTGTGATAAGCAACAAGTAACAAAAGTAAATAAAGTGCAGCAAGGTGGCCCAATCCTTTTTGTAGCAAAGGACAAGCCTGGACAAACTCTTACATAAGGAAAAGCGCTCCCGAGGACACATGGGAATATCGTCAAGCTAGTTTTCGTCACGTTCATATGATTCGCGTTCGGTACTTTGATAATTTGACATGTGGGTGGACCGGTGCTTGGGTGCTGTTCTTACTTGAACAAGCATCCCACTTATGATTAACCTCTATTGCAAGCATCCACAACTACAACAAAAGTATTAAGGTAAACCTAACCATAGCATGAAACATATGGATCCAAATCAGCCCATTACGAAGCAACACATAAACTAGGGTTTAAGCTTCTGTCACTCTAGCAACCAATCAACTACTTATTACTTCCCAATGCCTTCCTCTAGGCCCAAATAATGGTGAAGTGTTATGTAGTCGACGTTCACATAACACCACTAGAGGCTAGACAACATACGTCTCATCAAAATATCAAACGAATACCAAATTCACATGACTACTAATAGCAAGACTTCTCCCTTGTCCTCAGGAACAAACGTAACTACTCACAAAGCATATTCATATTCATAATCAGAGGGGGTAATAATATGCATAAATGATCTGAACATATAATCTTCCACCAATTAAACCAACTAGCATCAACTACAAGGAGTAATTAACACTATTAGCAACCTACTAGAACCAATCCCGGACTTGGAGACAAGAATTGGATACAAGAGATGAACTAGGGTTTTGAGATGAGATGGTGCTGATGAAGATGTTGATGGAGATTGCCCTCTCCTGATGAGAGGATCACTGGTGATGACGATGGAGATGATTTCCCCCTCCGGGAGGGAAGTTTCCCCGGCAGAACAACTCTACCGGAGCTCTATATTGGATCCGCCAAGGTTCCGCCTCATGGCGGCGGAGTTTCGTCCTGAAAGGTTGCCCCTTATTTTTTTCTCGACGAAAGACTTCATATAGGAGAAGATGGTCATCGGAGAGCCACCAGGGGCCCCACGAGGTAGGGGGGGGCGCCCCCCACCCTCGTGGGAAGGGTGTGGGCCCCCTGGTCTTCATCTTTGGTGAGGATTTTTCATTATTTACTATAAGGTATTCCGTGGAGTTTCAGGACTTTTGGAGTTGTGCAGAATAGGTCTCTAATATTTGCTCCTTTTCCAGCCTAGAATTCCAGCTGCCGACATTCTCCCTCCTTATGTAAACCTTGTAAAATAAGAGAGAATAGCCATAATTATTGTGACATAATGTGAAATAACAGCCCATAATGCAATAAATGTCGATATAAAAGCATGATGCAAAATGGACGTATCAACTCCCCCAAGCTTAGACCTCGCTTGTCCTCAAGCGAAAGCCGATAACAATAAATATGTCCCCATGTTTAGAGGTAGAGGCTTCGATAAAAATAAAATACGGACATGAGGGCATCATGATTATTCTCATAACAACAACATACATAGATATTGTCATATGATTACTTATGTTCAAGTGATGATCTATTCACAATGCAAAAGTATGAATCAGAAACCTTATTGAGAACCAACAAACTATAACCTCAGTCATTGAAACAATTGAAATTTATCATAACATCAGAAAGAGTTTATGTTAGAGCTAAAAAGCAAGTCCACATACTCAACTATCATCTAGTCCTTCATAATTGCTAACACTCACGCAATACTCGTGGTTACGGAGTTTTAATCGGACACAGAGAAAGATAGGGGCTTATAGTTTCGCCCCACAACCTTTTACCTCAAGGGTAATGTCAACAATAATAACTCATGCCCCCCTACATCCAATTAGATATATCTATCAGGATCTTTCCAACACACTGTGCTTGCCAAAGGATAAAATGTAGAAAGGAAAGGTGAAGATCACCATGACTCTTGCATAAGGTAGAAGATAATAATAAAAGATAGGCCCTTCGCAGAGGGAAGCAGAGGTTGCCATGCGCTTTTATGGTTGGATGAACAAAATCTTAATGCGAAAGAACGTCACTTTATATTGCCCCTTGTGATATGAACCTTTATTATGCAGTCCGTCGCTTTTATTACTTCCACATCACAAGATCGTATAAAGCTTATTTCTCCGACACCAATCAATCATACATATTTAGAGAGCAATTTTTATTGCTTTGCACCGATGACAACTTACTTGAAGGATCCTATTCAATCCATAGGTAGATATGGTGGACTCTCATGGCGAAACTGGTTTAAGGGTATTTGGAAGCACAAGTAGTATCTCTACTTGGTGCTGAGAATTTGGCTAGCATGAGGGGGAAAGGCAAGATCAACATGTTGGATGATCCATGACAACATACTTTATCTCAGATATAAGAAAACATAACCCATTACGTTGTCTTCCTTGTCAAACATCAACTCTTTAGCATGTCATATTTTGATGAGTGCTCCCAATCATAAAAGATGTCAATAATAGTATATTTATATGTGAAACCTCTCTTTCCTTATTACTTACTATTAATTGCAACGATGACCAAAGCTATGTCTGCCAACTCCCAACAACTTTTAATCATCACACTCTTTCTATGTGAAGTCATTACTATTAATAAGATCAATATGAACTTTTGTTTCTTTTTATTATTTTTCTCTTTTCTTTTATTCACCCAAGATCATAGCAAGGAAATCAAGCCCTTGACTCAACACTAATCTTTATTATATAGCTCACGAACTCGATTACATAGAAGGATAATAAAGCAAAACTCACAACTAGATCATGCCATAAACTTTATTCTACTAGATCAAAATACTACTAATAGGATCAAATTAAGGAAAATGGTAAAGATAGGAGTTGTGATTGTGATACGATACCGGGGCACCTCCCCCAAGCTTGGTAGTTGCCAAGGGGAGTGCCCATACCTATGTTATTATATCTCCTTGGTTGGTGAAGAAGGTGGAGGTGTTGTTGATGATGCAGGCTTGTCATCCATCTTCCAAGGCATAGGTTCACCATCATAGAAGGATGATCGAGTCTCCGGAATCCTCGAATCTGTAGCCAAACTCATTCTTTTGAATCTATATTCATACTCACAGTTTTGGTTTTGCAGGTCATAGATTTGGGCTTGGAGGTGCTCGATCTTCTCATATAGCTTGAAGATGGCCTCCTCGGTGTTCTTGGCATCCGGCTTGTAGTTGTTAGTGAACTCTGCGAGCACCGTGTGGCTAGCGTTGATTCCACGCTCCACTATCCACTGGCACTTGAAAACTTGTTGCTCCATTGCTTCGAGCCTCGTCTCCACGCTTTCGGTTCCCTTTGGTCCCTCAGCATCGCGGATGTGCAGCAACCAATCACGCATCTCAATGGTTTGAGGGCATCGCAACACCTCCGCGAGGTAAGGGTTGATGACCTTCTCGAAGAACTTGTCCTTGGAAGCACTTAGGGACGTCATGATAATCTAGATCTGTCAGAAAAACAGCTCGAAACAAAAACAGGAGATTTTTCTGTGATACGGGAGTCAAAACCCCCGGGAGATTATATAATGATTTTTTACCGACCAAAATATGTATCGTGCAAGAAAACGGAGTCCAGAAGGCACACAAGGTGCTCACGAGGTAGGGGGGCACGCCCAGGGGGGTAGGGCGCGCCCTCCACCCTCGTGGGGCCCTCGTGTCCTTCCCGGTCTACTACTTAATTTTCTATTTTTCTAAATATTCCAAAACAGAGAAATATTGCCTTAAAAATTGTTTTGGAGTCGGTTTACTTACCGTACCACATACCTATTCCTTTTTGGAGCCTGAAACGTTCTGGAAAGTGTCCCTTATGTATTCCTCCAGGGTTACGGTTTCTATAATATTGGTTTCAACATTTATGGGATTACCTGAGATATAGTGTTTAATTCTTTGACCGTTTACCACCTTCGGATTTGTGCCTTCGAAGTTGCTGATTTTTATGGCACCGGAACGATAGACCTCCTCGATAACATAGGGGCCTCCCCATTTAGAGAGAAGTTTCCCTGCAAAAAATCTCAAACGAGAGTTGTATAGCAATACATAATCACCTACATTAAACTCACGCTTTTGTATCCTTTTGTCATGCCATCTTTTAACCTTTTCTTTAAACAACTTGGCATTTTCATAAGCTTGGGTTCTCCATTCATCAAGTGAGCTAATATCAAATAACCTCTTTTCACCGGCAAGTTTGAAATCATAATTGAGCTCTTTAATAGCCCAATAAGCCTTATGTTCTAGTTCGAGAGGTAAGTGACATGCTTTTCCATATACCATTTTATACGGAGACATACCCATAGGATTTTTATATGCAGTTCTATAGGCCCATAATGCATCATCAAGTTTCTTGGACCAATTCTTTCTAGATCTATTGACAGTCTTTTGCAAAATTAATTTGAGTTCTCTATTACTCAATTCTACTTGACCACTAGACTGTGGGTGATACGGAGATGCAATTCTATGATTGACGTCATATTTAGCAAGCATTTACGGAAAGCACCATGAATAAAATGTGAACCACCATCAGTCATTAAATATCTAGGGACTCCAAACCTCGGAAAAATAACTTCTTTAAGCATTTTAATAGAAGTGTTATGATCAACACTACTAGTTGGAATAGCTTCTACCCACTTAGTAACGTAATCAACAACAACTAAAATATGTGTATATCCATTAGAGGCAGGAAAAGGTCCCATATAATCAAAGCCCCAAACATCAAACGGTTCAATAACAAGTGAATAATTCATAGGAATTTCTTGACGTCTACTAATATTACCAATTCTTTGACATTCATCACAAGATAGGACAAACTTACGTGCATCCTTGAAGAGAGTAGGCCAATAAAAACCTGATTGCAATACCTTATGTGCAGTTCTATCTCCCGCGTGGTGTCCTCCATAAGTTTCGGAGTGGCACTTGCGTAGGATCTGTTCCTGTTCATGCTCAGGTACACATCGTCCAATAACACCATCCACTCCTTTATAAAGATGTGGGTCATCCCAAAAGTAATGTCTCAAATCATAGAAGAACTTTTTCTTTTGTTGGTATGTGAAGCTAGGTGGTATAAATTTAGCAACTATGTAATTAGCATAATCAGCATACCAAGGGGTATTACGAGAAGTACTTATGACATTTAATTGTTCATCAGGAAAGCTATCATCAATAGGTAGTGGGTCATCAAGAACATTCTCTAACCTAGATAAGTTGTCTGCAACGGGGTTCTCAGCTCCTTTTCTATCAACAATATGCAAATCAAATTCTTGTAGCAAGAGAACCCATCTAATAAGTCTAGGTTTAGCATCTTTCTTCTCCATAAGATATTTAATAGCAGCATGATCAGTGTGGATAGTTACTTTAGAATCAACAATATAAGGTCTGAACTTATCACAAGCAAATACAACTGCTAAAAGTTCTTTTTCAGTAGTAGCATAATTTCTTTGAGCATTGTCTAGAGTCTTACTAGCATAATGGATAACATTTAATTTCTTATCAACTCTTTGCCCTAGAACAACACCTACAGCATAATCGCTAGCATCACACATAATTTCAAAGGGTAAATTCCAATCAGGTGGCTGAACAATAGGTGCAGAGACTAATGCTTTCTTAAGTATTTCAAATGCTTCTACACAATCATCATCAAAGACAAATGGTATATCTTTTTGTAATAAATTAGTCAGAGGCCGAGAAATTTTTGAGAAGTCCTTAATGAACCTCCTATAAAATCCGGCGTGACCAAGGAAACTTCTTATACCTTTGATGTCCTTGGGACATGGCATCTTTTCAATAGCATCAACCTTGGCTTTATCAACTTCAATACCTCTTTCAGAAACTTTATGCCCCAAGACAATACCTTCATTAACCATAAAGTGGCACTTTTCCCAATTCAAGACAAGATTAGTTTCTTCACATCTCTGCAAAACTCGATCAAGATTGCTCAAGCAATCATCAAAAGAAGATCCATAGACGGAAAAGTCGTCCATGAAAACCTCACAAATCTTTTCACAAAAGTCAGAGAATATAGCCATCATGCATCTTTGAAAGGTAGCAGGTGCATTACATAAACCAAAAGGCATACGTCTATAAGAAAACTACCAAAAGGGCATGTAAAAGTAGTCTTTGATTGATCTTTAGCCGACACAGGTATTTGAGAGAAACCAGAATAACCATCTAGAAAGCAGTAATGTGTATGTTTGCATAATCTTTCTAGCATTTGATCGATAAAAGGTAAGGGGTAATGATCTTTCAGTAGCCTTATTTAATTTGCGGAAATCAATTACCATCCTATAACCTGTCATAATTCTTTGTGGAGTCAATTCATCTTTATCATTAGGAACAACAATAATACCTCCCTTCTTAGGGACACAATGAACATGACTTACCCACTGACTATCAGCAACGGGATAAATTATACCTGCCTCCATAAGCTTTAGTATTTCTTTTCTTACCACTTCTTTCATTTTAGGATTCAGACGTCGTTGAGGATCACGAACTGGTTTGGCATCTGCTTCCAAATTTATTTTATGTTGACATAGAGTGGGACTAATGCCCTTAAGATCATCAAGAGTATATCCAATAGCAGCACGGTGCTTCTTTAGAGTTTTCAATAATCTTTCTTCTTCATGCTCTGAAAGGTTAGCACTAATAATAATAGGATATATCTTCTTTTCATCAAGATAAGCATATTTAAGATTATCAGGCAACGGTTTAAGCTCAAACACGGGATCACCCTTAGGTGGAGGGGATCCCCTAGGATTTCAACAGGCAAATTGTGTTTCAGCATAGGTTCCTGTTTAAAGAATACTTCATCTATTTCCCTTCTTTCATTCATAAACATATCATTCTCATGGTCTAGCAAATATTGTTCTAAAGGATCACTAGGAGGTACGGCAATAGAAGCAAGACCAATAATTTCATCCTTACTAGGCAATTCTTCTTCACGGTGTTGTTTACTAAATTTAGAGAAATTAAATTCATGTGTCATATCATCCAAGCCAATAGTAACAACATTCTTTTCGCAGTCTATCTTAGCATTAACAGTGTTCAAGAAGGGTCTACCAAATATAATGGGACAAAACTATCTTGTGGGGAACTAAGAACAAGAAAATCAGCAGGATATTTAGTTTTCCCGCACAAGACTTCAACATCTCTAACAATTCCCACTGCTGAAATAGTATCTCTATTAGCAAGTTTAATTGTGACATGAATATCTTCTAACTCAGCAGGTGCAATTTCATACTTGATTTCTTTATACAAGTCATAAGGTATAACACTAGCACTAGCACCCATATCGCATAAGCCATGATAACAATGATCTCCTATTTTAACAGAAATAACAGGCACGCCTACCACAGGTCTATGTTTATCTTTAGCACAAGGTTTAGCAATTCTAGCAGTTTCACCGCAGAACTGAATAACATGCCCATCAATATTATCAGACAAGAGATCTTTAACAATAGCAACATTAGGTTCTACTTTAACTTGCTCAGGAGGTGTATAGGTTTTAATATTGCTTTTACGAACCACAGTTGAAGCTTTAGCATGATCCTTTATCCTAATAGGGAAAGGTGGTTTCTCAACATAAGAAGTAGGAACAATAGGATCATTATAAGTAATAGTATTTTCTTCAACTTTAATAGGTGTAGCTACTTTTATTTCTATGGGAGGATGATATTTAAACCACTTCTCCTTAGGGAGATCAACATAAGTAGCAAAAGATTCACAGAAAGAAGCTACTATCTCAGAATCAAGTCCATATTTAGTGCTAAACTTACGGAAAATATCGGTATTCATAAAAGATTTAAGACAATCAAAACTAGGTGTCATACCTGACTCCTTACCATTGTCAAGGTCCCAATCTTCACAGTTGCGTTTAATTCTATCTAATAAATCCCATCTAAATCCAATAGTCATCATCATAAAAGAGCCAGCACAGGAAGTATCGAGCATGGTGCGATTATTTTCAGAAAGTCGAGCATAATTTTTGGAAGAATTGTTTCTCTTGGGAGCTCATGATTGGGGCATGAATATAACATTGATTTAAGCCTCCCCAAGCTTGAGCGATGCTTTCTCCTTCGTGAGGCCAAAAATCATATATATAATTGCGATCACGATGAACAAGATGCATAGGGTAATACTTTTGATGAAATTCCAATTTCAATCTTCTATAGTTCCATGATCTCGTATCATCAATTAGCCTATACCATATCAATGTGTCTCCCTTCAAAGATAAAGGGAAGACCTTCTTCTTAGCAACATCATCGGGTATACCTGCATGCTTAAATAATCCACAAACTTCATCCACATATATTAGGTGTTCATCAGGATGCTTTGTTCCATCTCCTGTAAAAGGATTAGCTAGCAGTTTTTCTATCATACCCGAAGGATACTCATAAGGAATTTCATTTTCATATTCATTTTCAATAGGTTCAGTAGGTTGAGGAGCAACTCTTTGCCCTACTGGTCAGGGTGAAGATACCCCGAACAAGCCCCTCAGAGGATTACTTTCCATAGTAACAAGTAACAGTAAATTTCAGCACACTATATAATTTTTTCCTTAGCAAATTCCACCTACCAAAGGCGCTTCACTCCCCGGCAATGGTGCCAGAAAAGAGTCTTGATGACCCACAAGTATAGGGGATCTATCGTAGTCCTTTCGATAAGTAAGAGTGTCGAACCCAACGAGGAGCAGAAGGAAATGATAAGCGGTTTTCAGCAAGGTATTCTCTACAAGTACTGAAATAAGTGGTAACAGATAGTTTTGTGATAAGCAACAAGTAACAAAAGTAAATAAAGTGCAGCAAGGTGGCCCAATCCTTTTTGTAGCAAAGGACAAGCCTGGACAAACTATTATATAAGGAAAAGCGCTCCCGAGGACACATGGGAATATCGTCAAGCTAGTTTTCATCACGTTCATATGATTCGCGTTTGGTACTTTGATAATTTGACATGTGGGTGGACCGGTGCTTGGGTGCTGTTCTTACTTGAACAAGCATCCCACTTATGATTAACCTCTATTGCAAGCATCGGCAACTACAACAAAAGTATTAAGGTAAACCTAGCCATAGCATGAAACATATGGATCCAAATCAGCCCCTTACGAAGCAACGCATAAACTAGGGTTTAAGCTTCTATCACTCTAGCAACCCATCATCTACTTATTACTTCCCAATGCCTTCCTCTAGGCCCAAATAATGGTGAAGTGTTATGTAGTCGACGTTCACATAACACCACTAGAGGCTAGACAACATACGTCTCATCAAAATATCGAACGAATACCAAATTCACATGACTACTAATAGCAAGACTTCTCCCTTGTCCTCAGGAACAAACGTAACTAATCACAAAGCATATTCATATTCATAATCAGAGGGTTAATAATATGCATAAAGGATCTGAACATATAATCTTCCACCAATTAAACCAACTAGCATCAACTACAAGGAGTAATTAATACTACTAGCAACCTACTAGCACCAATCCCGGACTTGGAGACAAGAATTGGATACAAGAGATGAACTAGGTTTTTGAGATAGATGGTGCTGATGAAGATGTTGATGGAGATTGCCCTCTCCTGATGAGAGGAGTGTTGGTGATGATGATGGCGATGATTTCCCCCTCTGGGAGGGAAGTTTCCCCGGCAGAACAGCTCTACCGGAGCTCTAGATTGGATCCGCCAAGGTTCCGCCTCATGGCGGCGGAGCTTTGTCCCGAAAGGTTGCCCCTTATTTTTTTCTCGATGAAAGACTTCATATAGGAGAAGATGGTCATCGGAGAGCCACCAGGGGGCCCACGAGGTAGGGGGGCACGCCCTGGGGGGGGGGGCGCCCCCCACCCTCGTGGGAAGGGTGTGGGCCCCCTGGTCTTCATCTTTGGTGAGGATTTTTCATTATTTATTATAAGGTATTCCGTGGAGTTTCAGGACTTTTGGAGTTGTGCAGAATAGGTCTCTAATATTTGCTCCTTTTCCAGCCCAGAATTCCAGCTGCCGGCATTCTCCCTCCTTATGTAAACCTTGTAAAATAAGAGAGAATAGCCATAAGTATTGTGACATAATGTGAAATAACAGCCCATAATGCAATAAATATCGATATAAAAGCATGATGTAAAATGGACGTATCAGCTACATTTGAGAATGATAAGCTTATTGCATTGATTTATACTAACTTATCTCACGAGTTCTTGCTGAGTTTTGCGTGGATGAAGTTTTAAGATTTAGGGAAACCGTCATATAAAAGGATTTAAGGAGACACAAAAGCTCAAGCTTGGGAATCCCAAGATAATATTTCAAGAAGTCTCAAGCATCTAAGCTAGGGATACCCCGGTAGGCATCCCACCTTTCTTCATCAACAATTATCGGTTAGTATCGGTTGAGCCTAAATTTTTACTTCTTCACATGAGATGTGCTATGCTTGGAATGCCATTTTATCTTGTTTTGTTTGCTGTTTGAATAAAATGCTTAGATCTGATTTTTTTTTAAATAAGAGAGAGTCCTCAAATAGCCACCCATTCACATAACTACTCGCTTGATCTTCACTTACATCTTTTTGGAGTAGTTTGTCGAAATCTCTCACGCTTCACTTATATTATTTTGAGAGATGAATTTTTTTATGCTAATGTTCTTCACTTAAATTTGTTTGAGCCTGTCAAAAGCAATTGCAATATATGAAATTAGTCCAAAAGTGATAGAGATCCAAGAAAGATATAATAAAAACTTTCATGAAGATCATTGGACAAAATAAAATTGATTCTTTTAATAGTTTTGAGATATGATGATAGTGATATGTGAGTCATGTTGGTGAGTAATTATGCTTTAGTAAGAATATTGGTGTTAAGGTTTATGATTCCCTATGCAAGCATGAAAGTCAATAGTTATGCAATGAAATTACATCTTACTTGTGGTGCATTATTCGGTGTTAATTATGGTCAATGCTCGTTTATGTAAATTTTCGTTTCTTGGTTGGTTGCTTCTCAATCTATTTGCTAGCCTTCATTTGTACTAAGTAGAAATACTACTTATGCATCCAAAATCCTTAAACCCAGTTTTGCCATACGAGTCCACCATATAGCTACCTATATGCGGTGTTTCCGTGCCATTCTAAGCAAATTTGTATGTGCCATCTCTAATTTTCAAAATAAATTTCCTTTTTGTGTGCTCGTACCGCTCATAAAACGGTAGGGGTGACTGGTATTTTTACGTGCTAGATGTGTTATTCTCAAGATGAGTGTTTATTCACTTGTCATTGCATGAGAGTATGACAAAGGTATTATGGATGCCCAGTCCCGAAACGAAAAATGAATTTACCTTATGTTGTCAAATAATAAATTCCTTGGAAAGTGTTGGTATGGACGGCACCCATGGATATAGTTAGTCGTGGAATGAGAAAGTATGGTGGAAAAAGGAATAAACTTTAATTTTTGTTTGGGAACTGCCTATGATATATCTAGCATGGAAAATATTGGGAACTACTCGATCGTTTTCGTTGACAGGAAAAGCATGCCACCCAAAATGTTTTATCTCTATCTTTTTCGCTTTGAGCTCTGGCACCTCTACAAATCCCTACTTCCTTCTGTGAAGGGCCTTTCTATTTACTTTACGCAATTTTTATTTTGAGTCTCCGTCTTCTCTTATAAAGCACCAACTAAGGGGCACTATGATCGTACTTGAGAATTGGGTGTAGCTAATATGCGAGTGTGTTTCATGAATGGATCAATGATTAAGCATGATGGGCTAGGGATAACTTGCTTTAGTGTTGATATTTTGAAAGACATGGTTGCTTGTTGATATGCTTGGGCATTGAAATCTTCATGTCAAAACTAGGCTATTACTTTGAACCATATAAAAGTCCATATGTCCATGCTACAAAAGAAAAGAATATGTGATGAACATGTTAGGCAGCATTCCACATCAAAAATTTTGTTTTTATCATTTACCTACTTGAGGACGAGTAGGAATTAAGCTTGGGGATGCTGATACGTCTCCCATGTATCTATAATTTTTGCTCGTTCCATGTTGTTATATTATCATTCTTGGATGTTTTACAATCATTTTATAACAACTTTATATCATTTTTTGGGACTAACCTATTGACACAGTGCCCAGTGCTAGTTGCTCTTTTTTGCTTGTTTTTTTACTTCACAACAAATCAGTATCAAATGGAGTCCAAACACAGCGAAAAATTTTGGAGATTTTTTCTGGACCAGAAGACTC
Source organism: Triticum aestivum (assembly GCF_018294505.1). Taxonomy (NCBI): domain Eukaryota; kingdom Viridiplantae; phylum Streptophyta; class Magnoliopsida; order Poales; family Poaceae; genus Triticum; species Triticum aestivum. The sequence goes on from NC_057794.1 coordinate 245,509,797, forward strand.
AGGATGGGCTAAAAAGGTACCAGAGGGGAGGCCCGAGGTGGGCACAACCCACGTGGGTGTGCCTAGGAGCCCAGGCGCGCCCAGGGGGGTTGTGCCCCCTCGGTGACCTCCCGCACCGCCCGTTTGTCCTATAAATTGCCAAATATTCCAAAAACCCTTGGGGTAACCCTAGATCAGAAGTTCCATCATTGCAAGCCTATGTAGCCATGAAAAACCAATCTAGATCCCGCTCTGGCGCTCCACCGGAGGGGGAAATCATCACCGGTGACCATCTTCATCATTCTGGAGGCCACCATGACGAGGAGGGAGTAGTCCACCCTCGGGGCTGAGGGTTTGTACCAGTAGCTATGTGGTTAATCTCTCTCTCTCTCTCATGTTCTTGAGATGTCATGATCTTGATGTATCGCGGGCTTTGTTAGTATAATCGGATCATATGGTGTTTTCCCTTCTCTATCTTGTGATGAATTGAGTTTTCCCTTTGAGATTTCGTTTTATCAGATTGAATATTTTTGTGGATTTGAGATCACTTGATATATGTCTTGCATATGAATACCCGTGGTGACAATGGGGTATTATATTGATTCATTTGATATATGTTTTGGCACTCAACTCGCGGATTCCCGGGGTGACATTGGGGCAATCTATGCATAGGGGTTGATGCATGTTCTCGTCTTTGTTTCTCTGGTAGAAATCTTGGGGCACTCTTTGAGGTTCTTTGTGTTGTATCGAGTATTATGAATCCGAAATTGTTTGATGTGTATTGTATAATTAACTCATGGATACTTGTGGTGACATTGGAGTATCTAGGTGACATTAGAGTTGGTTGATGCGTATCATATGGTGTTACTTTAGTACGAACTCTAGGATAGATCGAATGGAAAGAATAACTTTGTGTTATTTTAGTACGAACTCTTGAATAGATCAAATGGAAAGAATAACTTTGAGGTGCTTTCATACCTTGCAAACAATTTCTTCTTATGTTCTCTGCTAGATAAGAACTTTGGAGTGATTCTTCATCGCACGTTGAGGGATGGTTATATGATCCAATTAGATTAGCATTGTTGAGAGATTGTACTAGTGAAATTAGGGACCCTAGGCCTCATTTTCAAGCATTGCAACACCGTTTGTGCTCTGTTTTATCAATTGCTACATACCTTACCTTTTTTATTGTTACTATTACAAAAGTCAATATCTACTATCGTTACTACACTTTTATCACCATGTCTTCGCCGAACTAGTGCACCTATACAATTTTCCATTATATTTAGTGTGTTGGGGGACACAAGAGACTCTTTGTTATTTGGTTGTAGGGTTGTTTGAGAGATACCATCTTCATCCTACGCCTCCCACGGATTGATAAACCTTAGGTCATCCACTTGAGGGAAAATTGCTACTGTCCTACAAAACTCTGCGCTTGGAGGCCCAACACGTGTCTATAAGAAAAAAGTTGCATAGTAGACATCAGTGTGTGGCTCCCATATCATGTACCGTGCGCTTGTCGGCAAGGTTTTCCGTCAAGGTTTCTATTGGTCAACAACCCTTCAAGACACATTGGTTGTGGTGACAAGGTGCGAAGCATGCCAGTTCCATGCCAAGAACATTCATCTGTTGGGGAACTGTAACGCCCTCGATGCGGCTATATCTCCTACGTGTCGAAGCACGACTTAGAGGCATAACCGCATTGAAAGCAATGTCGCAAATGAGGTAATCTTCACAACAACCCATGTAAATAAATAAAGGGGAAAGGTACATAGTTGGCTTACACTCGCCACGTCACACAAATACATAAATAAGTCATTACATTCATCCAATACACTCAAGGTCCGGCTACAGAACCAAAATAAAGATCAACCCTCAAAAGCGACAAAGTCCCCGATCGCCCCAACTGGGCACCACTACTGATCATCTGGGAAAGACACGTAGTAACTGTTGGGGAACGTAGCAATAATTCAAAATTTTCCTACGTGTCACCAAGATCAATCTATGGAGTCATCTAGCAACAAGGGAGGAGTGGATCTACATACCCTTGTAGATCGCGCGCGGAAGCGTTCAAGAGAACGGGGTTGATGGAGTCGTACTCGTCGTGACCCAAATCACCGATGATCCTAGCGCCGAACGGACGGCACCTCCGAGTTCAACACACGTATGGAGCAGCGACGTCTCCTCCTTCTTGATCCAGCAAGGAGGAATGAGAGGTTGATGGAGATCCAGCAGCACGACGGCGTGGTTGTCCTCCCTTCCCCCCACTATATATAGGGCCAAGGGAGAGGGGGAGGGCGCAGCCTTGCCTCTTCCTCCAAGGAAGGGTGCGGCCAAGGGGGGGAGGAGTCCATCCTCCCCAAGGCACCTCGGAGGTGCCTTCCCCCTTTAGGACTCTCCCTTTTTCCTCTACTCTTGGCGCATGGGCCTCTTGGGGCTGGTGCCCTTGGCCCATATAGGCCAAGGCGCACCCCCTACAGCCCATGTGGCCCCCCGGGGCAGGTGGCCCCACCCGGTGGACCCCCGGGACCCTTCCGGTGGTCCCGGTACAATACCGGTGACCCCGAAACTTGTCCCGATGGCCGAAATAGCACTTCCTATATATAATTCTTTACCTCCGGACCATTCCGGAACTCCTCGTGACGTACGGGATCTCATCTGGGACTCCGAACAACTTTCGGGTTACCGCATACTAATATCTCTATAACCCTAGCGTCACCAAACCTTAAGTGTGTAGACCCTACGGGTTCGGGAGACATGCAGACATGACCGAGACGTTCTCCAGTCAATAACCAACAGCGGGATCTGGATACCCATGTTGGATCCCACATGTTCCACGATGATCTCATCGGATGAACCACGATGTCAAGGACTTAATCAATCCCGTATACAATTCCCTTTGTCTATCGGTACGATACTTGCCCGAGATTCGATCGTCGGTATCCCGATACCTTGTTCAATCTTGTTACCGGCAAGTCTCTTTACTCGTTCCGTAACACATCATCCCATGATCAACTCCTTGATCACATTGTGCACATTATGATGATGTCCTACCGAGTGGGCCCAGAGATACCTCTCCGTTTACACGGAGTGACAAATCCCAGTCTCGATTCGTGCCAACCCAACAGACACTTTCGGAGATACCCGTAGTGTACCTTTATAGCCACCCAGTTACGTTGTGACGTTTGACACACCCAAAGCACTCCTACGGTATCCGGGAGTTACACAATCTCATGGTCTAAGGAAATGATACTTGACATTAGAAAAGCTTTAGCATACGAACTACACAATCTAGTGCTATGCTTAGGATTGGTCTTGTCCATCACATCATTCTCCTAATGATGTGATCCCGTTATCAATGACATCCAATGTCCATGGTCAGGAAACCGTGACCATCTATTGATCAACGAGCTAGTCAACTAGAGGCTTACTAGGGACATGGTGTTGTCTATGTATCCACACATGTATCTGAGTTTCCTATCAATACAATTCTAGCATGGATAATAAACGATTATCACGAACAAGGAAATATAATAATAATCAATTTATTATTGCCTCCAGGGCATATATCCAACAGTCTCCCACTTGCACTAGAGTCAATAATCTAGTTCACATCGATATGTGATTAACACTCAAGGTCACATCCCTATGTGACTAACACCCAAAGAGTTTACTAGAGTCAATAATCTAGTTCACATTTACCATGTGATTAACACTCGATGAGTTCTGGGTTTGATCATGTTATGCTTGTGAGAGAGGTTATAGTCAACGGGTCTGAACCTTTCAGATCCGTGTGTGCTTTACAAATCTCTATGTCATCTCCTAGATGCAGCTACCACGCTCTATTTGGAGCTATTCCAAATAACTGTTCTACTATACGAATCCAGTTTACTACTCAGAATAATCTGGATTAGTGTCAAAGTTTGCATCGGCGTAACCCTTTACGACGAACTCTTTTATCACCTCCATAATCGAGAAAATTCCTTAGTCCACTAGTTACTAAGGATAACTTTGACCGCTGTCCTGTGATCCATTCTTGGATCACTCTTGTACCCTTTGACTGACTCATGGCAAGGCACACTTCAGGTGCAGTACATAGCATAGCATACTGTAGAGCCTACGTCTTAAGCATAGGGGACGACCTTCGTCCTTTATCTCTACTCTGCCGTGGTCGAGCTTTAAGTCTTAAATTCATACCTTACAACTCAGGCAAGAACTCCTTCTTTGACTACTCCATATTGAACACCTTCAAGATCATGTCAATGTATGTGCTCATTTGAAAGTACCATTAAGCGTTTTGATCTATCCTTATAGATCTTGATGCTCAATGTTCAAGTAGCTTGATCCAGGCTTTCCATTGAAAAACACTTTCCAAATAACCCTATATGCTTTCCAGAAATTCTACGTCATTTCTGATCAACAATATGTCAACAACATACATACTTATCGGAAATTCTGTAGTGCTCCCACTCACTTCTTTGGAAATACAAGTTTCTCATAAACTTTGTATACACCCAAAATCTTTGATCATCTCATCAAAGCATACATTCCAACTCCGAGATGCTTACTCCAGTCCCTAGAAGGATTGCTGGAGCTTAGCATACTTATTAGCATCTTTCAGGATTGACAAAACCTTCCGGTTGTATCACATACAACCTTTCCTCATAAATCGTCGAGGAAACAATGTTTTGACATCCTATCTGCAAGATTTCATAAATGATGCAGTAATTGCTAATATAATTCCAACAGACTCTTAGCATCGCTACGAGTGAGAAAGTCCCATCGTAGTCAACTCCTTGAACTTGTCGGAAAACATATTAATGACAAGTTGAGCTTTCTTAATGGTGATACTTACCATCATTGTCCGTCTTCCTTTTAAAATCCATCTGCACTCAACAACCTACGACCATCGAGCTGTTCTGCCAAAGTCTACACTTTGTTTTCATACATGGATCCTCTCTCGGATTTTATGGCCTCGAGCCATTTATCGGAATCCGGGCCCACCATTGCTTCTCCATAGCTCGTAGGTTCATTGTTGTCTAGCAACATGACTTCCAAGACAGGATTACGTACCACTCTAAAGTAGTACGCATCCTTGTCATCCCACGAGGTTTGGTAGTGACTTGATCTGAAGTTTTATGATCACTATCATAAGCTTCCACTTCAATTGGTGTAGGTGCCACAGGAACAACTTCCTGTGCCCTGCCACACACTAGTTGAAGAGGCGGTTCAATAACCTCATCAAGTCTCCACCATCCTCCCACTCAATTCTTTCGAGAGAAACTTTTCCTCGAGAAAGGACCCGATTCTAGAAACAATCCCTTATTGCTTTCGAATCTGAGACAGGAGGTATACCCAACTATTTTGGGTGTCCTATGAAGATGCATTTATCCGCTTTGGGTTCAAGCTTATCAGCCTGAAACTTTTTCGCATAAGCGTCGCAGCCCCAAACTTTTAAGAAATGACAGCTTAGGTTTCTCTAAACCATAGTTCATACGGTGTCATCTCATCGGAATTACGTGGTGCCCTATTTAAAGTGAATGTGGTTGTCTTTAATGCCTAACCCATAAACTATCATGGTAATTCGATAAGAGACATCATGGTATGCATCATATCCAATAGGGTGCAGTTATGATGTTCGGACATCACACTACGGTGTTCCAGGCTGTATTAGTTGTGAAACAATTTCCACAATGTCTTAATTCTGTGCCAAACTCGTAATTCAGATATTCATCTCTACGATCATATCATAGACATTTTATCCTCTTGTCACGATGATCTTTCAACTTCACCCTGAAATTACTTGAACCTTTCAATAATTCAGACTCGTGATTCATGAAGTAAATATACTCAATATCTACTCAAATCATCTGTGAAGTAAGAACATAACGATATCCACTACATGCCTCAGCACTCATTGGATTGCACACATCAAAATGTATTACTTCCAACAAGTTGCTTTCTAGTTCTATTTTACTGAAACCGAGGCTTTCAGTCATCTTGCCCATGTGGTATGATTTGCATGTCTCAAGTGATTCAAAATCAAGTGAGTCCAAACGGTCCATTTGCATAGAGTTTCTTCATGCATATACACCAATAGACATGGTTCGCATGTCTCAAACCTTTCAAAAACGAGTGAGCCCAAAGATCCATCAACATGGAGCTTCTTCATGCGTTTTATACCGATATGACTTAAGTGGCAGTGCCACAAGTAGGTGGTACTATCATTACTATCTTTTTGGCATGAACATGTGTATCACTACGATCGAGATTCAATAAACCATTCATTTTAGGTGTAAGACCATTGAAGGTATTATTCAAATAAACAGAGTAACCATTATTCTCCTTAAATGAATAACCATATTGTGATAGACATAATCCAATCATGTCTATGCTCAACGCAAACACCAAATAACAATTATTTAGGTTTTAATACCAATCTCGATGGTAGAGGGAGCGTGCGATGCTTGATCATATCAACCTTGGAAACACTTCCAACACATATCGTCAGCTCACCTTTAGCTAGTCTCCGTTTATTCCGTAGCTTTTATTTCGAGTTACTAACACTTAGCAACCGAACCGATATCTAATATCCTGGTGCTACTAGGAGTACTAGTAAAGTACACATCAACACAATGTATATCCAATATACTTCTATCGACCTTGCCAGCCTTCTCATCTACCAAGTATCTAGGGTAATTCTGCTCCAGTGGCTGTTCCCCTTATTACAGAAGCACTCAGTCTCGGGTTTGGGTTCAACCTTGGGTTTCTTCACTAGAGCAGCAGCTGAATTGCCGTTTCATGAAGTATCCCTTTGTTCCCTTGCCCTTCTTGAAACTAGTGGTTTCACCAACCATCAACAATTGATGCTCCTTCTTGATTTCTACTTTCGCGGTGTCAAACATCGCGAATATCTCAAGGATCATCATATATGTCCCTGATATATCATAGTTCATCATGAAGCTCTAGCAGCTTGGTGGTAATGACTTCGGAGAACCATCACTATTTCATCTGGAAGATCAACTCCCACTCGATTCAAGCGATTGTTGTACTCAGACAATCTGAGCACAAGCACAACAATTGAGCTTTTCTCCTTAGTTTGTAGGCTAAGAAAATCATCGGAGGTCTTATACCTCTTGACGTGGGCACGAGCCTGAAATCCCAATTTCAGCCCTCGAAACATCTCATATGTTTCGCGACATTTCAAAACCGTCTTCGGTGCCTCAACTCTAAACCGTTTAACTGAACTATCATGTAGTTATCAAAACGTGTATGTCAGATGTTCGCAACATCCACAGACAACGTTCGAGGTTCAACACACTAAGCGGTGCATTAAGGACATAAGCCTTCTATGAAGCAATGAGGACAATCCTCAGTTTACGGACCTAGTCCGCATAATTGCTACTATCAACTTTCAACTAAATTTTCTCTAGGAACATATCTAAACAGTAGAACTGAAGCGCGAGCTACGACATAATTTGCGAAGACCTTTTGACTATGTTCAGGATAATTAAGTTCATCTTATGAACTCCCACTCAGATAGACATCCCTCTAGTCATCTAAGTGATTACATGATCCGAGTCAACTAGGCCGTGTCCGATCATCACGTGAGACGGACTAGTCAACATCGGTGAACATCTTCATGTTGATCGTATCTACCATACGACTCATGCTCGACCTTTCGGTCTTCTGTGTTCCGAGGCCATGTCTATACACATGCTAGGCTCGTCAAGTCAACCTAAGTGTTTCGCGTGTGTAAATCTGTCTTACACCCGTTGTATGTGAACGTTAGAATCTATCACACCCGATCATCACGTGGTGCTTCGAAACAACGAACTGTCGCAACGGTGCACAGTTAGGGGGAACACTTTCTTGAAATTTTAATGATGGATCATCTTATTTACTACCGTCGTTCTAAGTAAACAAGATGTATAAACATGATAAACATCACATGCAATCAAATAATAGTGACATGATATGGCCAATATCATATAGCTCCTTTGATCTCCATCTTGGGGCTCCATGATCATCTTGTCACCGGCATGACACCATGATCTCCATCATCATGATCTCTATCATCGTGTCTTCATGAAGTTGTCTCGTCAACTATTACTTCTACTACTATAGCTAACGGTTAGCAATAAAGTAAAGTAATTACATGACGTTTATGTTGACACGCAGGTCATAAATAAATTAAGACAACTCCTATGGCTCCTGCCGGTTGTCATACTCATCGACATGCAAGTCGTGATTCCTATTACAAGAACATGATCAATCTCATACATCACATATATCATTCATCACATCCTTTTGGCCATATCACATCACATAGCATACCCTGCAAAAACAAGTTAGACGTCCTCTAATTGTTGTTTGCATGTTTTACGTGGCTGCTATGGGTTTCTAGCAAGAACGTTTCTTACCTACGCAAAGACCACAACGTGATATGCCAATTGCTATTTACCCTTCATAAGGACCCTTTTCATCGAATCCGATCCGACTAAAGTGGGAGAGACAGACACCCGCTAGCCACCTTATGCAACTAGTGCATGTCAGTCAGTGGAACCAGTCTCACGTAAGAGTACGTGTAAGGTCGGTCCGGGCCGCTTCATCCCACGATGCCGCTGAATCAAGATAAGACTAGTAACGGCAAGCATATTGAACAAAATCAATGCCCACAACTACTTTGTGTTCTACTCGTGCATAGAAACTACGCATAGACCTAGCTCATGATGCCACTGTTGGGGAACGTAGCAATAATTCAAAATTTTCCTACGTGTCACCAAGATCAATCTATGGAGTCATCTAGCAACGAGGGAGGAGTGGATCTACATACCCTTGTAGATCACGCGCGGAAGCATTCAAGAGAACGGGGTTGATGGAGTCGTACTCGTCGTGATCCAAATCACCGATGATCCTAGCGCTGAACGGACGGCACCTCCGCGTTCAACACACGTACGGAGCAGCAACGTCTCCTCCTTCTTGATCCAGCAAGGGGGGAGGAGAGGTTGATGGAGATCCAGCAGCACAACGGCGTGGTGGTGGAAGTAGCGGGATTCCAACAGGGCTTCGCCAAGCGATGTGGGAAGAGGGAGATGTGTCATGGGAGGGAGAGGGAGGCGCCAGGGCTTAGGTATGGTTGTCCTCCCTTCCCCCCACTATATATAGGGCCAAGGGAGAGGGGGAGGGCGCAGCCTTGCCTCTTCCTCCAAGGAAGGGTGCGGCCAAGGGGGGGAGGAGTCCATCCTCCCCAAGGCACCTCGGAGGTGCCTTCCCCCTTTAGGACTCTCCCTTTTTCCTCTACTCTTGGCGCATGGGCCTCTTGGGGCTGGTGCCCTTGGCCCATATAGGCCAAGGCGCACCCCCTACAGCCCATGTGCCCCCCCGGGGCAGGTGGCCCCACCCGGTGGACCCCCGGGACCCTTCCGGTGGTCCCGGTACAATACCGGTGACCCCGAAACTTGTCCCGATGGCCGAAATAGCACTTCATATATAATTCTTTACCTCCGGACCATTCCGGAACTCCTCGTGACGTCCGGGATCTCATCCAGGACTCCGAACAACTTTCGGGTTACCGCATACTAATATCTCTATAACCCTAGCGTCACCGAACCTTAAGTGTGTAGACCCTACGGGTTCGGGAGACATGCAGACATGACCGAGACGTTCTCCAGTCAATAACCAACAGCGGGATCTGGATACCCATGTTGGCTCCCACATGTTCCACGATGATCTCATCGGATGAACCACGATGTCAAGGACTTAATCAATCCCGTATACAATTCCCTTTGTCTATCGGTACGATACTTGCCCGAGATTCGATCATCGGTATCCCGATACCTTGTTCAATCTCGTTACCGGCAAGTCTCTTACTCGTTCCGTAACACATCATCCCATGATCAACTCCTTGATCACATTGTGCACATTATGATGATGTCCTACCGAGTGGGCCCAGAGATACCTCTCCGTTTACACAGAGTGACAAATCCCAGTCTCGATTCGTGCCAACCCAACAGACACTTTTGGAGATACCCGTAGTGTACCTTTATAGCCACCCAGTTACGTTGTGACGTTTGGCACACCCAAAGCACTCCTACAGTATCCGGGAGTTACACAATCTCATGGTCTAAGGAAATGATACTTGACATTAGAAAAGCTTTAGCATACGAACTACACGATCTAGTGCTATGCTTAGGATTGGGTCTTGTCCATCACATCATTCTCCTAATGATGTGATCCCGTTATCAATGACATTCAATGTCCATGGTCAGGAAACCGTGACCATCTATTGATCAACGAGCTAGTCAACTAGAGGCTTACTAGGGACATGGTGTTGTCTATGTATCCACACATGTATCTGAGTTTCCTATCAATACAATTCTAGCATGGATAATAAACGATTATCACGAACAAGGAAATATAATAATAATCAATTTATTATTGCCTCTAGGGCATACTTCCAACAGTAATGACGAGAGTCTTCATCGAACTCCCACTTGAGCTCGGTCATATCATCTGGAGCGGCATCATCGGTCCCTGCATCTAGTTTTGGAAGTAATCTGTGAGTCACGGGGACTCAGCAATATCACACCCTCGCGATCAAGACTATTTAAGCTTATAGGTAAGGTAAAGGTATGATGTGGAGCTGCAGCAAGCGACTAGCATATATGGTGGCTAACAATATTCGCAAAAGAGAGCAAGAAGAGAAGGCAAAAGCATGGCGGAACAACTATGATCAAGAAGTGATCCTAGAACAACCTACGTCAAGCATTACTCCAACACCATGTTCACTTCCCGGACCCCGCCGAGAAGAGACCATCACGGTTACACACGCGGTTGATGCATTTTAATTAAGTTAAGTTTCAGGTTATCTACAACCGGACATTAACAAATTCCCCTCTGCCCATAACCGCGGGAACGGCTTTCGAAAGTTCTAATCCCTGCAGGCGAGTCCCAACTTAGCCCATTACAAGCTCTCACGGTCAACGAAGGATATTCCTTCTCCCAAGACAATCCGATCAGACTCGGCATCCCGGTTACAAGACATCCTCGACAATGGTAAAACAAGTCCAGCAACACCACCCGAATGTGCCGACAAATCCTGATAGGAGTTGCACATACCTCGTTCTCAGGGCACACTCAGATAGGTCAAGCTACGAGTAAAACCAACCCTCAAGTTTCCCCGAGGTGGCCCCGCAGGCTGCCCAGTTCGGACCAACACTCAGAGGAGCACTGGCCTAGGGGGGGGGGGTTAAATAAAGATGACCCTTGGGCTCCGGAAACCCAAGGGAAAAAGAGGCTAGGTGGCAAATGGTAAAACCAAGGTTGGGCATTGCTGGAGGAGTTTTATTCAAGGCGAACTATCAAGGGGTTCCCATTATAACCCAACCGTGTAAGGAACGCAAAATCCGGGAACATAACACCGATATGACGGAAACTAGGGCGGCAAGAGTGGAACAAAACACTAGGCATAAGGCCGAGCCTTCCACCCTTTACCAAGTATATAGGTGCATTAATATAAACAAGATAATATTATGATATCCCAACAATAAACATGTTCCAACAAGGAACGATCTCCAATCTTCACCTTCAACTAGCAACGCATAAGAGGGGCTGAGCAAAGCGGTAACATAGCCAAACAACGGTTTGCTAGGACATGGTGGGTTAGAGGTTTGACATGGAAATATGGGAGGCATGATAAGCAAGTGGTAGGTATCGTAGCATAGGCATAGCAAAAGAGCGAGCATCTAGCAAGCAAAGATAGAAGTGATTTCGAGGGTATGATCATCTTGCCTGCAAAGTTCTCAAAGTTGCCTTGATCCTCGTAGGCGTACTCAACGGGCTCCTCGTTCACAAACTCGTCTCCCGGCTCTACCCAAACAAGAACAACAAGCAAAAGGAACACAATCAATCACGTGCAATGCTCAAGCAACATGCTGCAAACATGGTATGATATGCGGGATGCGGTATGTGATGCATATGCAAGATTTGCAAAGGAATGATTGAACATGGCCTCAACTTGGAAATCCAAGAGTGCCACTGGAAAGGTGAGGTGATTTCGGTCGAAATCGATATAAAGATCACCGGAATCGGATGCACGGTTTGGAAATGGCAAGCAAAACAAATATGGCACCGGTCTGCAATAATCAGCAAGTAGCCTTCTAAATGCATCAAGATAAATAAGCTACTGCACTCAAACATGGCAACAAAATACATGGCAGGGATCCACTCATGATGCTTGACAAAAGATGAACATTGAGCTACGGCTAATTCACTCAATAGCAAGCTCAAACAAGCATGGCAAAAGTGCAAAAGATTACTGGTTTCAGACTTAGTGAAATTAACAGCATATCAGGAATTTATCATCAGGAAGCAATGTTTAGAGCATGAAAACTACATGCTACAGGAACATAACATGACAAAGCAAGGCATTACATGAAGCTACTCTAAGCACATAACAAAAGTTCCTTAGTGACCTTGAGCCAAAAGGGATCAGAAAATACAATTGCAAGCATGTGAACATAGCAAAAACATAAACAAATTCAGATTTAATGAAAAACTGGAGCATGCAAAACGGATTAACAAGTAGGCATGTTTACGAGCTCAATGCACTCACTACGAGGCATTGCATGACAAACTAAGCATACACCCAACAATTAGACATGTCATAGAATCTATACATGGCAAGAACAACAACATAGCATGCACGGATCAACTACAACAAGCTCGGCAAAATCGCTAAAACATGTTAACAATCTGCGAGGAACATTTTATAGCAAAAGTAGAGCTCGATTGACTCAAGCTAGAATGCTCCATAAATGCAAACAAAGACATGGATGGACAGAGCACCACAATATTAAAAAAACATCCTTACTGATCATCCTCAAAAGAGGCACAGATCACCAGGAAACAACATGAACATATGGCATAAAAATTACAGCAGGACAAGGACTTAATGAAATTCAAGTCCCTGAAATCAGCATCATTGAGTAAGCTACTTTGCATGCTTATGCTATTCACCACAAAGATCACAAAAATACATGGCATACACCCCTGTAAAGATGGCATGGCATTCTACAAAACACATGTAGAGCTCAGGATCATAGCATGCACACATTAATCATGGCAAAAATGGCAAAAATCCATTTGCTGAAATAGATCTGAAACTTTCCTCACATAGCCCTCTTCCAACAGCATTTCGGGCACCAAGATGAGCTCAAGTGAAAATGATGCAATGAGATGAAATGATGTACTCGTCGAGACGAACATTTTGATATGCTATACGCACGAATCGGAGCTACAATGAGGAGGTTATGATGCGCCAAAGTATGCCAAAAATTATCGGGGATTAGGGTTTCGGGGGAAAGTCAACCGTCTCGTCCAGATCCAGATCCAGTTGCACGCGAACCGAGGAGATCACCGGAGTGCACTGTAGCCGCCGGAGGGAAGCGGGGCGTCGCCGGAGTGGAATAGGAGCTCGCCGGGGTCGTCGTGGGTCGCCGGAGGAGGGGCACCGCGGTGGTGGCTGGCGGTGGCGCGGTCGGAGAGGCGGCGGCTTGTCCGGCCGGAGGTTCACCGGCGCGGCGAAGCAGGCCGGCATCGAGGAGGGAGTTCGTCGCCGGCTCAGAGACGCGGCGGCCGGCTCGGGCAGCTCGGGCGGCGCGCGGGAGGAGAAGGCGCGGGGAGGCGGCGGCCCGGTCGGGTGCGGGGAAGGGCCGGCGCTGGGCCTGCGGGCCCGCGTCGGTGGGAGGCGGCGGCGTCCACGTGGCGACTCCTCAGTGGCCGCGGGCGGCGGCGGCGGCTTGTCCGGCCGGATCGGACATGTCCGGCGCGGCGCGAGGAGATGGACTAGGGTTAGGGGTGGTAGAGACCCGGGATTTTTCGGGGGAGGCATTTAAATAGAGGTAGAGGGAGCTAGGAAGCTCCAAATGAGGTGCGGTTTGCGGCCACGCGATCATGATCGAACGCTCTAGATGATGGGAGAGGTCTAGGTGGGTTTTGGGCCAGTTGGAAGGGTGTTGGGCTGCAACACACACGAGGCCTTTTCGGTCCCTCGGTTAACCGTTGGAGTATCAAACGAAGTCCAAATAGTACGAAACTTGACAGGCGGTCTACCGGTAGTAAACCAAGGCTGCATGACAAGTATCGGTCCAGTCCGAAAATGTTTAACACCCGCACACGAAAAAGAGGTAGAAAGGACCACCGGAGGACATAGGAGCGCCAGAATGCAAAACGGACAACGGGGAAAATGCTCGGATGCATGAGGCGAACACGTATGCAAATGCAATGCACATGATGACATGATATGAGATGCATGACAAAGACAACAACACACGGAGGCAAAAACCCGACAACGACGAAATGAAATAACTTAGTGCCGGAAATGACAAGAGTTGGAATACATATAAGGTAAATTACATCCGGGGTGTTACAGGAACATAGCATGCAATTTCAAAAAATTCCTACGCTCACGCAAGATCTATCTAGGAGATGCATAGCAACAAGAGGGGAAGAGTGTGTCCACGTACCCTCGTAGACCAAAAGCGGAAGCATTTGACAACGCGATTGGTGTACTCGAACTTCTTCTCATTTCGACCGATCAAGTACAGAACATACGACACCTTAGAGTTCTGCACACGTTCAGCTCGATGACGTCCCTCGAACTCTTGATCCAGCAAAGTGTCGAGGGAGAGTTCCGTCAGCATGACAGCGTGGTGACGGTGATGCTGAAGTGATCACGCAGTGCTTCGCCTAAGCACTACATGAATATGACCGGAGGCGTAAACTATGGAGGGGGGGCGCCGCACACGGCTAACAATGTTTGTTGTGTGTTCTAGGCGCCCCCTCCCCACATATACATAGGTGGGAGGGGGAGGGGGACAGCCATGGGGCACCCCAAGTAGGAGGAATCCTACTTGGAGGCCTTGTCCAATTTAGCCCCCTCTCTTACCATCTTTTCCGGAGAGGGAAGGAAAGGGGAGAGAGGAGGGAAGGAAGGGGGAGGCCGAATTGCCTCCCCTTCCTTCTCTCTTCCCCTTTTCCTTTCCCCTTCCTATTCGGCCAGCAAGGGGGGCGCAGCAACCCATGTTGGCTGTTGTGTTTCCCCTATTGTCCCAATAGGCCCATATAATTTGCCAGGGGTATTCTGGAACCCCTTCCGGTGACCCGATACGTACCCGGTACCCCCGGAATGCTTCTGGTGTCCAAATACTATCGTCCTATATATGAATCTTTACCTCTCGACCATTTCAAGACTCCTTGTCATGTCCGTGATCTCACCGGGACTCCGAACAACATTCGGTCACCAAATCACATAACTCATATAATACAAATCATCATCGAATGTTAAGTGTGCGGACCCTACGGGTTCCAGAACTATGTAGACATGACCGAGACACCTCCCCGGTCAATAACCAATAGCGGAACCAAGATGCTCATATTGGCTCCCACATATTCTACGAAGATCTTTATCGGTCAAACCGTTATGACAACATACGTAATTCCCTTTGTCATCGGTATGTTACTTGCCTGAGATTCGATCGTCGGTATCTCCATACCTAGTTCAATCTCGTTACCGGCAAGTCTCTTTACTCGTTCCGTAATGCATCATCCCACAACTAACTCATTAGTCACATTGCTTGTAAGGCTTATTATGATGTGCATTACTGAGAGGGCCCAGAGATACCTCTTCGATACTCGGAGTGACAAATCCTAATCTCGATCTATGCCAACCCAACAAACACCTTCGGAGATACCTGTAGAGCATCTTTATAATCAACCAGTTACATTGTGATGTTTGATAGCACACAAGGAATATGTATAAGTCATGAAGAAAGAAATAACCATAAAACTTAATAATCATTATGCTAAGCTAACGGATGGGTCTTGTCCATCACATCATTCTCCTAATGATGTGATCCCGTTAATCAAATGACAACACATGTTTATGGTTAGGAAACTTAACCATCTTTGATCAATGAGCTAGTCTAGTAGAGGCTTACTAGGGAAACGGTGTTTTATCTATGTATCCACACATGCATCAAGTTTCCGATTAATACAATTCTAGCATGAATAATAAACATGTATCATGATATAAGGAAATATAAAATAACAACTTTATTATTGCCTCTAGGGCATATTTCCTTCAGTCTCCCACTTGCACTAGAGCCAATAATCTAGTGCACATCGCCATGTGATTTAACACCAATAGTTCATATCGTCATGTGATTAACACCCATAGTTCACATCGCCATGTGACCAACACCCAAAGGGTTTACTAGGTCAATAATCTAGTTCACATCGCCATGTCATTAATACCCAAAGAGTACTAAGGTGTGATCATGTTTTTCCTGTGAGAGAAGTTTAGTCAAGGGGTCTGTCACATTCAGATCCGTATGTAATTTGCAAATTTCTATGTCTACATTGATCTGCATGGAGCTACTCTAGCTAGTTGCTCCCACTTTCAATATGTATCCAAATCGAGACTCAGAGTCATCCAGATCGGTGTCAAAGCTTGCATCGACGTAACTCTTTACGACAAACTCTTTATCACCTCCATAACCGAGAAACATTTCCTTAGTCCCCTTTAGGTACCTAAGGATAATTTTGACCGCTGTCCAGTGATCTACTCCTAGATCACTATTGTACCCCCTTGCCAAACTCATGGCAAGGTATAAAATAGGTCTGGTACACAGCATGACATACTTTATAGAACCTATGGCTGAGGCATAGGGAATGACTTTCATTCTCTCTCTATCTTCTGTCGTGGTCGGGTTTTTGAGTCTTACTCAACTTCACACCTTGCAATGCAGACAAGAACCCTTTCTTTGACCGATCTATTTTGAACTTCAAAAAAATTGCCAAGGTATGTACTTTGTGAAAGTCATATTAAGCGTGTTGATCTATCCCTATAGATCTTGATGCCCAATATTTAAGTAGCCTCACTGAGTTCTTTCATTGAAAAATTCTTATTCAAGTATCCTTTTATGCTATCCAGAAATTCTATATCATTTCCAATCAGCAATATGTCATCCACATATAATATCAGAAATGCTACAGAGCTCCCACTCACTTTTTGCAAATACAGGCTTCACCATAAGTCTGTATAAAACCATATGCTTTGATCACCTCATCAAAGCGTATATTCCAACTCCGAGATGCTTGCACCAGTCCATAGATGGATCGCTTGAGTTTGCACACTCTGTTAGGACCTTTAGGATTGACAAAAACCTTTTCGTTGCATCATATACAACTTTTCTTTAAGAAATCCATTAAGGAATGTAATTT
Source organism: Triticum aestivum (assembly GCF_018294505.1). NCBI lineage: Eukaryota > Viridiplantae > Streptophyta > Magnoliopsida > Poales > Poaceae > Triticum > Triticum aestivum. The sequence goes on from NC_057794.1 coordinate 245,527,062, forward strand.
TGACATCCATTTGCCAGATTTCATAAAATGCGGCAATTGCTAACATGATTCAGACAAACTTAAGCATCGCTATGAGTCAGAAAATCTCATCATAGTCAACACCTTGAACTTGTCGTTAAACCTTTTGCGACAAGTCGAGCTTTGTAGATAGTAACACTACCATCAACATTCGTCTTCCTCTTGAAGATCCATTCATTCTCAATGGGTTGTCAATCATCGGGCAAGTCCACTGATGTCTACTACACAACCTTCTTCTTGTAGACGTTGTTGGGCCTCCAAGTGCAGAGGTTTGTAGGACAGTAGCAAATTTCCCTCAAGTGGATGACCTAAGGTTTATCAATCCGTAGGAGGCATAGGATGAAGATGGTCTCTCTCAAGCAACCCTGCAACCAAATAACAAAGAGTCTCTTGTGTCCCCAACACACCCAATACAATGGTAAATTGTATAGGTGCACTAGTTCGGTGAAGAGATGGTGATACAAGTGGTATATGGATGGTAGATAAAGGTTTTTTTTAATCTGAAAATATAAAAACAGCAAGGTAACTAATGATAAAAGTGAGCACAAACGGTATTGCAATGTGTTGAAACAAGGCCTAGGGTTCATACTTTCACTAGTGCAAGTTCTCTCAACAATAATAACATAATTGGATCATATAACTATCCCTAAACATGCAACAAAGAGTCACTCCAAAGTCACCAATAGCGGAGAACAAACAAAGAGATTATGGTAGGGTACGAAACCACCTCAAAGTTATCCTTTCTGATCGATGTATTCAAGAGTCCGTAGTAAAATAACATGAAGCTACTCTTTCCGTTCAATCTATCATAGAGTTTGTACTAGAATAACACCTCAAGACACAAATCAACCAAAACCCTAATGTCACCTAGATACTCCAATGTCACCTCAAGTATCCGTGGGTATGATTATACGATATGCATCACACAATCTCAGATTCATCTATTCAAACCAACACAAAGAACTTCAAAGAGTGCCCCAAAGATTCTACCGGAGAGTCAAGACGAAAACGTGTGCCAACCGCTATGCATAGGTTCGTGGGCAGAACCCGCAAGTTGATCACCAAAACATACATCAAGTGGATCACGTGATATCCCATTGTCACCACAGATAAGCACGGCAAGACATACATCAAGTGTTCTCAAATCCTTAAAGACTCAATCCAATAAGATAACTTCAAAGGGAAAACTCAATCCATTACAAGAGAGCAGAGTGGGAGAAACATCATAAGATCCAACTATAATAGCAAAGCTCGCGATACATCAAGATCATACCACCTCAAGAACATGAGAGAGAGAGAGAGATCAAACACATAGCTACTGGTACATACCCTCAGCCCCGAGGGAGAACTACTCCCTCCTCGTCATGGAGAGCACCGTGATGATGAAGATGGCCACCGGAGAGGAATTCCCCCCTCCGGCAGGGTGCCAGAACGGGTCTAGATTGGTTTTCGGTGGCTATGGAGGCTTCTGGCGGCGGAACTCCCGATCTATTCTGCTCCTTGAAGTTTTTAGGGTATATGGATATATATAGGAGGAAGAAGTACGTCGGTGGATCTCCGGGCTGTCCACGAGGCAGGGGGCGCGCCCAGCTAAATTGTGTAGGTGCATTTGTATGTTTGGGTGATCAACTTGTGGGTTCTGTGACCTTGGGAATCTACGTAAAGGGGTTGGCACACGTTTTTGTCTTGACTCTCTGGTAGAAACTTTGAGGCACTCTTTGAAGTTGTTTGTGTTGGTTGAATAGATGAATCTGAGATTGTGTGATGCATATCGTATAATCATACCCGCGGATACTTGAGGTGACATTGGAGTATCTAGGTGACATTAGGGTTTTGGTTGATTTGTGTCTTAAGGTGTTATTTTACTACGAACTCTAGGGCTGTTTGTGACACTTATAGGAATAGCCCAATGGATTGATCGGAAAGAATAACTTTGAGGTGGTTTTGACCCTACAATAATCTCTTCATTTGTTCTCCGCTATTAATGACTTTGGAGTGACTCTTTGTTGCATGTTGAGGGATAGTTATATGATCTAATTATGTTATCCTTGTTGAGAGAATTTGCACTAGTGAAAGTATGAACCCTAGGCCTTGTTTCAAGGCATTGCAATACCGTTTGTGCTCACTTTTATCATTAGTTACCTTGCTGTTTTTATATTTTCATATTACAAAAACCTATATCTACCATCCATATTTCACTTGTATCACCATCTCTTCGCCGAACTAATGCACCTATACAATTTACCATTGTATTGGGTGTGTTGGGGACACAAGAGACTCTTTGTTATTTGGTTGTAGGGTTGTTTGAGAGAGACCATCTTCATCCTACACCTCCCACAGACTGATAAACCTTAGGTCATCCACTTGAGGGAAATTTGCTACTGTCCTACAAACCTCTGCAGTTGGAGGCCCAACAACTTCTACAAGAATAAGGTTGTGTAGTAGACATCAATGCTATAGTGCACGATGGCATCGTTTACGCGGTCAATGCACATATTGGCTTCCTATACTGGTGGAATCTATCGTCGTGTAATTGTTCTATCTCATATTTACTTTATGAATACGACCACCTGTTCATTGTTACAAATTTAGAATATATAAGCCTGTTCGGTAATTCTCCCGCTCTGTGAAATCTGAGAATCTGTAGAGCGCCTCCTTCCACACTCAGTGATTTTAAACTACGGCTCCTCCAGCTCCCGGAGCGGAGTTGTGGAGGAGGAGGGAATCCAAATAGTCCTATAGTATGTCTATAACCACATAATTGCTATATGTTCCTCTCATTTCCTAGATTTTTATGACCATGCATGTTATTGTTAGAGTTCATATGAGAACAATTGGCATCTAATGATTGTTAGAATAGATATTATGAGTATAACCTCATGATTGCTATATGTTACTCTCATTTCCAGGATTTTCATAACAACACATGTTATTGCTTAGAGTTGATATGATAACTGTAGTAAGAATATGAGTAGGCCCTATCATATCTGTTTTCCTCTCATTGTTACATGATGTTTGAACCATGATATATTGCTATAATATGAAAGCCATTGGCTTATTTTTTAACTTGGGGTATGATTATGACCACGACATTGCAATTCTCTATCTATGATATGTGTCACTGTTATAATAATCTTAATTCCACACATACTCTGAACATGATTGTTTATTCTTGTCCTTTTGGTCTCCAATTTGAATTGTTGCAGCAGAAGCAAATGTGCTGGCCTTCATGATTCCAAGACCTGGAATCATACCAGCCGATGGGTGGTGGTTTATCGCTCGTTCAGCTGACGGCGGTCATTTGATGCTCATTTGCACGTACCAAATTGACCAAACCATTTCATCAAACCACATGCAGTATAATGCCTGGGGCCTTCATGCGTTGATGGCTATGGTTGCTTCGTGTTCGAGAAAGATCCCATCTCTGTTGGGCCAGGCGTATTCAACTGGAGGCAGGTTTACAGCCTCGGCAACCACTCCATGTTCCTCGGGCTCAATTATCCGATCATCCAACCAATCATCGATCATATCACCGGCTATGAGTACCATGCTATGCAACTTCCATTCGCCAGGGGGAACTGTGTTTACACATCATACCATGGGTTTCATGATCACCATATCCAGAGATTCATCGACACAACTTGTTGCTAGATAATCTTTACTGTGTGAAAGGCATCAAGCTTCCATGCGATGGATGGCTTTTGCAAACCCGACATGTGGTGATGTGGTTCATGCAAACAGCAAATATGCACAACTTGATTTGTACTGATATCTAGACTGAGCCATGTATCCTGCTGCTGTAGCATGACCCTCTTTTGTTGGATATTATGTATTATCATTAGTTTGAAGCACTCCTCTGGTTTGAAGGATAGATACCTTTCAGGGATCAAGTGCATCCTAACTCACCTGCGTAGGATGTACTAAAAATGATGATGGAGATGCTATGTAGAAGCCATATATATATGTATAGTACGAGTAGCGCAATATGCGGTATAGAGGACTAGCACAAATTTAGAAATGGGGCAAGTTACAAGGTTGTGTGACAGACTTTGTATATAATATATATATATATATATATATATATATATATATATATATATATATATATATATATCAATTAGGCTTCAAGAGTGTACTTGTTGGTGAAAGTGTTGTCCAATGGGAATTATATTTTGTATTACTCATGTAGCCTACAAAGTCGGTCGCACAGCCTTGTAACTTCTTACCCCATTTCTAAATTTGTACTAGTCCTCTATACCGTATATTGCGCTACTTGTACTACTACCTCCCTCCTGGTTTACTAGTCCCCTTCGTAATTTGTGTCAAATTTTGACCATAAATTTCACTAACTAAATGTTAATGCATGTCACAAAAAAGTATATCGTTTTATTCGTATTTGAACATAGTTTCCAATGGAATAACTTTCGATGACATGCATTGACATTTTGCTAGTTAAACCTATGGTTAAAATGTGACACTAAATACGACTAGTAAGTAGTACAGTAGCAATACTAGTATACGTCGGTCAAATTATTCATCATGTCCTCACATTGAATTGACGTGACAACATGCTGCACATGAGGTGACACAAGAATCCTGGTGGCGTGTTCGGGTATTGTGGACTTCAGATTTGGATTACTACCGCTTATCTGTCGAAATCTTTCATCATTCACTTAAAACAGTCGATTGATCATACATGGAGTACCATATAACTGGAATTAACCGATGCAACTCCAAGAAGGATTGGCTGGTGCTGCCGGCTGGCGTCAAGTTTGATCCCACTGATCAGGAGCTGATCGAGCACCTTGAGGCCAAAGTGAGTGCTGACAACGCGGGATCTCACCCTCTCATCGATTTTTTCATACCAACCATCAACAGCGGGCACGACATATGCTATACCCATCCTGAGAAACTTCCAGGTAAGACACTGATCGACCGTCTACTTGCACAAACATATTCCTTTGTTTATAGCTCTATTTTTCTTTTTAGATGCAGACCTAGTGAAGCAATTACAATTTGATAGTTAATAAAAAGTGAAACAAGTGACTGCAACATGCCAAAGATGTTATGAAAATGCCAACTACGTACACTAAAACCTGTATTCGACAATACTGCAGGTATCACACTGAGTGGCCTAAGCAAACTTTTCTTCTAGCGCAATTCCAGAGCGTTCAAAAGGGGCATGTGGATGCGTCGCAAGATACAATCAGAGTGTGGCATGCACGCGATGTGGCACAAGACCGGCAATACCTTGCCGGTGATGGTCAATGGCCGGCAGACGGGCAGCAAAAAGGTTCTGGTGCTGCACACCAACAAGAACTTCAACCATTCCCGCAAAAAAGAACTTCGACCAGCTGAGGACCAACTGGGTGATGCACCAGTACCACCTCGGGGACCTGGATCAAGAGAAGGAGCGGGAGCTGGTCCTCTGCAAGATTTTCTACCAAACGAACACTAGGGCCAGGACTAAAAATATTATAATTTAGTTTGGTATTTGTACTTGTACTACCTTGTCGTCCGCAAGTTGGTATTACTGTTAACGATCTTTTGGTATGAACTTGGCATTTGCTTCCAACCATCATGCTGAGGGTCGATGTGGATATAAAGCTAAATCATTTGTTTTGAAACGAATTTTCAAGCACCTGATTTTTATTTGATGTGTAGCATAATCACCTGCCATTCGAATTCCCAGTTCTTCAAATTTTTCGAAACAAGTGCATGCACTTATTATCATGATGAAAAAACAATATACCTGCTGCATCCCAGTTATCAGTTTGTACTTGCAGAATTCTCTAATTTATTGAGCAGGTATATTGTTTTTCCAGGTTGAGCAAGTTTCAACTGGGCTGTAGACTGCCCAGGCTTGGTTTTGTTTTTAACAAGCCTAACCCGCACTGATGCGCGTTAGTCCTAAACAAACGGTTTTTAACCCCTTTCCGCGATGACATTTGGAACCGCCGCCAAGTGAGTGTGGGCGATAGGGGGGTCCTTCCCACACGACCCAGAAACCGTCGAGGATATGGAGCAGTGATCCAGAGGCCTTCCAAAATGTAATCATGTGCAATGCATCACACACTAAATTCTTTCACATGTGTGGTATCGGAGATTAAGCGTTTCTAATGACGCAGTGAAACCATATAGTCTGTCATAACGAACCATTTGGGAAATAGTATGTAAGGCACATGGGCCAACATATGAACTGTGTGCGATTTGTGCCCCATCGCACACGAGTTTTCTGCGTAACCCCTCTGCCATGCTAGAATCTATCGCACACGTTTGCCAACAATTACTGTCTGTGATAATGTTCTATCACAAATGGTTCAGCAGCCCCTTCGCACACATACAAGTGCTGCAGTCCGTTTGTGATTTCTTGGGTATCACCGACAGTTGCCGCAAGAGTGACGTGTGCTTTTCGTTTGGGATCCCACACGTTTCCTGAAAAAATTACGACCGGGATTGTATTCTGCATTGGGCACAGTTTACTCCCAGTTCTCGTGTGCGATAACACGATATCACAAACGGTTCCGGAGACCCTACACACACGTAGTAGCGCTGCAAATCGTTTGCGATTAGCTGTGTATCACCGACGGTTCCGCTACGATTGACTATGCTTTCCGATGTGGATTGCACACACTCATTTAGTTGAACCGTGTGCGGAGCAATTGCCAGGTTAAAAACAAAAATATCCCATTTTGAATCGGCATGCAAAAAGCAAATTCACCACAATATTAAATTGAACAAATAAACAAAAATATCCCATTTTGAATCGGCACGCAAAAAGCAAATTTGCCACAATATTCAATTGAACAAGTAGTGTCCACACGAAGAACATTCATCAGATTTCGCAACAATTGCAATTGAACATATGGTAGCTAAATTCCAATGATTTGTCCACACATATATATGCATTACATAATTAATCATAGTGTATGAAATACGAAGACCTCATCAGATGGAAAACAATGGATCCATGCGTTATATGTTTAGCGGCTAACTCTTACTCAATGTTTCAGGAGAACACATGCTGAAATCTTCATTATCACTAGCGGGATTGATGTAGTGATCCAGGAAGAAGTCGCTGATAAATCTCCGAACCATGAGCAACTCACTAGCCGGGAGCGGTTCAGGGGTCCTCGGTTTTAAAATGAGCTGCAGTATTTTTAAGATCAGAATGTGCCATATGAGTGGAGTATAAGATATTAATTAAGATAGACTTAATGGTACTAATTCACGAGGATCGTCACAACTATCAGCCGATTTGCAGATGGAGATCATGTGTGTGCAAACATAGTATCCACAAAGGTTGGTCCCTGCTTCTTGTTGAGGACACTGAATTTTTTTGTACAAAATTAGTCATGTATTTGTCCTATTAGGAACAACCAAACCGGTGTTAGATGTATTATTTTTTCTTTGGACAAAATAGAAAGAGGTTTATTTAGTAGCTTGAACATTTGACTAGCGTAAGGAAAGGTATTTGCAGACTGTTGGATAAATTTTCTAAAAATAACGGATTTCGGTGTGTTACTAGAGAAACGATCTCATGCTGTAGAGGTTGTTCCGTCTTGAACAGGTTCCCTTGTTTAGTTTTCCACAATGCAAGCACACCGCAAATGATGATGAATTTTGACAACATCAATTATTGAACCAGATATGAATGCAAATTAATTTCAACATCATAGAATTCAATACCTATCCAAGAATTGCTGAACATGCGTCAGATCCTGAGCGTTTGTTGACTCTCTGAGAGAATCGATGTAGTAAATTGTGTTCTTGTTTGGAACAATGAGTACCAATATCTAGTGATTGCTACATATTAAGAAAGCCATGAACTTACGAATGATGTCGAAATCTAAAAGACAATCAGTGTATGCGTGGTTGTTTACTTGACTTACCGGTCATGATATGGATAGAGAAATGATTATGCATGGGATGTGTTTTCAAAGATACGGACGACCGTGTTAACAGCCCAGTCTCGTCGGTCCTTACCATCTAATGTTGTGCCATTTTCTAATGCAGGATCTATGAAATACACACTCTCCCTTTTTCTTCTCTGCTCGTTCAATCCCCTGAGAGGAATAAAATGCAGTTAGTTGTTTATAATTTACAGCCTTGTATGGAGAAGTTGATCAGAGTTGGTTAAGTACTTACAAAATCAGGCATCTAACCAGAGTGGCATCAAGCACATTGAAGTTTAAGAAGAGATGTAAGTCCTCGAAACTCACATTGATGGAACCAGCATCGTGTCGGCAATGATCTCTGTTGTAGTTGACTAACAAACCATGATGACCTTCTGACATTTGATCCATGCAATATTCATGTAACTCGCGACAACTGGAGCTGTACTCATCAAAGTATTCACCAACAAGAAATGGCTGGACATGGACGTACTTGTGTGCTGGAAGTATGACCGCTTTACTTTTAGCAAGCAAAAATTCTACTTCTTCATCGTCCATAGCGTCAAAAATAATATTACTCCCCAATTCGAACAAGGTGCTGTTAATTTGGTTCTAGGCGATGAGTGCTTTAAGTAAGAGGCAATCGTTCTCTTTCCTCTTCACTCTCCCTCTGCACTTCCTCATGGGTGTAGCCTTTTTGGCCACTTCCTTCTTGGTACTTGAAGCATTTCTGGCAGAACATCTGGTTGGCTGCAAGGTAGACTACCCAGCAGACGGTGAAGCTTGGACGGACTGCTTAGTAGACGGTTTATCTGTGCCAGACCGCTGAGCTGGTGGTGCTGCTATGACGGACTGCTGGATTGTAGGAGCAGAGGCATCAGACTACTGACCATGCGTTGAAGCTATGTCGGGTTTCTGCGCAGGTGGTGACAACTTGTCGGTGTGCTGAGGAGGTCGTGCTAACGCGTTGGTTTGCTAAGCAGGAAGTGCTGACGCATTGTAATGCTGATGCATTGTAATGATGATCACGCGCCTGCGGACCGACAGACTGATGAGCAGTCGGTTTTGGACCTACAGACTGCTTAGCAGGCGGTTCCGAAGCATTAGACTACTTAGCAGTCTGTTCCACCAGGTTGGTCTGCCGAGGATGTGCTGCAGCTGGGTCTCCCCCCGCTGCTTTAGCGGCCGACATCTGAACTGGTGGTGCATCATCATCAGTTGTAGGCCTTGCCACTGGCTACTTTGGGGCGGAGGCTGACATGGCCTGTACACCACAAAATCGGGCCGGCTGATCACAGGTTGATGCATTAGCCCGCGAGAGCTGTTGTGGCAAGGAGAGCGTCACCGATTGAGGGGCGACAGTGGTTGCTCTTGGTGGGGCTTCAAGAATCTCATCGATGAACTCTATTTCCTTTCGTGGCCACTCGATGTGATGTAACAGTGTTTCTCCCAAGGTCCTGTGTTCATTGAAGTCTCCTAGGACATTCTTCAGGGCAAATTCATTGAATCCAGGCTTTACTTCCATCACGTAGCACTTCACACAGCCCGACTTCAATGACACATTGTCCAAGAAGAGGCCATCTTCCAAGAAGGGTGGGAAAACCCAGGATGTTGCACATTTTAATGTACCTTCATAATGTGTAAGCACGCCCTTCGGTCTGTCTTTCATTCCAGATAGATCAGATATAGCAACATCACGAGCAGCTGCAGTCTCAGTGTCACCGGGGTCAACTGATGCACAACTACTCTTGTGCAGTGTTGTTGTGCGATAAGCAACATCCTCCATGCCCGCCACCCTCCCATCTGCTGGCTATCTATCAGTGTTAGAGTCTTCTACATCATCATTGACTCCTCAACATCCTTTCGAACAGCCGGATAAATCTCCTTCTTCAACCTTTCATACAATGCATTCTGCTTCATTTCACTCCTCGCTTTTTTCATCCCGAGCCTCTCTTCTTTGCTGAGTGCGAAAGCCCTCTTGTGTGGGACATTAACACCTATACCCCTTACACGGCTAGGGGGCTCTTTTGTGTCCAGAGCAATGGATAGAATGTCACATGGCCCTGAGTTCCTATAGAACCTTCCAGGGATCTTGGAAGCCTCTAACATCACTTCATATAGTTTGGCGTCACATGCGTTTTCAAAGTAATAAGTTTCGTCATCACGCCTCTTTGCACGTGCCCGCAAGTAGTCTCTGGCGCGTTCGCCCCTGATTTCACTAAACGTCGGATTTCCAGCAGCCGCTACTGCTTCTTTGTCCTCCTATTCCCATATCAGTTTCATGTTGTAGTATCCTGCCACACCCATGCGGTGGGGGTGTATGTTATTCTTCTGAAGTTCCGATTTCTTGAAACTCTTCTCAGCAAACTCTTTAGTTGCCCTGACCCTTTTGAATTCTACCCAGTCTGCCTTTGAAATTTGGGGGTATGCGGGGATTGGGTCCTTGCCTTCACTCAAGTACTTCTTGTACAACACGTGCTTCCAGTTTCTCCAAGCATCCCTAGCCTTCTTCAGTGCAGCATGTTCCACCTGCAATCTCCACTAGTCTAGAACATTGAAGTGGTCCATTATCTCCCGGACTATCCTTCGCCATGTTTCTATGTCAGCCTTCCAAAACCCGGCAGATTAATGTTGAGCCTTGCCCTGCAAACAAATCCACACACACTCCTGAACCTCATGCATACTTTATCTGGTTTAGTTGGATCCCAGGACTTTAAATCAATCTCGGTTACTTCATATACACCTTTAGGCTGGTGTGTGGGCTTCCTTGGAGCGTTCCTCCGTGTCCTGACCGGAAGGGTAGTTGCTGCAGCTCTATCCCGTTCAAGACTACTTGATCCCTCACAATCTGCTAAAGACCTAGGGTTGTCCGAATCAGATGAAGATACATGGCCTGAATGAGTGTTGTCGCTGCTACTCGGCATCTACAGATGATACGTCTCCAACGTATCTATAATTTTTGATTGCTCCACGCTATATTATCTACTGTTTTCGACATTATTGGGCTTTATTATCCACTTTTATATTATTTTTGGGACTAACCTATTAACCGGAGGCCCAGCCCAGAATTGCTGTTTTTTGCTTGTTTTAGGGATTCAAAGAAAAGGAATATCAAACGGAGTCCAAACGGAATGAAACCTTCGGGAACGTGATTTTCTCAACAAACAAGACCTGTGACACATGGACCCTACGCGAATACACAAAAGAGGAGGCTACGAGGTAGGGGGCGCGCCCACTCCCACCAGGTGCGCCCTCCACCCTCGTGGGCCCCCTGTTGCTCCACCGACGTACTCCTTCCTCCTATATATACCTACGTACCCCCAAACGATCAGATACGGAGCCAAAAACCTAATTCCACCGCCGCAACTTTCTGTATCCACGAGATCCCATCTTGGGGCCTGTTCCGGAGCTCCGTCGGAGGGGGCATCGATCACGGAGGGCTTCTACATCAACACCATAGCCCTTCCGACGAAGTGTGAGTAGTTTACCTCGGACCTACGGGTCCATAGTTAGTAGCTAGATGGCTTCTTCTCTCTTTTTGGATCTCAATACAATGTTCTTCCCCTCTCTTGTGGAGAACTATTCGATGTAATCTTCTTTTTGCAGTGTGTTTGTTGAGACGGATGAATTGTGGGTTTATGATCAAGTTTATCTATGAACAATATTTGAATCTCCTCTGAATTCTTTTATGTATGATTGGTTATCTTTGTAAGTCTCTTCGAATTATAAGTTTGGTTTGGCCTACTAGATTGATCTTTCTTGCAACGGGAGAAGTGCTTAGCTTTGGGTTCAATCTTGCGGTGTCCTTTCCCAGTGACAGTAGGGGCAGCAAGGCACGTATTGTATTGTTGCCATCGAGGATAACAAGATGGGGTTTTCATCATATTGCATGAGTCTATCCCTCTACATCTTGTCATCTTGCTTAAGGTGTTACTCTGTTTTTAACTTAATACCCTAGATGCATGCTGGATAGCGGTCGATGAGTGGAGTAATAGTAGTAGATGCAGGCAGGAGTTGGTCTACTTGTCTCGGACGTGATGCCTATATACATGATCATACCTAGATATTCTCATAACTATGCTCAATTCTGTCACTTGCTCAATAGTAATCTGTTCACCCACCGTAGAATTCTTATGCCCTTGAGAGAAGCCACTAGTGAAACCTATGGCCCCGGGTCTATCTTTATCATATTGATCTCCTACTAGTTAGTTATTTCCTTTGCTTTTTTACTTTACCTTTATTTGACTTTGCATCTTTATCATAAAAATACCAAAAATATTATCTTATCATATCTATCAGATCTCACTCTCATAAGTGGCCGTGTAGGGATTGACAACCCCTATTCGCGTTGGTTGCGAGGATTTATTTGTTTTGTGCAGGTACGAGGGACTCGCGTGTAGCCTCCTACTGGATTGATACCTTGGTTCTCAAAAACTGAGGGAAATATTTACGCTACTTTGCTGCATCATCCCTTCCTTTCGGGGAAAACCAACGCAGTGCTCAAGAGGTCTACGCAAAAGTCAACATACTAAGTACCCATCACATACCCTTATCTCCCGCATTACATTATTTGCCATTTGCCTCTCGTTTTCCTCTCCCCCACTTCACCCTTGCTGTTTTATTCGCCCTCTCTCTATCCTCCCTCTCTTTCTCTATTTGCCTCTTTTTGCCCGCTTGTTTTTTTGTTTGCTTGTGTGTTAGTTTGCTTGCTTGTCACGATGGCTCTACCTAAATTTGGTGACCTTCACCTTAAAAGGTTAGAAGAGATCGAAAGCAATGTCAGGAGTTTCATGGTCTTGCAATTCGAACATAATAGTTTCTTCAGAAACGAGCTTAAAGAACAGAAAAGTTTTATGAGTTTTATGAATAAAGAGCTTGATGATATGTCTAAAGAATTCGATGGTTTAAGATCCCAAATGCTCATCTTGAGAAATTAACTGCTGAAATTTCGGATAGGCAGGCTACCTTAGTTAATAAGATGGCCGCTAAACCGAATTGCCATGAAAATAAAGATGAAGATCTAGAAGTTATTGATGTGTCCCCTATTAAATCTTTGTTTTGCAATATGAATCTTGATAATGATGGGACTGAATATGATCCACCTTTACCTAGAAGGCGTTCCAAGAATTCGGAATTTGTTGATCTTGATGCTAAAATTGATGAAAGTGGGATTGAAGAAATTAAAACCCTAGATGTTGCTAAACCCACTATTATGGATTTCAAGGAATTTAATTATGAAAATTGCTATTTGATTTATTGTATTTCCTTGTTGAAATCCGTTCTAAATTCTCGTCATGCTTATAGTCAAAATAAAGCGTTTACTAAACATATCGTTGATGCCTTGAGGCAATCTTATGAAGAAAAACTTGATTGGAAGTTTCTATCCCTAGAAAACTTTATGATGAGTGGGAACCAACTATTAAAATTAAAATTAAAGATCATGAATGCTATGCTTTATGTGATTTGGGTGCTAGTGTTTCCACGATTCCAAAGACTTTGTGTGATTTGTTAGGTTTCCGTGATTTTGATGATTGCTCTCTAAACTTGCACCTTGCGGATTCCACTATTAAGAAACCTATGGGAAGAATTAATGATGTTATTATTGTTGTAAATAGGAATTATGTTCCCATAGATTTTATTGTTCTTGACATAGATTGCAATCCTTCATGTCCTATTATTCTTGGTATACCTTTCCTTAGAACGATTGGTGCAATTATTGATATGAAGGAAGGAAATATTAGATTCCAATTTCCATTAAGGAAAGGAATGGAACACTTTCCTAGAAAGAAAATTAAATTACCTTATGAATATATTATGAGAGCCACTTATGGATTGCCAACCAAAGATGGCAATACCTAGATCTATTCTTGCTTGTTATGCCTAGCTAGGGGCGTTAAACGATAGCGCTTGTTGGCAGGTAACCCAATTTTATTTTTATTCCTTGCTTTTTGCTCCTGTTTAGTAATAAATAATTTATCTAGCCTCTGTTTTGGTTGTGTTTTTTGTTTAATTAGTGCTTGTGCCAAGTAGAACCGTTGGGAAGACTTGGGGAAAGTCTTGTTACACTTGCTGTAAAAAAACAGAAACTTTAGCGCTCACGAAAACTGCTGCCATTTTTATTTGGACAGTGCTATTTAGTTAATTATTATTTAAGATGATTAATAGCTAAATTTCTCACGTCCAGAAATTTATTTTAGAATTTTTGGGGTTCCAGATCTTGCGCTAGCTACAGATTACTACAGACTGTTCTGTTTTTGACAGATTCTGTTTTTCGTGTGTTGTTTGCTTATTTTGATGAATCTATGGCTAGTAAAATAGTTTATAAACCATAGAGAAGTTGGAATACAGTAGGTATAACACCAATATAAATAAATAATGAGTTCATTACAGTACCTTGAAGTGGTCTTTTGTTTTCTTTCGCTAACGGAGCTCACGAGATTTTCTACTTTAAGTTTTGTGTTGTGAAGTTTTCAAGTTTTGGGTAAAGATTTGATGGATTATGGAACAAGGAGTGGCAAGAGCCTAAGCTTGGGATTCCCATGGCACCCCCAAGATAATCTAAGGACACCTAAAAGCCAAAGCTTGGGGATGCCCCGGAAGGCATCCCCTCTTTCGTCTACTTCTATCGGTAACTTTACTTGGAGCTATATTTTTATTCACCACTTGATATGTGTTTTGCTTGGAGCGTCTTGTATGATTTGAGTCTTTAATTTTTAGTTTACCACAATCATCCTTTCTGTACACACCTTTTTAGAGAGCCATACATGATTTGGAATTTGTTAGAATACTCTATGTGCTTCGCTTATATCTTTTGAGTTATGTAGTTTTGCTCTAGTACTTCACTTATATCTTTTAGAGCACGGTGGTGGATTTGTTTTATAGAAACTATTGATCTCTCATGCTTCACTTAGATTATTTTGAGAATCTTAAATAGCATGGTAATTTGCTTAAAAACCTAATATTCTTGGTATACAAGATTAATAATAAAACTTTCTTATGAGTGTGTTGAATACTATGAGAAGTTTGATGCTTGATAATTGTTTTGAGATATAAAGATGGTGATATTAAAGTTTGCTAGTTGAGTAGTTGTGAATTTGAGAAATACTTGTGTTAAGTTTGTGATTCCCGTAGCATGCACGTATGGTGAACCGTTATGTGATGAAGTCGGAGCATGATTTATTTATTGATTGTCTTCCTTATGTGTGGCGGTCGGGGACGAGCGATGGTCTTTTCCTACCAATCCATCCCCCTAGGAGCATGCGAGTAATACTTTGCTTTGATAACTTGTAGATATTTGCAATAAGTATATGAGTTCTTTATGACTAATGTTGAGTCCATGGATTATACGCACTCTCACCCTTCCACCTTTGCTAGCCTCTCTAATACCGCGCACCTTTCGCCGGTATCATACACCCACCATATACCTTCCTCAAAACAGCCACCATACCTACCTATTATGGCATTTCCATAGCCATTCCGAGATATATTGCCATGCAACTTTCCACCGTTCCGTTTATTATGACACACTCCATCATTGTCATATTGCTTAGCATGATCATGTAGTTGACATCGTATTTGTGGCAAAGCCACCATTCATAATTCTTTCATACATGTCACTCTTGATTCATTGCATATCCCGGTACACCGCCGGAGGCATTCATATAGAGTCATATTTTGTTCTAAGTATCGAGTTGTAATTGTTGAGTTGTAAGAAAAAAAAGTGTGATGATCATCATTATTAGAGCATTGTCCCAGTGAGGAAAGGATGATGGAGACTATGATTCCCCCACAAGTCGGGATGAGACTCCGGACAAAAAAAAGAGAAAGAAAAGAGGCCATAAAAAAGAGAAAATGCCCAAATAAAAAATAAAAAAGAGAGAAAAAGAGAGAAGGGATAATGTTACTGTCCTTTTACCACACTTGTGCTTCAAAGTAGCACCATGATATTCATAGTAGAGAGTCTCTCATGTTATCACTTTCATATACTAGTGGGAATTTTTCATTATAGAACTTGGCTTGTATATTCCAATGATGGGCTTCCTCAAAATGCTCTAGGTCTTCATGAGCAAGCAAGTTGGATGCACACCCACTTAGTTTCTTTTTGAGCTTTCATATACTTATAGCTCTAGTGCATCCGTTGCATGACAATCCCTACTCACTCACATTGATATCTATTGATGGGCACCTCCATAGCCCGTTGATACGCCTAGTTGATGTGAGACTATCTTCTCCCTTTTTGTCTCCTCCACAACCACCATTCTATTCCACCCATAGTGCTATATCCATGGCTCACGCTCATGTATTGCGTGAAGATTGAAAAAGTTTGAGAATGTCAAAAGTATGAAACAATTGCTTGGCTTGTCATCGGGGTTGTGCATGATTTAAATATTTTGTGTGGTGAAGATGGAGCATAGCCAGACTATATGATTTTGTAGGGATAACTTTCTTTGGCCATGTTATTTTGAGAAGACATAATTGCTTTGTTAGTATGCTTGAAGTATTATTATTTTTATGTCAATATGAAATTTTGTCTTGAATCTTTTGGATCCGAATATTCATACCACAATTAAGAAGAATTACATTAAAATTATGCCAAGTAGCACTCCGCATCAAAAATTCTGTTTTTATCATTTACCTACTCGAGGATGAGCAGGAATTAAGCTTGGGGATGCTTGATACGTCTCCAACGTATCTATATTTTTTTATTGCTCCATGCTATATTATCTACTGTTTTGGACATTATTAGGCTTTATTATCCACTTTTATATTATTTTTGGGACTAACCTATTAACCGGAGGCCTAGCCCAAAATTGCTGTTTTTTGCCTGTTTTAGGGTTTCGAAGAAAAGGAATATCAAACGGAGTCCAAACGGAATGAAACCTTCGGGAACGTGATTTTCTCAACAAACAAGACCCGGGAGACTTGGACCCTACGTCAAGACACAAAAGAGGAGGCCACGAGGTAGGGGGCGCGCCCACCACCACCAGGCGCGCCCTGCACCCTCGTGGGCCCCCTGTTGCTCCACCGACATACTCCTTCCTCCTATATATACCTACGTACCCCCAAACAATCAGATACGGAACCAAAAACCTAATTCCACCGCCGCAACTTTCTGTATCCACGAGATCCCATCTTGGGGCCTGTTCCGGAGCTCCGCCGGAGGGGGCATCGATCATGGAGGGCTTCTACATCAATACCAGAACCCTTCCAATGATGTGTGAGTAGTTTACCTCAGATCTACGAGTCATAGTTAGTAGCTAGATGGCTTCTTCTCTCTTTTTGGATCTCAATACAATGTTCTTACCCTCTCTTGTGGAGAACTATTCGATGTAATCTTCTTTTTGCGGTGTGTTTGTTGAGACCGATGAATTGTGGGTTTATGATCAAGTTTATCTAAGAACAATATTTGAATCTCCTCTGAATTCTTTTATGTATGATTGGTTATCTTTGCAAGTCTCTTTCCTAGACTCCAGGTTAGTGCATCAAAGGAAAACTCTATGGGCTCGTTGACTGGTGCGAACGTCCTTCCTGGAACTTGAACTTGAATCATCCAGTGCTCCTCCTTGGGTAAAGTGGCATTGTAGGTCCCGGTGAAGCTTGGTACTCCGATGTTCTGGTACTTAGTGACTTCCTTCAGGTGGCGTCCAAAGGGTGTATCCGGTTGTGTGAACTTATTCCTTGCATCTGCCATCCTAAAAGAGTAGAAAAGACGAGGAGTCAGAAATGGGAAGAGTGAGTAGTGATCTAGGGCTTTAGCTTAGTGGTCATGTCCTACAGTCAGCGTGTGCTTTGATACCATCTTGTAGCGACCAGACCTCAAACGGTCCGATCTCTGTGCTTCAGTGTCATCCCTGGATCAGTAATGCTGACACGCACAGTACTTGAAGGATTTATAACAGAGTAGCAATCACACACTTATTACAACGAGTGTCTCAAAAGAGAACTTATTACAAATAATATGGCTTAAGGCCATCTAATAATGATAACAGCGGAAGGCTTGGAAGATAAGTGAGTCCATCAACTCCAACGGCATCACTGAGTATAGAACCACGACCTAAAGGCACCTTACTCGTCGTCTGAAAAGTCTGCAACATGAACGTTGCAGCCCGAAAATGGGTCAACACATGGAATATGCTGGAAATGTAACACATAGAGAGTAATGAACATAAATAGGCTATACTACATGCATATATGGCTGGTGGAAAGCTCTATGGTTACAGTTTTGCGTAAAGCCAATTTTTCCCTACTGCAAAGGAATAAATTTTATTTAACTATCATGGTGGTTGTTAAACATTGAGAGTGTAGACACCCTCTCAATCCCAATTAAACATCATCATTAAAACCCAATTAAATTAATTAAAGTAACATGATGAGATTCACATGATAATCCAAGTAACAGATACTCAAGACGTCCATAACCGGGGACACGGCTAATCATGATTAGTTTATACACTCTGCAGAGGTTTGCGCACTTTTCCCCACAAGACTCGATCTCCTCCGTTGGATTTCTCGCACTACATGGTGTTTGAGAAACGGATGACTGAGACATAGTCTTTCAGAAGCGCTAGCACCTTACGATCGGGTAGACCGTTACACCTACTTTCCCCTACATCTGCTAGTCTACCACTGTAAGAGTTCGCACGACTTAATCAACTATGCTAGAGCCCATAGTAGCTTGTGGCTGCACACGGAAGTTTCTAGCATGAATAATCTCATGATCCCTTTGAGCCTGGGTGGCGGTCCATAAAGAAAAACAGGCAATCGCTGGAATACCCAGGTGCCTCAATCCACCCAGATGTGTATTAAAGTTGCCACCTTAAATAAACCGTTAATTAACAATCTCACATCTGTCATGGATACACTCACCCAATCCACGTCTACTAGCATAGCATGGCAATATAAGCAAACATAGAAGTAACTCCCAAGGGTTTGATAATAAAACAGGTAATAGGTGCTACCTCATCTGCATCCAAAAACCCACAATTTAATTAGATACTAATCATGCAATGTTTGAGGATTGATCTAATGCAATAAAATTGGGTAGTAAGAGGTATGATCAAAGTGTTACTTGCCTTCCTGATGATCTGTGAAACCTAGAGATTCGAAGTAGCAAGCGGCGCACTCTGGGTACTCTAACGCAAACAAACAAACAAGCATACAATAAGTACTCATCTAATGCATAGGTAAAACTCAAATAAGAGAATCTAACCAGAAAGTTCAACTTAAGAACTCCGGTTTGTAAAAAGAAACAAATCAAAGAAACGACGGAAGGCAAACGACAAAAGAAACAAGCTTCTCTTACTAATCTTGATCTAAGTAAAATTTTACAGAAGCAAAACCTTGTTTGAGTTGGTTAAACGGAAAGAGGGTTTCGAGATGAAACTGTAGGCGCTTGAATCGCCTGATTCCGATAAACGAGCGAAAAGTTAAACTAAAACGAAAATTGGATCAGAAATCGCGATCAGAAATAATCACGGAAAATACGAGAAAAAGAAAAACGACAAACAGGCTAACGAATGAACGTTCGCTGTCTGCGGCTAAACCATGAATACCGTTCGTAAAAACGAACAAAAAAGTGGTTGTTCGCTAAATAACTAAACCGAAGAAAATAAACCGAACCGGATAAAAAAACGGATCTAGGTTTTTGAAAAAAAACGGTCGGTTTTCTTTGCGAAAACCGAGGCAACAGCGGCTACCTTGGGCGGCTCCGGCGAGACGACGACGGCGGCGATGCGACTCCGGTGCGGCGGCACGGGGCGGCGGGTGGCGGCGGCGGCTCCGATGGCGCACAGATCGAGGGCGGCGGCTAGGGTTTAGGGGCTGGGGCGGCTGCGGCTCGGGCCCTCGCGGCTTTAAAGGCCGGCCGGGCCAAGTGTCCTAGTTGGACACGGCACGGTTAGGTCGGTCCGTGTTTTTTTAAATAATTTGACGTGCAGAAAAAAGAAAGAAAAGAAATACTAAACGGACTCCAAAAATCCTGAAATAAAATTTCCCCGACTTCTAAAATCAAGCCAAACGAAGTGAACATTTATTTGGGGCCTAAATGCAATTTCGAAAAACGCGCATTTTTTCGTAACTCCAAATAAAACAACGAAAAACCCCAAAATAAAATCTTATTTGATTTTAATTTTAAATCTCTCAATATTCCTTTAATTTGGGAAAGTCATTGTATTCCCTCTCACTTATTTTTATAATTGGAATTATTGAAGATAAAATAATTAAATCAAATGATCCTATTTTCAAAATTTGAGAAAACCCCAAATATGAAAATAACGAAATCCCCAACTCTCTCCGTGGGTCCTTGAGTTGCGTAGGATTTCTAGGATCAACCAAAAGAAAATAAAATATGATATGCAATGATGGTCTAATGTATAACATTCCAAATTGAAAACTTGGGATGTTACAAACCTACCCCCCTTAAGATGAATCTCGTCCTCGAGATTTGGGTTGGCTAGAAAATAGGTGAGGGTGGTCCTTCAACAGATCTTCCTCTCGCTCCCAGGTGGCTTCATCCTTGGTGTGGTGGCTCCACTGAACTTTACAAAACCTGATAATCTTGCTGTGGGTGACTCGGCTGGCATATTCGAGAATCTTGACTGGTTTCTCCTCATAGGTTAAATCACTATCCAACTGAATTGCTTCAAGCGGCACTGTATCTCTTAGTGGTATATCAGCCATCTCTGCGTGGCACTTTTTCAACTGGGAAACGTCGGACACGTCGTGAACTCCTAACAATCCTTCGGGCAACTCCAACTTGTAAGCAACTTCTCCCATACGCTCCAAAACTTTGTATGGTCCCACAAAACGTGGCGCTAACTTTCCCTTAACTCCAAAGCGCTTAACTCCTCGAAGTGGAGATACACAAAGATAAACTCTATCTCCGGCTTCGTAAACTATCTCCTTGCGTTTATAATCTGCATAGCTCTTCTGCCTGGACTGGGCTACCATGAGCCTGTCACGAATCAACTTCACTTTCTGTTCAGACTCCTTAATCAAATCTGGTCCAAACAACTGGCGGTCTCCAACTTCGTCCCACGACAATGGTGTTCTGCACCTTCTTCCGTACAAGGCTTCAAAAGGGGCCATCTTCAAACTGGATTGATAACTATTGTTGTAAGAGAACTCCGCATATGGAAAATTGTCATCCCAACTAGATCCATAATCTAGCGCACAAGCTCTTAGCATATCCTCCAAAATCTGATTGACTCTCTCGGTCTGTCCATTAGTCTGCGGATGAAAAGCTGTACTGAACTCTAGTCTAGTACCCAAAGTTTCGTGTAACTGATTCCAGAACTTTGAGGTAAACTGGATTCCTCTATCTGATACAATGCTCCTAGGAACTCCATGCAGACATACGATCCTGGTCATGTATATCTTTGCCAACTTAGCACTGGTGTCAGTGGTCTTCACTGGGATGAAATGAGCCACCTTCGTCAAGCGATCGACTACAACCCATATCGAGTCATAGCCTGAGTGGGTCCTAGGTACTCCCGTGATAAAATCCATGCCTAGCTTATCCCACTTCCATTCGGGTATCGGCAATGGCTGTAGCAATCCTGCTGGCTTCTGATGCTCTGCCTTTACTCTCTGACATACATCACAAACGGCTACATACTCTGCAATATCCTTCTTCATTCCGGTCCACCAGAAAGTGTCTTTCAAATCCAAATACATCTTGGTATTTCCTGGGTGAATTGAGTACAGCGAATCATGGGCCTCTTGCAAAATTAACTTCCTGATCTCCGGGTCATTGGGCACATAAACGTAGTCCTCAAACCATAGGGTATCGTGTTCATCCTCACGAAATCCTTTAACTTTTCCCTTGCTCATCTTCTCCTTAATAGAGGCAATCTCCTTGTCGGTCTTCTGAGCTTCTCTGATCTTATCCATAAGAGTAGACTGTATCTCCAATGCTGCTACATAGCCTCTCGGAACTATCTCCAAACATAGCTCGCGAAGATCCTCGACTAACTCCTTTGGTAAATCTCCGGTCATTAGAGTGTTGACATGGCTCTTGTGGCTCAACGCATCGGCTACTACGTTAGCCTTTCCAGGATGATAATGTAATCTCATATCATAATCCTTGATGAGCTCCAACCATCTTCTTTGCCTGAGATTCAACTCCTTCTGCGTGAAGATGTACTTCAAACTCTTGTGATCCGTGTACACCTCACAATGGTTTCCAATGAGAAAATTCAATGCGTGCACTACAGCTGCTAACTCCAAATCATGTGTAGTATAAATTCAACTCATGGGGCTTAAGATGTCATGAAGCATATGAAACAACTCTTCCCTCCTGCATAAGCACTGCTCCAATTCCTCGACATGAAGCGTCGCAATACACCTCATAATCCTTGCGCTGATCTGGCAGAATCAACACTGGCAAGGTAACCAAAAGTTTCTTCAACTCCTGGAAACTGGCCTCACATTCCTCAGTCCAATTGAACTTGGTATCCTTCTTCAACAACTCCGTCATAGGTTTTGCAATCTTCGAGAAATTTTCAATGAATCTCCGCTAGTATCCTGCGAGTCCAAGAAAACTCCGGATATCTCCAACTGTTGTTGGAGCTTCCGAATTTGTCACAGTGACAACTTTGGTGGGATCTACTGCTATTCCTTCTCCGGATATAACATGTCAGAGGAATCCAACTTCCTTCAACCAAAACTCACATTTGCTGAACTTGGCGTATAACTGATGTTCTCTGAGCTTACCAAGTACCAAACGCAATTCTTTATGTTCTTCTTCATTCTTCGAGTAAACCAGAATATCATCAATGAATACTATGACGAACTTATCCAAAAACTCCATAAACACTTTGTTCATCATGTTCATAAAATAAGCAGGTGCGTTAGTCAGACCAAATGACATAACAGTATACTCATACAGCCCGTACCTCATAGTAAAAGCTGTCTTAGGTATGTCATGCTCTCGAATCTTCAATTGGTGGTATCCTGATCGCAAATTGATCTTGGAAAATACCTTTGCTCCTTGCAATTGGTGGAACAGATCATTGATCATCGGTAGTGGGTACTTATTCTTGATCGTCACTTCATTCAATCCTCGATAATCAACAACCATCCTTAACGATCCATCCTTCTTTTCCACTAGAAGTACTAGTGATCCCCAAGGTGACGAACTTGGACGAATATATCCCTTATCCAGTAACTCCTTAATCCGCTTCTTAATCTCCTCCAAATCCTTTGTGGGCATTCTATACGGTCTCTTAGATATGGGTCCTGTGCCTGGCAAAAGCTCAATCAAAAACTCAATGTCCCTATCCGGTGGCATGCCTGGCAACTCTTTTGGAAATACATCCGGAAAATCCTTTACCACCGGTACTTCCTCCTGTACAACTCCTGTTAAGGAATTTACTTGAGTCCTATTCGGCACTTGCCGTGATACATACTTGATCCTTCTTCCTTCTGGGGTGGTAAGCAAAATCGACTTACTGGCGCAATCGATGTTTCCTCCATACATCGACAGCCAATCCATACCTAGAATCACATCAAAACCTTGTGATTCCAGAATGATTAAATCCGAGGGGAAAACATGCCTACCTATACTCAATGGCACTTGAAAACATCCTTTACTAGCCATATACTCCGCTCCTGGTGAGCTTACTAACATAGGTGTTCTAAGAACCTTGGTGGGCAGTTTATACTTATCCACGATCCCCTTGATATGTATGAATGCGATGCACTAGTATCACAAAGAACGATTGCAGTAAATGACTTAACCAAAAACTTACCTATTACTGCATCTGGCTGGGCTTCAACCTCCTCCACGTTAACGTGGTTCACCTGTCCCCTGTTGAAAGGGTTCGGCTTCTTCCCAGAGCTTCCATTGCCATTTCCATTCTGGGCTTCAGGACATTCATTGGCATAATGTCTGGTCTTCTGACACTTATAACAAGTGACTTGGCTCAGGTCTCTCTTGGCTGGGGTTGATGGGTTGGTATGGTTCTGACCGTTGCTTCCCCCATTCCCATTACCGTTCTTGGGGCCATTATGATTATGCGAACTCCCTCCTCCATGGGTATGCTGAAAATGTCCTCCCGATTTCGGGGTAAAACGTGGCTTCTGCTGAGCTCCTGAATTGTACTTCACTTGTCCATACTTCCTCTTGCGGTTCTCAATCTGTTGCTGCTTCCCTTCAATCATAAGAGCACGATCTACCAACTCCTGATAGTTGTTGAAATTTGCTACCGTCAACTACATGCTCAACTCATCATTCAGTCCTTCCAAAAACTTCTCCTGCTTAGCTGCATCCGTAGCAACATCATCCGGGGCATAACATGCTAACTTACTAAAGTCATCCACGTATTGGCCAACTGTCCGTCCTCCTTGGCGCAAGTTGCGAAACTCACGCTTCTTCATGGCCATAGCTCCTGCTGAAACATGGGCAGTACGGAAAGCCTGCTGAAATTGGTCCCATGTCACCGTGGCTATAGGGTAGGTGACAGTGTAATTTTCCCACCATGATGCTGCTGGTCCATCCAACTGATGTGCGGCAAAGCGCACCTTCTCAGCATCAGTACATCATGTAGTGGTTAACTCCCTTCCAATCTTGCGGAGCCAATCATCTGCTACTATAGGCTCGGTGCTACTGGAGAACACCAACGGATTCAGTCTAAGGAAACAGGTTAAGTGATCAACAGGTGGTGGTGGTGGTGGGTTGTTGTTGTTGTTGTTCCCCTGATTCTGATTCTGGACTAGCAACTGCATCAACGCATTCTGTTGCTGGATCAACTGAGTGAGCTCCGGTGGAAAGGCAAATCCATTGTCATGTCTCAGAGGCATCTAATGGGTTTAGAGGGGAGAGACTAGAATAGAATGAGGTCTAATGAGAAAACACTACCCATATGCACATGAGACAAACACAAACATTTCACTCAATCAATCAAGGGCATACAATTGATCTAGAACTATCACAAAAGTGCTCGGACTACTCTATTTACATGGTGGAATACTACTACTGATTTGGTGGTCTACTAGAAATATTCCTCGGTTGCAGACTCCATGATATCTGCTCTAGCTTCGTCTTCATAGTCATCATCGCTCAGGTCAGAGTCGGTATCGTCGATGATGATGTAGTCTTCCGGGCGAATCTCCTTGGGTTCTTAGTCTTCTTCTACTAGTGTAGGGTCTCCCATGAATATTCCGATCTTCTTAATCAGGTCATCATTCTTCTCCACTAGTATGACGATTTCCTCCTCATAATCTTCACGTGTAGCCTTGAGTTCTTCCTCTAGCTCCGTGATTCTTGTCATTGCCTTCTTCAAATCTATCATGTCTGTGCACATCTGGTTCTCTTGACGTCGAATGTGCTGGTTTAACTCCTGGATAAAAGCTGCGATTGATCTATCCTTCTTGGTGCTGATCATCTCCTAGTGCTCATCTCGGCACCCACAAATATGGTAGATAGTATCCTTGAGATCATTGCGGTAAATTTCTCCAATACGTCCCATGGCGATGTGGGCTGCCATGCTCTTTCCTAGACTCCAGGTTGGTGCATCAAAGGAAAATTCTATGGGCTCGGTGACTGGTGCGAACGCCCTTCCTGGAACTTGAACTTGAATCATCCAGTGCTCCTCCTCGGGTAAAGTGGCATTATAGGTCCCGGTGAAGCTTGGTACTCCGATGTTCAGGTACTTAGTGACTTCCTTCAGGTGGCGTCCAAAGGGTGTATCCGGTTGCGTGAACTTATTCCTTGCATCCACCATCCTAAAAGAGTAGAAAAGATGAGGAGTCAGAAATGGGAAGAGTGAGTAGTGATCTAAGGCTTTAGCTTACTGGTCATATACTACAGTCAGCGTGTGCTCTGATACCATCTTGTAGCAATCAGACCTCAAATGGTCCAATCTCTGTGCTTCAGTGTCATCCCTGGATCAGTAATGCTGACACGCACAGTACTTGAAGGATTTATAACAGAGTAGCAATCACACACTTATTACAACGAGTGTCTCAAAAGAGAACTTATTACAAATAATATGGCTTAAGGCCATCTAATAACGATAACAGCGGAAGGCTTGGAAGATAAGTGAGTCCATCAACTCCAACGGCATCACTGAGTATAGAACCACGACCTAAAGGCACCTTACTCATCGTCTGAAAAGTCTGCAACATGAACGTTGCAGCCCGAAAATGGGTCAGCACATGGAATATGCTGGAAATGTAACACATAGAGAGTAATGAACATAAATAGGCTATACTACATGCATATATGGCTGGTGGAAAGCTCTATGGTTACAGTTTTGCATAAAGCCAATTTTTCCCTACTTCAAAGGAATAAATTTTATTTAACTATCATGGTGGTTGTTAAACATTGAGAGTGTAGACGCCCTCTCAATCCCAATTGAACATCATCATTAAAACCCAACAAAATTGATTAAAGTAACATGATGAGATTCACATGATAAATCCAAGTACTAGATACTCAAGACGTCCATAACCGGGGACACGACTAATCATGATTAGTTTATACACTCCTCAGAGGTTTGCGCACTTTTCCCCACAAGACTCGATCTCCTCCATTGTATTTCTCGCACTTCATGATGTTTGAGAAACGGATGACCGAGACTAGTCTTTTAGAAGCGCTAGCACCTTACGATCGGGTAGATCGTTACACCTACTTTCCCCTACATCTGCTAGTCTACCACTATAAGAGTTCGCACGACTTTAATCAACTATGCTAGAGCCCATAGTAGCTTGTGGCTGCACACGGAAGTTTCTAGCATGAATAATCTCATGATCCCTTTGAGCCTGGGTGGCGGTCCATAAAGAAAAGTAGGCAATCGCTGGAATACCCAGTTGCCTCAATCCACCCAGATGTGTATTAAAGTTGCCACCTTAAATAAATTGTTAATTAACAATCTCACATCTGTCATGGATGTACTCACCCAATCCACGTCTACTAGCATAGCATGGAAATATAAGCAAACGTAGAAGTAACTCCCAAGGGTTCGATAATAAAACAGGTAATAGGTACTACCTCATCTACATCCAAAAACCCACAATTTAATTAGATCCTAATCATGCAATGTTTGAGGATTGAACTAATGCAATAAAACTGGGTAGTGAGAGGTATGATCAAAGTGTTACTTGCCTTGCTGATGATCCGTGAAACCAAGAGATTCGAAGTAGCAAGCGGCGCACTCTGGGCACTCTAACACAAACAAACAAACAAACAAGCATACAATAAGTACTCATCTAATGCACAGGTAAAACTCAAATAAGAGAATCTAACCAGAAAGTTCAACTTAAGAACTCCTGTTTGCAAAAAGAAACAAATCAAACGAAATGACGGAAGGCAAATGGCAAAAGAAACAAGCTTCACTTACTAATCTCGATCTAAGTCAAATTTTATAGAAGCAAAAACTTGTTTGAGTTGGTTAAACGGAAAGTGGGTTTCGAGACGAAACTCTAGGCGCTTGAATCGCCTGATTCCGATAAACGAGCGAAAAGTTAAACTAAAACGAAAATCAGAACAGAAATCGCGATCAGAAATAATCACGGAAAATCCGAGAAAAAGAAAAACGACGAACAGGCTAACGAACCAACGTTCGCTGTCTGCGGCTAAACGACAAATACCGTTCATAAAAACGAACGAAAAAGTGGCCGTTCGCTAAATAACTAAACGGAAGAAAATAAACCGAACCGAATAAAAAAAGGGATCTAGGTTTTTGAAAAAAAATCGATCGGTTTTCTTTGCAAAAAATGATGCAACGGCGGCTACCTTGGGCAGCTCCCGCGAGACGACGACGGCGGCGCGGGGCGACGGGTGGCGGCGGCGGCTCCGGTGGCGCGCGGATCAAGGGCGGCGGCGGCTAGGGTTTCGGGGCTAGGGCGGCTGCGGCTCGGGCCCTCGCGGCTTTAAAGGCCGGCCGGGCCAAGTGTCCTAGTCGGACATGGCCCAGTTAGGTTGATCCATGTTTTTTAAAATAATTTGACGTGCAGAAAAAGAAAGAAAAGAAATACTAAACGGACTCCAAAAATCCCGAAATAAATTTTCCCCAACTTCTAAAATCAAGCCGGACAAAGTGAATATTTATTTGGGGCCTAAATGCAATTTTGAAAAACGTGCATTTTTTCCTAACTCCAAATGAAACAGCGAAAAACAAAATCTTATTTGATCTTAATATTAAATCTCTCAATATTCCTTTAATTTGGGAAAGTCATTTTATTCCCTCTCACTTATTTTTATAATTGGAATTATTGAAGATAGAATAATTAAATCAAATGATCCTATTTTCAAAATTTGAGAAAACCCCAAATATGAAAATAACGAAATCCCCAACTCTCTCCGTGGGTCCTTGAGTTGCGTAGGATTTCTAGGATCAACCAAAAGCAAATAAAATATGATATGCAATGATGATCTAATGTATAACATTCCAAATTGAAAATTTGGGATGTTACAGTTATTTTATGGCCAATTTGGGAACATACGGAACGAAATTGGAAGAGGGAGGGATTGCGAGGAAATATGCCTTACTGCGATGCGAGTAGTAACTAACAGGCTTCTTAATGCAAACCTGACCGGACCACAGGAGAGGCAAGGGTAATTGCATCGATATGCTCGAGGGTGGCTGGTGAGCAAATGAAGACGACGAGGCGCAGGCCACAGCGTGTTGGGGATGCCAGTGGAGGTAGGCTTGACACCGAAGAGCGGGCACACGACTGGGGTGAGCACGGCGGCGCCGGAGAGGATTCTGCTGTGGATCTGGGGGAGGGGGGAGCTGGCGAAGGAGATTGGGTGGACTAGTTGAGTGAAATGCAGGCGGACGGTGGGGGGGGTGTTGGTGACTCCTGGTGTTGGCGGCCTAGGTGAAAAGGGTGAAAATATCCCCGGTTGCCGCACGCGCGGAATGGCCTATGCAAACGGTTGCCTCTTAGCGCTCGTGTGCACAAACAAAATAATTTTTTTAAATGAAGACGTACTAATTTTTAAATGAAGACGTGAGTTCATCATTTCGCCTCTAAATTTTTTCCCACGTAAACCAATCACAATTTTACCACGAGTTTGATTTTCTGGCGCATTTTAGGTCTCGTGTGCTATATGTAAGACATTTTTTGGCATTTACCTGCATGTTGGCATATAAATCAATTCCTAGCCGGACTGCATTTCCTGTCGAAAGGGATGAGGATTGCCCTTCGATCTGGGAGCATCTAATGGTGCAGACGTATGATCTATGGGGTTTGGGTTCTGGCCAATCAGAACGCATGACTCGGATCGCGCGCGCAGCAAGGGGGGCATCAGCCACAGTTTGGTAGGCACTCGGCTTTCGTGTGTGAACTGTGTGCTCTTTGAAAATATTTTTTGGGAGGGGTTATTTGAAAACATTTACATGTGTTGTCGAAAGGGATGAGGATCGCCGTTTGATCAAGCAGAATCCAATGGTGCAGACGTACGATCCGTGGGGTTTGGGTTTTGGCCAGTCAGAACGCACGACTTAGATCACGCGCGTGGCAAAGGGGTGGGGGGTGCATTAGCCACGGTTTAGTGGACACACGGCTTTCGCGAGTGAACCGTGTGCTCTTTGAAAACATTTACAATACCTAACATCATATTTTTGTTCGAATGAAAACATGAGTTCATCATTTCGCCTCCAATTTTTTTCCATGGTAAGAAACCATGAGTATAGTGGAGAGTGTCATATATTAGTATCATGATATATAGTATATATGATACTCATGTATGACACTATCTTTAATTAATTATAGCGCATAGTATAATACATAGAGTATAGTATCATATATAGATCATATTTATTGCCATGCATGACACAAATTAGCATCGTGTTTAACATGATACGGTATCTACCTATATGTTACTCTAACCCTCTTTATATATATTTAATTCTTTGCCACATCAGCATACTTGCTATTTCCGAGTGCATGCCATCGTCGGCTATGATACCACCACTATGGCCAGCCTTATGTAGTGGGGAGTATCATATACTATATATATAGTATCATGCATATGATACTAGTGCACATATATATATACACTACGTGCGTACCTTCATAGTGCATATATAGTATCATAGAGTAGTATATATCATAGATGACCGTATTTATGGCCATGCATGACACGAAGTAGTATAGCATTTATTATATATATATATATATATATATATATGTTACGATATCTACCTATGTTACTGCTTCTTTGCCACATCATCATATTTTCTATTCTCGAGTGCATGATACCGGCTATGATAAGGCTGGTCGTAATGTGGGCGTATCAAGCGGTATGATGCATGCCAACTAGACTTTTTGGATGATGTGGCACACAGTTAAATGAGGAAAGAGAGGGTGTGGTATCATATCATGATACCGTATCATATTAAATGTTGTACTACTTTGTGTCATGCATGGCAATTAATAAGGCAACCTAAGATACTAACTTATGATACTATGCATGCACGCATTACGGAGGTATTACCGATCATATACTAGTATCATGCATATATACTCCCTCCTTTTCGGTTTATAGGCTTATCTCAAAATTTTAGTTTTTCCATTTTATAAGGCTCAATTTGGTTGTTCCCCATCACATGTCCAGATTCCAAGGTGTATTAAATCATTGCATGCAAGTATTAAGAGAAAGTTGACCAATGCATGTACTTTATGCATGCATGTATTGCAATTAATACATTGGAAAACATAATTTTTTGAGGAAAACAAAAGCATTAATTGGGTGTTTTTGCAAACTACAAAAAGTATTCCACCACTCACCATCTTCCTCTGAGATTTTTGAATTGATCCCTATAAGGCTGGTTGTAATGGGGAGTATCATATACTAGTATCATGCATATGATAGTGTATGATACTAGCTACTTCTGTAATGCATAGTATCATAAGTTAGTATATTAGGTTGCCTTATTAATTTTCATGCATCACACAAAGTAGTAGTACAACATGTAATATGACACGGTATCATGATATGATACCACATCCTCTCTTTCCTCATTTAATTGTGTGCCACATCATCCAGAAAGTCTAGTTGGCATGCATCATACCTCTTATGATACTACCATTACAACCAGCCTAAACCGGAAAGGAGGGAGTATGAGACTAGCCACAATGGAGAGTAACATACACATATCCCTAGACTATGTTACTACCTTCATAGTGGGTAGTAACATAAGTGTAGTGTCATGCAAAGCTTCATTTATTAGGTTATAGACTCATATTGCATTGGGACATGTGATGTTACATTAACTAGCTAAGTTACTGAAACTATCTCTCACCTCATTAACTTATTGCCACATAAGCAAGTTTGCTGAGTTAGAGTCGATGTTACTGCTGAAGTTACTCCCACTGTGGCTAGTCTGATACTAGCTAGTCGTCTATGATATACTAGCTACCTCACTAAGAGCATGGTTAATAATGCAACCAAGGGTCGGCTATAAGAAGTTGCCATGTCAAATACAGTCAACCTCTTAGCGGGCATGTACAATAATAAGTTTTAAATACGTACTATTTTATCGATAGTTGGCCCACCTTACATCCTCACAAAGTGTCTTGGGTATAATGTTGCACCTGGCTCTACTAACCAAGATCCCGCTTCTCTTCTCTTTCCTCCAACTAATAAGCACATATATATATTATTCTATTCCTTATAGCCTGCTTAGACTACCCACAGTGGGAGTAATATAGGTAGTAACATCACACGTATCTAGATAAAATAGATGATGTGGCAAGCAATAAATGAAGAAAGAAAGGAAAGTGGTAACATAGCTAGTTACTAGTAGTATGAGTAACATCACACATCTCAAGGCAAGATGAGTCTATAGCCTAATAAATGAAGTGTTGCATGTTACTCCCCACTATAGAGGTAGTAAGAGTCTATGTTACTACCCATTGTGGCTAGTCTCATGTCACTCTATTGTGTACTTGCACTAATGCATAGTATCATAGAGTAGCTAGTATCATATGTAGTACT
Organism: Triticum aestivum; assembly: GCF_018294505.1. Lineage (NCBI taxonomy): Eukaryota > Viridiplantae > Streptophyta > Magnoliopsida > Poales > Poaceae > Triticum > Triticum aestivum. The sequence goes on from NC_057794.1 coordinate 245,558,922, forward strand.
TTATTTATATTGTCGTGCATGACACATAGTAGCATAGCATTTATTATGATACGGTTTCATGATATGATACTTAACCCTCTCTTTCTTCATTTAATTAATTCTATGACAGCTCATCAAAATTGCCTAGTTGGCATGCATGATACTAGCTATGATACCCCCTTAGTATCTGCCTAGCAAAGAAGGTGTACAGATCATTTTTGCGTCGCTTTGTGAGTTTTCATGCATTTGTTCCATAAGCGGGGAGAAGTTTCAAACATTTCGGCCGCGAGGTGCGGCCACTAGCATAGGCCTAGTTGTATTTTAATTACAGGAAATTCAGATGGAGTTTAGACATCATCAAAATCGATGTGTGCCCATGGCATGCTCTCACGACCCTGTGGAATATTTTTTGGTAAAGTTTGGCACAAGTTTTGATGACCGCTTCTTCCAAACCGGAGCATCTCACATGAAGGATCATGGTTTTCCAAAAGGAGACGTGTCAATTCAAACTCCTGTGGCCGGTGACTTCATCGTTTGGCCTCATAAAAATTTCCACGGTACGCAATCACCATTATACCACGGGTTTGATTTTCTGGTGCATTTCAGGTATTGTTAGCTATATTTAAGACATATTTTGAGATTAACATGCATTTTGTGCATAAAAATAAAATTACAATCGGAACTGCATGTGCTGTTGAAAGGGATGAGGATCGCCGTTCGATCTAGGAGCATCCAATGGTGCAGATGTACGATCCGTGGGGTTTGGGTTCTGGCCAATCAGAAAGCATGACTCAGATCGTGGGCGGGTGGCGGGGTTTGGTCGGCACACGGCTTTCATCAATGAACCGTGTGCTATTCGCAAACCATATTGCATATTTTTGTTCACACATACTGTAGTGAGATCAATTGAGTGTGCTACCTTTATGATATAATAATAATAATATCAAAAAACAATTCATATTCATTGCCTGAGCTGACAGCATATCAAGGTCAACATATTAATGGTTCTTACATCAACAGAAAACCGAGCATAACTCACAAATTCAGTACACACGACAGTTCTAAATTGAATGAATTAAGTTGCAGGGTAGGCATAAAGACTAGTCTTACAGCTTAATTCCCATGTACATGGGGGAACTGGGATAATTAAGTTCACCATGAATGAACTTGGGGTTTTTGATGATTTTACGCTGCTCTGTTACACAGGTGCGTGATCCCTTGGCTGGCAACTCATCAAATTCATCGTACTCGTCCTCATCGGCAACATCGTCAACACCCAGTACCCTTCTCTTCCCATGCATCTCTAAATGGCAGTTCTTATGCAAGGGGTCTTCCACAAAGAAAATCTAGGTAGCATCGCTGGCAAGAATGAATGGGTCCGCGTGATATGCCATCATTGTCCTGTTAACATAGGTCTTCATGTACTCATCAATCCTTACCTGGCCAAGAGGGATCCATGCGCACATGAATAATGCCACCTTAACTTTCACATAGTCAAGCTCCCAGATCTCTTTGATGGATCCATAATAACCCTTTTATTAGCTTCATTTACAGTCATGCATTCTATTCGAACAGAGATGTTCTGATATGAGGTCTTCTAATCACGTTCCTCAATGTAGAACGTGTATCCATTTATGTCATATGCTTGGTACGTCAACACCGCAGGTGATGGCTTTTGTGCGAACCACGTAGCAATGTCATCGATGGATCCTTGTGCCAAACGATTCTTCAACCATTCGGCGTAGTTCTTAGTGTGCTTCTTCATCTCCACATCTGATGAAGGCACCATTGGTAAGAAGCTTTGGCGCATCTCCGCCAAGTGTTCTTCGGCATAAGCGATGAGAACTGGGCTGTTAAGCAGTACCTTCAAATGGGATTTCTCTGCCAATTCTCCGGTGCAGCCATTTGCGTGCCAGCAAGGACCGGCTTACTTTCAGCCTTCCCTCGTGGCGAGAGATGGGCAAACCTATAGGTCTTTGTTTCATGTATTTGGTGCAAAACTCAACCACCTCCTCCGCGATATAACCTTGTAGGATGCTTGCCTCTGGATGCTTTCTGTTCCAACAAAAGCGCTTCAGTATTCCCATGAACCACTCGAAGGGATACATGTTGCAAAGAAACACAGGACCACAGTACTTTATCTCGTCGACAAGGTGCACAGTGAGATGGGCCATGACATCGAAGAATGATGATGGGAAAAACATCTCTAGGTTGGACAATATTCTTGCAATATCATCTTGCATATGATCCAACTCTTTAGGATTTACAACTTTCTGCCATAGTTGGTTGAAGAAATCACAGAGGTCAATGAGTGTGTTTCTTATAACTTTGTCCATCAGATTCCTGATGGCCACCGGGAGGATTTGTGTCAACATTACGTGGCAATCATGTGACTTCATGTGTCCCAACTTCATTTTACCTGAGGTCACATCCACGAGACTTCTGATGTTTGCGTAGTAGGAAGAGGGTGTCTTAACTGACAACAAATAGGTGAAGAACTGTGTTGCTTCTTTTGTACTGAAATTGTAACTCTAGCGAGCTTTGATGAATTTGTCATCATCTTCTGCTTCACTCTTGCATTTTGATTGATCAACAAGCATATCGAGCCGTGAACCATCACCATCCTTTCTTTTACCTTTAATCTTGAGCAGAGTACCAAGGATGCTTTCACATACATCCTTCTCTACGTGCATGACATCGATGCAATGACGTACACATAGAATCTCCCAGTAAGGTAATTTCCAGAACACCGATTTTTTCTTAAACACTTGACCCTTGGGTGTTTGTTCCACCGTAAAAGGGTGGTTCTTGCCAAGCACAACATTAATTATTTTAGCCATGGTTTGGGCCACCTCCCTGTCATAGGGTCTTGGGCCTGCACCTGCCTTTGTCGTACCATCAAATTCAGCTTCCATCTTTCGGTATGGGTGATTTTTCTGCAAGAACCTACGATGACGCAAATACACTGTTTTGTTCGAGCTGGGAAGTCTTCTGCTAGCTGTCCTATCCATGCATGTGACACACCCTACATCTCCCTTTGTTTTCTACTCCGATGTGTTTCCTAATGTCGGCATATCTTGAATGGTGTGCACCAGCATCGCATGTAGATCGAAAATCTCCTTTCTGTAAGCATCATAACATTTTACAGCAGGCGCATCTATCCACACTGTCAGTAGTTCTTCTACCAGTAGCTGAAAGTAAATGTCGATGCCATTTCTAGGTTGCTTCGGGCCTTGGATAATCATTAACATCATAATGTATTTTTTCTTCATACACAACCAAGGACCTAGGTTATATATGCACAGAAGCACCGGCCATGTGTTGTGATTGGTGCTCATATCGCCAAAAGGATCCATCCCGTCAATACACTCCCCGAGCTTTATACTTCTAGGATCCTTGGTAAAATTTTCAAACTTTTTTCGATTAATTCCCACTGAGCCCCATCTTTTGGGTGCCTCATAAACCTATCCGCAATTCGCTCATCATGATGGCACCATAACCTCTTTGCCTCTCTAGGGTTTGCAAACAAACGCCTCAACCTTGGAATTAAAGGCAAGTACCAAACAACCTTGAATGGGATTCCTGTCTTGATCTCCTCGTCCAATTTGTACTTGTCCTTTGCTCTCCTGCGCTTGTATCGTGGATGCTTGCATGTGGGACATGCACGCGAATCTTTGTACTCACCACGGTACAATGTACAATCATTCACACAAGCATGGATCTTCTGTACTTCAAGTTCCAATGGGCAAACAATTTTCTTCGCTTCGTTCGTGCTTCTGGGGAGCACATTATCTTCCGGAAGAATTTCTTTGAAAAGACCTAACATCTCTGTGAAGCCCTTGTTTGATAGACCGTTTGCTGCTTTAAATCTAAGAAGTGACAGGGTGGCACTCAACCTGGAATATTTCTTTTTGCAACCTGGATACAATTCTTTCTTGGAGTTCGCATCAATGGTTGGCAGATCCTTGTACCCAATCATATTCTTTTTTGGGCCCTCGAAATCTGCAATCATAGCAGCAAAATCTGGCATATCAAGATCGTCGTCATCTGCGTCGACATCTTTGTTTTCTAGTGGGCGTTTCAGCTTTCCGGTGTTCCACTGGTAGCTTGAAGCCTCTGCCCCGATGTTAGATTCAACATCCATGTGACACTGATCAGGCTTTGGCATCTTGCTGCCCTAGGTATCTTCATCCATGACCTCATCTTCGTCGTGTCTGGTCCAACGTGCATATCCATCCATGAATCCCCTAGAGACTAAGTGCATCTGGACATCTGCAACTTCATGTGACTCTGTCGGTGTCAAAACTGGCGGATCTCGGGTAGGGGGTCCCGAACTATGCGTCTAGGATCGATGGTAACAGGAGGCAGGGGACACGATGTTTACCCAGGTTCGGGCCCTCTTGATGGAGGTAATACCCTACGTCCTGCTTGATTGATATTGATGATATGAGTATTACAAGAGTTGATCTACCACGAGATCGTAGAGGCTAAACCCTAGAAGCTAGCCTACGGTATGATTGTATGTATATGATCTATCGACTAGCCTGCCCTCGGTTTATATAATGCACCAGAGGCCTAGGATAACAAGAGTCCTAGCCGAATACGACGGTGGGGAGGAGTCCTTGTCTTGATCGTCAAGTCTTGTGGAATCTTCCTTGTATGCGGCAGCTGCCCAAACTGGCCCATGAGTATATGGCCATGGGGGTCCTCGGCCCAATCTAACAGATCGAGAGACGACGTGGTGAGTACCCCCTAGTCCAGGACACCGTCAGTAGCCCCCTGAACCGGTCTTCAAGTTAGGGACGCTCCTCGATTCTTCCGAACTGTTCTTCATCTTCGGTTGTCGGTCTTGAAAACTGGTTCAACAAATCTTCTCATCTTCGATCTTGAGGATCGCCGAAATGCATTCAATGAGTTTACACGTCGGGTATCCAGGAGCCCCTTTAAGTTCCGGCCTTTATCAATGCCTTGTTATTTTTATGCCACACCTCGGGTTTGAAGTTGTTCCCGGGAGGCAGTGTCCTCTTGCGTCCGAGCTCCAACGCCGGACTGCATTCGAGGTATCTTTTGCAGCCGAGCACCAACGACGGACCGCTTCCCAGCTCTAACGCCGGAATGTATCCAAGCTCCAACGCCGGACTGTATCCGAGCTCCAACGCCGGACTATGTATCCGAGCTCCAACGCCGGACTGTATCCGAGGTATCGTAAATCACCTTGGTTCAAATAAGTTTGAAGGAGTTTAGCCGAGCTTAATGCCGAAAATGCCCTCTATGGAGCCAGCCACTAGCGCCCGAGCTTTATGTCGGACTGCTTCCGACGTGGTGCACCACCCCGAATGTGGGCCGATTTTTGTCAATATTTTTGATTGGTGCAATTTATTCTCTGCCGAGATATATAGCCAGTAGCCCTCAAGGTGGGTATCGGTCTAAAACCCGAGATGCACATGAAGGATGACATAAGACCGCTGATCCTAGTAGCCGCCGAGACTTAGGTTGACTTGCAAAATCGGTCTGAGGATCAAGTCCTAGCTCGGCAAAATACTTTGGGACACAAAAAGCAGCATGCTCAGTCCTCAAGACTCAGGTTGGGTGCGGCCGACCAACCTGAGGATCAAAATCTCCTCGGAAACTATATTGCACATAAAATTTTCTGCATTGGACAAGCAATGCAGTAGCCCCCGAGACACTGGTCGGGTGGCAACACCAGATTAGGGGATCAATGTGCCCCTTTAATATTTGTAAATAATAAGCCCGAAGCCCAGTGGCCATCAATATCCATAGTAAAATCACAAATTATGTGTAATGACTCTATGTATCCAAGTACTTTACGTCATTAATGCTCAGATCCGCATTGTACAAAACTTTGTTGACCGACCATCGGCTTCCACCTCCTCGGTCAGTAGCCGAAGAGTGTTTGTCCTACTTTATAAAGCCTTTATGAGGGCAAAGATTTACAACAAACAAGGCAATCTGGCCATACGGTTTTATAAACAAAGGTACGCAGAGAGATATGTTATATTACTGTTTAACTGAAGAAATGTCTTCCAAAGAAAATAGTCCCGCTATCGGTTCCTTTCTTTGGGTTGTCATGCTAAGCATGATCATGAAAACCTCAGCTCCAATGTAAGAGCAGAATATCGAGGATTTAGTTTGGGAGGCCAGTTAATAGCCCCCGGTAGTGTTCGGCGACAGTCGAGGTCAAGTCGTAAACACTTCGGCCATTGTTATGAATGGCCCGTCATTTAACACCGTTATCAGATCGCTGACCAGTTTACGCTTATTGTGACAGTCAGTTTTCGGCTTTCTCCACTAAGGTGCTTAACCATGTGAGCTGGAAGCACAATCGCAGTGGTTCTCCCTTTGCACACCTAGCCGAACAAAGCGGAACGTAGGAGGCAAGTGCAGGAGCCGGGCAACCCAACTATTGACCGAAGACACAATTCGAAACCGATGCATATATAGCAATATTCGAGAATGTTTTTGCCGAATCTCTAAAGGTGTCCGGCGTTGCACTGCGAGACTTGTGCTGAAAACACACAAATAGTTTAGAAGTGCCACAAGCTTGGAAAACCAAAAAACGTCAGTAAAAACTTGACGTCCGAACAAGATCAAGTGTTCGGTGCCAATCCGAAAATTGGCTTTAGAAAAAAAGTGCTTCTGTCGTGCTTTAACATGACACATCCTATCTCAAGACTTCAAGCGGGTCAGCCTACAGCTTCAACCTCCTATCCCGAAGGCGGAGTACTTCTCGTTAGGCCAACTTAGCAAACTAAACTCTAGCGGCTTTGAGAGAGAAATTAGGCTCCCCGGCTAGTGACCACACACTTGTGTCGAAAAAAGGAGTGATAAATAATAATAATAATAATAATAATAATAATAATAATAATAATAATAATAATAATAATAATAATAATAAAACTTTGCAACGACTAAGAAGAAGAACACTTATTATAAGACAACTCAAATAAATTTAAGACCCCCCAAGTGACTTGGGTAAAAGAATAATTGCATGTACCGAAGTACTTATATCATATCTATGTTCAACCGAACTTTAAACGCGTCTTAACCGACCGTCGGCTTCTCCCTCTTCGGTCAAGGACCGAAAAGTGTTATGTACTCCATCTGTCGATAATATCGACGGTGTTTCCAATAACCAGGCAATCAGGCCATGAGGCTGTAACAGACAAAGCGCGCTCAGGGAACTTATGCTATATTACTGCGAAGTGTAAGAAGCATCTTCGAAGAAAATAGTACCCCCACCGATACCTTTCTTCGGTGCTCATTGTTATTATGAGACTTGTGTAATAGACTTTTTGTACTCATGAGTTCCTTTGTGTGCCGACCATCATTGAAAACTATAAGAGCGCTAGCTTTCGGCTTCACCCAGTCTGAGGTCCGGCTCGGATGACCCGATCGTGACAATCGCAGAGGTGCTCCCTTTACTCCCTAGCCGAACAATCGGGAACGTAGGGGTAAACACAGGAGCGAGGCAACCTAGCTTGCAAATCGCTTAAGTCAATATGGTGCATATTTTGGCATAATACACGAACAAGGAACGAAGTCGTACAAGTATAATCATATGCAAGAGGAAAAGCTTCATAAAGGAAGCCCCCAAGTGAATTGGGTCCTTGAATTTGTGTGTCACAAACAAAGTTTTGACAAGGAGATTTTTTACAAGCAACTTTTTTCCAAAAAAGTATAATGCTTGGTCGAACCGAACACAAGTAAAAAATTTAAAACTTGGAGCATGAAGGCAACTTAGCTGGTTAATGTGTTCGGTATTGACGACGTGATCCGAGCTTGATACGGGACAAGGTTCCATCCCCCAAGCCGGTTCCGAGGTGGCGGAGCAAAGAGCTCGGCACGCCGAAGTGGTGACATAGCACGGCCAATGCAGGCCGGCAGAGTGACACCGAAGTCCCCGGCATGGGGTAATGAAGTGTTGACGAAGCCCCTCGTCCAGCCGAGGTGACGTGGTATGTTAGTACGCTGAGTTGACGATACTGCCCAACCCGGATCATTTTCCTGTGCACAAGAAATAGTGCAATCCGGAGATAATAGTAATGACAATAATAATAAAATGTTGCATAATAAATAATTTATGCAAAGTGAGTAATAAAAGAAATATGGCCTGGCGCCTAAGTCAATGTCGATGCAGGGCGTCGGCGTGACGCGGTGAAGGCGTGACAAAGCCTGAATTTGCAGGGCGGTCCGGGCTCCGGATGCGGCGTTCGCCAAACAATGTACGGAAACTGACCGAACCACCACGCGACCATTTTTAATGTGGCCGCCATTTGATAGACCTGTGTACAGATGATGGAACAAACCAGAGTAATAATTCCTTAAGAAAAATAAACCCAACAAGCAAAAAATGTTAGGATTAATAGCACCTGGTTTATTTGTTGTAGCATTCCGAAGAAAAGCGACTCCCAAAATCGGGACGATCCACACACCCATTGCCTGATGGGCGATAAAGCGATGGCCCGGTGATGCTGGCAAAGATTGGCTTGCCGAGGCGAAGCCCTCAGATCCAGCTAACGTGATGAAGCTGGTCGGCTGGTGACGCCGAAGTCACCGGAGTATGCTAATGAAGAAATAGCCAAGTCCTCGGTCTAGCCGAGGTGACGGAGCCTCGATGTCAGCCGATGAATCGAAGTAGGTTGGCGTGATGGACACCAGCTTGAAGAAGCAATAGTGCGGCCCTGCCGATGCAGGTCGTGACGTGGTCGATGCCGGCTTGATGAAGCGACCGTGCGGCGATGCCGGTGTGCCTGCTCCGTGTAATCTGTGGGGCGGCGATGTTGGTGATGATTTATCCTTCGTGATTCCGGACTCTTGTTCGGCTTGACGAGATGATGATCCGAAGAAGTTGAGCTCGGCTCAACAAAGTAACGACGTGTGTAGCGCAGGTCGGCAGCCGTGGAGCAATATTGACGGAGTGGTTTGACACCAGCATGATGTTGAAGATCATGTTCAAAAGATCTTAAAGTTAGTGGGATGTGTTCAGAAACAAAACACAATACCCCATACAAAACTTCCTTAAAAAGGGATGTCCGAAATTCCATTTATAAAAAAGACGAACTCGGGTCGGATTCGTTTTCGCGCAGAAAACAGATCCGAAAAGTGATGCACTAATCGGAAGGTTTCCGAAGTTTGGACGGTCAGATCGAGCTAAAATTTTGAGGGGTGGTAGATATAGGAATTCTGCAGCCGATCAACGGTTGGATCTTCCAAAGGACGTCCGAGCTAGAAGCTAGACACCACGCCCTAAACTCATCCAGATTCCCGTCCAGATTTGACACGGCTCCGGTATATCGTGGATTGCCAGAGATTCCTCCATCGGAAATCGACAAAATTTTCGAGGGTTGTTGTAGACTCAATTCCGCACAATTCCACCAAAGCGATTGTTAAAAAGACACTTGAGGAGGCGGTGGCGGCGGACACAAGTTTGCTGTCCAGAAAAACAGCACGGCCGCCCGAGAGCAATGTTGACGTTGAGCCCTCGAGCTCCATGGATGACTCCTCTACGATCATGATAGAGATCGGAGTTGATGTTGAAGAAGGCCCCCGTACGAACATGACGATCGGAGATGGAGCACGGTCCTCGGTCGAGCCAAGGTGACCAGTCGAGCTGGCAACGAAGAGGCCGGCATCGCAGTTGACCTGTAGATGAGCCATCGATCCTTTTGCCGATCACACAGCGGAACTCTCAATGAAAGCACCAATGTCGGTGTCAAAACCGGTGGATCTCGGGTAGGGGGTCCCGAACTGTGCGTCTAGGATCGATGGTAATAGGAGGCAGGGGACACGATGTTTACCCAGGTTCGGGCCCTCTTGATGGAGGTAATACCCTACGTCCTGCTTGATTGATATTGATGATATGAGTATTACAAGAGTTGATCTACCATGAGATCGTAGAGGCTAAACCCTAGAAGCTGGCTTACGTTATGATTGTATGTATATTATCTATCGACTAGCCTGGCCTCGGTTTATATAATGCACCAGAGGCCTAGGATAACAAGAGTCCTAGCCGAATACGCCGTTGGGGAGGAGTCACTGTCTTGATCGTCAAGTCTTGTGGAATCTTCCTTGTCTGCGGCAGCTGTCCGAACTGACCCATGAGTATACGGCCATGGGGGTCCTCGGCCCAATCTAACAGATCGAGAGACGACGTGGTGAGTACGCCTAGTCCAGGACACCGTCAGACTCTGTATTGGCACAATCAGTACATGGACACATGATGTAATCTGCATAATCAATTATCCTCTTTGTACTTTCAGCCAAATTCATGAACTCTGTCACACCACTGATAAAATCTGCGGCTTTCCAATTCTTAATCCATTGAGATCGTCCCATCTGCAGCATACGAATGGTAATTAAAAACAAAACAACAACATTAATACATGGATTAACTACTGCCCAAAGATGCGTGCATAAATCACAAGGTTTTATTTTAATAATTACTAAGGGCGCTGCATGTTGTTATGCAAGCGTGCAATGACAAAAATTAATGGCCAGTCAATTTACACGCAGAGTACTAGTACAACACTACCCTTAGGAATTGAATACCTTAATTAAGTCACTCACGAAAAGAATACCTTAATTAATTAGCCGCGCGGCGACCTCCACCTAGTTGACAGACAAGCGCGATGCGGCGGCACGCCGAGACAGCAGGGTCGTGGAGCAAACCTTAGTGCGGTTTCCACCTGAAGTTCAACCTCCACTATCCCGCCATTGACTGCGATGGATGTGCCCGAATCACGCCGCCGCCGACCTCGATGGTTGAGCTCATCCTATCTCCCGCCGCAGACCGATGATTGACCTCCTACGACGCTGCCACCGCCCACCGACCGAGGACTGACCTCTTCTCCAGTAGCCGCTGCCTAGGCCGCCGCCACCATCTCTATACGCTGAGCGGCTATTTTTTTACGGATATTTCCGCAGAGCGGCTGTTTACACGGTATCTCACCGTAACTCAATTATATGGACAGGGTAGTACATCACATATGGTTATGTAATGGCAACCGTGTCTAACCTGCGTTGTCTTCTCACACGATTTGGTGCGGAAATCCTGTGTGTCGTTGTAATACCTAACACACAAACGACATGTATAAACAGTGTGCCATATACAACATATAGTGCCATAAGTAGTTCCCGACCGTTAGCTTATCTCCACAGTTTCCCCATTTCCCCCAAATCCCTACATAGCCTCCAAATTCCCTCGCATGGCGCTGACATTAGGGGAATGCGGACGAGTGGTGCTGATGGTTTCGGTGCGGTTGCTCCTGCTCGTATCGCCGCCAGGACGGCGGTCGCCGCCGAGCACTTGCGTAAGGTCATTAGAAGGCAGGTGTACTACGGATCTGAATCGTCCTGTCAGGTTCCAATCTACCCCAATCTATTTTAGCATTTACAAAGTATAGCTCCTTGCTGAATCTTTCCTAAATGACCCCCCAGGAAAGCGATCTGCTGCCAAATCCGGAGCCTGACTCAAGACTCCCGCAACACGAGTTCGACTCTGAGTTTTGCGCCACCGAGAAGTACCAAAAGCTGAGTTGTGTGCACGGGCACACTCCCGCTCGACGTGTATGCACGGATGGATTTGACATCGGCAGGCGGTTTCTCAGTTGCCCCTTATAGGTTAGTGCTAATTAAGTTCATCATTTTACTTCAGTTAATGCCACCGCTCATCCAGAATACTATTTAACATTGGTAGGGATATGAGGCTTGTGCCTTTGTTAACTGGCTAGATGAAGAATGGCATGGCAGGGCTCGGAGTGTTATCACGAAGCTCGCGGAAGATAACGTAAAGCTTAAGAAGAAACTGGCTGATCTGGAATGTACAATCAGTACGATGAAGCAAGAAAGAATCAATCACAGGCAACAGATGAAAGAAAGAGACAAGAAGGAACTAGCATGTGTAGTTGTGGTTGTCGCATTAGCCATGTTCTATGCGCTGTTTGCAATGATGATTAGGGGTTTTGTTTGACAGTATTGCTAAACCACATCTAGATGTGCTCTAAGTAATGCACGTCTAGGTCCTATGCCATTGATGTTACGCGAAGACTCGTGCATATATTTTTCTTTGTCTTTTTTCTTTCCCTTTCTAGTTTGATTATTACTGGCTTTATCAATAAGAAGATCTCAATGTATTGCTTGCCAACTGTCCTACTCCGTTTGTACCGGTACTGGTGCATAATCCCAAAACTCGTTCCTTGTTTTTGTCCTGAAAAAGGAAACCGGCCAAATAGCCAATAGGAGTCCTAGGCAACCCTGGGAATTTGGAGCGACTGGGTACAAATAATTATGCTTGATTATATCAGCGGTGAGATAATACATCAACCCCTGCTTCAATCCCCGCTTCAATTGGCAGCTCCTCTTCTCTGCATACCCCGCTTAAGTGTCCACCATCTTCATCGTCCCCGTCAGGCCGCGCTACGCACTGGCACACACTCTGCAGCCATGTCGAGCGACAGCGAGGACGACAGTTCGGCCAGCAGTCTGGTGCCTGATGATAGGTCAACATCGGAATCATCCCGCTCGTCTTCCATGAGTCCGGCGTCGAGCCCAGACCTCAATTTTATCCGGTTCATGGAAGGGACGCCGCCTCCGGAGTCGTCAGACGACAATCAGATGGACGAGGAGTCGTTAGAGGACAAAGAAGAGGACGACGATGACGGTGAGGAGGATTGGTCAAACGAGGAGGATGACGACAACGACATCAACGACGATGACGGTGGCGGCAGCGATGAAAAGCCAACGGTCAGCGGCAAGAAGCGTCCTTGCCAAGATGATGTCGCGGGGCCATCCAACAGCAACAACAAGAAGAAGGACTAAATTAAGCAGACTGTATATATCTCTGTTTATCCTGTCAATCTCATCGCAGACGATTAGTAATATGTATTCAACAGAGATCTTCTACATTATCGCCCACAAGTTGGTTTGTTGAACTGTGTGCCCTGATGAGCACACAATTCACCCAAAAAGACCATATAGGCTGTCTATAATGATCGCACACAATTCTGATTACCGACCTGTTTGTCGGGTATCACACACATCTTGTTACGCTAAATCATTTGTGTTCACGTCAATCATTGCAAGCGGTTTGTCGGAGTGAATTGTATGCCATATATCGCACACACACCTTGACCTGGCTGCCCGTTTCTGTTGTTCTGTCTCATCGCAAATAGTTCGTACAGATCAATCGTATGCCCCTCATCGCACACGCAACTAAAATCTGAACCGTGTTTGATGTATCATCCACCACAAACGTTTTGCACCTTTTTTGACAGGTTTTTTATATCACCATTTGCGATTAATGCATCGCACACAGTTTCGTCAAAGGGTCTCTCATCGTAGTGTCGCGTTAGCAGCATCCTGCAGTAGTGCCATGAGGACAATGGGGCACAAAGATCCAGCAGGTATCTACTGGCCTCTGGCCCGCCAGCGTTAGTTATATTTTGTCTTACAACATCCGCATGCAGTTTTTTACTGAATCAAACACACAGCCCAGTTCTATTTTCCTCTTGAAACGCCATGTCCTACTTCCGTTTTCTAATCTCTACCTATAGTTTTACTAGTTCATATACACGTATCATTATATTGAAAATACATAAAGTTCCATTTTCATATTTACATCCTTATTTTTGTTGTTGTTTTCCCTCCCAGCGCTGGTTTTTTACCACTGGTTTTCCCTTAAACACACTCAATTGTCCCACGTCCTGTTTGCTTACAAAAACAAAACGATTTTTTGGCAAATCAATAAGTTCTTAAAAAATGTTTATCATTTCAGGATTACAACAGTTCGAACTCCACCGAAATATGCAAAATAAGGTTGCACTTTTTGACCGTGGTCTTGGGCAGAAAATGGGCTATAATATATTACTTAAGAATTAGCAAATGGGCTGCAAATTATTAAAAATTAGCAAATGGGCTCTATGTTGTCTGCCATAGATTTGGAGGCTGACTTGTGGGCCTACCAAGTTCATGCGTACACAAGGTTTCTCAAAAAAGAAACTTAGTCGGCAATCGACTCTACCAGCGTCATATCGTTAGATGTTAATCTAACAACAATCGTGCTTCTTTAGTCTCTGATCTTCCTGCTCCAGCCGCCCAAACCAGCACCGGCGGAACCGCCTGCTCCCGCCTCCCGTGGCCGGCTATGCTGACGGGCAGGCCTCACGGCCCCACCATACTCGCATCCCTGGCATGGCTATCCCTCTACTCACCCACACCTCCTGTTATTTTCCAGCGACGGCAGCCGAACCAACCAACCCTCGTACTCCCCACTGTGTAGGCAGCCACTGTCGGGTCTTCCCCGGCTCCGTGTCATTCCCATCCTAGGCCTCGCCGTCGTCCACTGCCCTGGTGCTCTCGGCGCGCCATGGTTAACGTGGTCAACAAAGAAATCCATCGGACGTGGACTTTACGTGGAGAGGCTGACAGCTGGGTCCACGACCGCACACAAGGAAATGCCTCCTTATTACGCGCAAAATAATGATTCCTCCACCTGACATCTGGGACCCACCAGAAGGGCCTCTGTATTCCGTGAAAAAACGTTCCCCCCATTGACAGGTCGGACCCACCAGCTATATCTTCGCACGCAAGGAAGTTCCTTATTATGCACAAAAAATGAATACTCCCCCTACATAGTGGGAGGCTGACATGTGGGCCGACTAAGTTGACGAGGACGGAGGGCTTTGTCAACTTAGTCACTATGAACGATTCTAGCTCCAGTGACCGTACGATGTCCATCCAACGGACGTAGTGCTTCTTCAACCTCTGGTCTTCTTGCTCCAGCCACCGAAAGAAGAGCCGGTCGTGCCGCCTGCTCCTACCTCCCATGGCCGGCTGTGCTGCCGCGGAGGCCTCACCGCCCCCTACTACTCCCATCGCTGGCCAGGCCCTGCGGCGACGGCGGCCTCACACCGCAACCGAACCAGTGAACCCTCGTACTCCTCTCCGCATGGGCATCCACTGTCGTGTCTTCCCCGGCTCCGCGTCATCCCCTTCCTAGGCCTCGCCGTCATCCACTGCCTTGGTGCTCTTGGCGCGGCGTGGTCAATGTGGTCAACGACCGACTTCCATCGAAAGAGTACTGTACGTGGAGAGGCTGACAGCTGGGTCCACGCCCGCAGCATGGAAGTGTCTCCTTATTATGAGAAAAATAATGATTCCTCCACCTGGCAGCAGGGACCCACTAGACGGGCCATCGTATTTCGTGAAAACAATGTTTCCCTCCTAAATGCTGGGACCCACCAGCTACATCTTCGCACGCAAGGAAGTGCGTCCATATTACGGGCAAAAAAATGCTTCGCCCCTGACTACCGGGACCCACCAGCTACATCTTCACATGCAAGGAAGTGCCTGACAATCAGGACCCACCTGGTCGAAGCGTATGTACGTTGTCATTCTGGTCGCGAATGTGTACGTACATACTGGTCGATGTAGAGGCGCGCACGTGTCGTAGTAGAGGCGCGCATGTAGCATGTACACTTACATACAACGGCCAGGGTGCAAGAAAGAAAATACGGCCACGTACGTACATACGTGTGGGGTCTCAAATGTCTACTCGCGCATACATACGGTCAGGGCTCGTGTACATGTCTGGGTCAGAAGGAGAAGCAGCGCCATCGTCATGATCATGGGGAGGCAACCGGCTGGGTCGTAACGGAATGCGTCGTCGTGTTCATCGGGAGTCAACCGGCTTGGACGGAATAGCCGATGGAAACGAGGCCTGGCGTACCACAGAACAGAGGAAACGGCCTTGTGTTCGACCGGCCACAGTCGAAACGGGATCCTGTTCATTGGGAGGGGTCTGGTGTACCGCAAAACGGAGGATACGGACTTCTCTTAGACCTCCTACGATGGAAACGGGGTCCTGTTGATTGCGAGGGGTGTGGCGTAACGCAAAACGGAGGAAACAGACTTGTGTTGGAGCGGTATGGTCGAAACGGGGGTCCTATTCTTCGGGAGGGGTGTGGCGTACCGCAAAACAGGACTCCACGGGATACTGTTCATCTCCACCGTCGACTTCCTCCACAAGTGTCGGGGGTTGGGTGCGACATATGCCAATGGATAGCTTATCATGGTGGGGGCGAGTAGAACATCGCCGATGCCTGGAAACGGGATGAGGCGTAGACACGAACGCCGGCGTACTTTACCCAGGTTCGGGGCTCTCCTAGGAGATAACACCCCTAGTCCTGCTATGCGGGGTTTCCGCATGATCACTAAGGCAAAGTGAATACAAGGGCGCTCCTCGAGCTGTATACTGAAGGTAGGAGAAGGCATGGTCAGCTCTCCCCCCCTCTGTGATCTGGTCTAGTTCTAATGGATCGGAACCAGCATGGGTGCCCTGGGGGGTTTATATAGGCCTACCCCCAGGGGTACAATGGTAAACTGTCCGGGCGCAGGGCCCAGCCGTCGGTCTCTTCACCTGCCGGCCCTTCTACCGACTGCTGGGGCCCGCCGATTGGTGGGCCCCGCCAACTGGTCTGGTACGGAGCCGACAAGCCGTACCCGCCGCTTGTGGGTCTTGCCGGCTGCTGATTACTGTAGCCGTGCCTCTAATGACGTAGGCTTGGTCATGTGGTCATGGCTACAGTCCCGCCGCTTGCGGGTGATCACTGTAGCCACTCCCTATCTCGTCTGGCCAATGGCATGGGGAACCCGTGGGAGGGGCAAGCCGACTCCCGGGGGCCGGCTTCCTACGGGTCCGACTGGTGGCGCCCTTGCCGTCTTTCGGACTCTCGCTGACTGGTAGGGCCCGCCATCCGTGGACCGTACCGTCAGGCCATCATGGGCACAGGACTCCGCATGCTGTTGCTGATGTCAGGGATGGCATGGCAACAGTGCCGCGCCAGACGGAGATCTCTGTTGGTACAGTGCACTGTGGCCTAGCCATCTCCTGGAAAAGGGAAGGGAGTGGGCTTCACTGTTGCCACTCCCTGTCCCATCCCCCTCTGACGAGGGAATAGGCTTTGTTGGTGCCGTGGGCCGACTCCCCGTGGACGGCTTCTTCGGAAGCCACTAGGCTGAGTCGGCCGGTCTTGACCTCGCCTCTAGGACTCGGATGCATGCGGGCAGCCGACCGTTCCTTCAGCCATCCTCCAGAAGGCGACTCTTCGTCTATCGTCTTGAGGGGTGCAGTCAGCACCGATGTCTTGAAAGGTTTTGGGCCTCGGGTTAGCCTACCCGTGGCCCATTACTCTGACAACAGGCTACTGTCCATCCACCGTCGACTGCCTCCACGAGCTACTGTTCATCCACCGTCGACCTCCTCCAGCCTCCACCTGCGACTGTTCATCCACGGGCTCCTATTTATCGAGCCTCCACCGCGCGCTCCTCCACCGGCTACTGTTCAACCAGCCCTCTCCACGAGGTCCTGTTCAAACACCCCTCCACGGGCTACTGTTCATCCAGCCCTCCACCGACTACTGTTCAACCAGCCCTCCATGGGGTCCTGTTCATCCACCCCTCCACGGGGTCCTGTTCATCCACCGGCTCAATCAAGCGGGGTCCTGTTCATCCAGCGGCAACGACCTCTACTACCACGGGGTCCTATTCATCCAACCCCCCACCGGGAACTGTTCATCCAAACCCCCCCAACAATGCTCACAGTTCATCAAGGGAAGGAGGCAGCAATGTTTGATCGGCTTCACTTAGCAGCAGTAGCAAAGGAATCACTTGGGTTTAGTTAACAGCAAGGGATCGATTGATCGCTCAGGTTCAGTAACGCGTAGCCTGCAGTGCAAACGCTCGGGTTCAGTTAGATCCCAACGCCTCGCTCGGGTTCAGTTAGAGCGCAACGCCTCACACACACTCGCGTATGTACGAGAGAAACGCGCATCGCTCGGCCCCCGACCACCCACCGTAACTGGGAACTCCCCGATATTTTCCTTGCCCTCGCTTCTACCATGGTTTTTCCGTCATGGACTGCCCAAAGAATGTCATGCAACTGCGTCTCCGGCCTGCCCAAGACGAAAAGCCCATTTTCTGTCATGATTTTTTGTCATACAAGTAGGAGCCCACCACATCTATGATGATACCGGGTTTTGTCACAATTTGTAGTGTTCACAGGATGCCTGGTACATGGCTTCCAACTCCGCCATCTCCTTCTTGAATGCCACTTGCCTAGCTTTCCCAGTCAGCGGCAGCGACTGATACGTCTTCATCGTACCTACTTTTCCAAACACTTTGACCTTGTTTTGGACTCTAACTTGGATGATTTGAATATAACTAACCCGGACTAACGCTGTTTTCAGCAGAATTGCCATGGTGTTATTTTTATGCAGAAATAAAAGTTCTCGGAATGACCTGAAACTTCATGGAGAATAATTTTGGAATATATAAAAAATACTAGCGAAAGAATCAATGTTAGGGGGCCCACACCCTGTCCATGAGGGTGGGGGGAGCACCCCCTGTCTCATGCCCCCCCGAGGCTCCACCGACCTCAACTCCAACTCTATATATTCACGTCCGGGGAGAAAAAATTAGAGAGAAGGATTCATCGTGTTTTACGATACGGAGCCACCGCCAAGCCCTAATCTCTCTCGAGAGGGCTGATCTGGAGTCCGTTCAGGGCTCCGGAGAGGGGAATCCATCACCATCGTCATCATCAACCTTCCTCCATCACCAATTTCATGATGCTCATCACCGTGCATGAGTAATTCCATCGTAGGCTTGCTAGACGGTGATGGGTTGGATGAGATTTATCATGTAATCGAGTTAGTTTTGTTAGGGTTTGATCCCTAGTATCCATTATGTTTTGAGATTGATGTTGCTATGACTTTGCTATGCTTAATGCTTGTCACTAGGGCCCGAGTTCCATGATTTCAGATCTGAACCTATTATGTTTCCATGAATATATGTGAGTTCTTGATCCTATTTTGCAATTCAATAGTCACCTACTATGTGTTATGATCCGTTAACCCCGAAGTGACAATAATCGGGACAATCACCGGTGATGGCTATAGTTTGAGGAGTTCATGTATTCACTAAGTGTTAATGCTTTGTTCCGGTACTCTATTAAAAGGAGGCCTTTATATCCCTTAGTTTCCAATAGGACCCCGCTGCCACGGGAGGGTAGGACAAAAGATGTCATGCAAGTTCTTTTCCATAAGCACGTATGACTATATTCGGAATACATGCCTACATTACATTGATGAATTGGAGCTAGTTCTGTGTCACCTTATGTTATTACTGTTGCATGACGAATCGCATCCGACATAATTATCCATCACTGATCCATTGCCTATGAGCTTTTCACATATTGATCTTTGCTAGTTACTTTTCCATTGCCACTGTTACAATCACTACAAAACTACTACTGTTACTTTTGCCACCGTTACCATTACTTCCATATTACTTTGCTATTAAATACTTTGCTGCAGATATTAAGTCTTTCAGGTGTGGTTGAATTGATAACTCAACTGTTAATACTTGAGAATATTCTTTGGCTCGCCTTGTGTCGAATCAATAAATTTGGGTTGAATACTCTACCCTCGAAAATTGTTGCGATCCCCTATACTTGTGGGTTATCAAGACTATTTTCTGGTGCCGTTGCCAGGGGAGCATATCTCTATTCTTTGAGTCACTTGGGATTTATATCTGTTGATCACTATGTGGAACTTGAAAGATGAAAGAACCAAGGTTTTTCCCTCAACTACGAGGGGAGGTAAGGAACTGCCATCTAGCTCGGCACTTGATTCACCTTCTGTTTTGAGTAAACTTGCGACACTTACACCTGCCACTTCTGCTATGCATGATGCTTATGATGAAACTACTTCTATGCTTGATAATCACTGGTACATCGACGTCCTAAACAAATGGTTTAAAACCCCTTTCCTCGATGGCATTTGGAACCGTCGCCAAGTGAGTGTGGGCGATAGGGGGGTCCTTCCCACATGACCCAGAAATCGTCAGGGATAGGCCCTCGTGGGACCCAGGCTGGGGCCGTGTGCGGTCGGGTGAGGCATGGAAACCCAATCATTTCCGTAGGTATGAACATCCCACACGGTGAATTCTAGAAATCATTTCCATAGGTATGTACATCCCACACGGTGAATCCCTGAAATCATTTCCGTAGGTATGTACATCCCACACGGTGAATCCCAGAAATCATTTCCGTAGGTATGTTCATCCCACACGGTGAATCCCAAAAATCATTTCCATAGGTATGTACCTCCCACATGGTGAATCCCATAAAATCATTTCCGTAGGTATGTACATCCCACACAGTTCTTTGTGTGGAAACGTGTGTTCAAGGTGGCCTAACGCAAATAGTTCGCTGCTGGAAGCCGTGTGTGATTGTTAGTTCATTGAACACGCCTACTTTCTAGAAACCGTGCGGGTTGTTTGAGTTCATCGCCCATAGTGCTGTCTGAGTAACCGTTTGCAATAGAAAACCCCCAATAAGTAGGGTAATTAGCCTATTATTGATAATCCATGTACTAATCAAACTGATATTTCTTATAAAACACGCCAGATATTACATATCCGTATAAAAGCAACCAGGATTTCATAATCAAATTACATCAGATAGCTTCGGCACTCAGTTACACCATTACACAACAGCACCAAGTTTCACATGTAGCATCAAAAACCTTTCGAAAGTAGCATCATACACGGTAAATAGACAGATGAATCTCATCTGGGAAACTGCAGAAGCGGAAGGCAAATATTGAGCCTTCAGTGATGTTGAATGTCCTTGCAACTTTAGGCCAGTGGCTATGGATAATTTCCCACCCAACCTTCGTCCTCTTCAGCAAGACTTCAATATTGTACCGTGGGTGTTGAATGAATACCTTCCTCGCCTCTTAACCATATAGGTGGTTTGAGAGGTAATCATTAGTGAACTGCTTTGTAAAGTACTGAAAACAAAGCTATGCATAAATCGCTGTTGTAAATTTTGAAATGGCGCAAGGGGTAGAAACAAGGTAAAAGAGTTGGTACCATCCTATAGTTGATTGATGTCTTCTTCATTGTGCAAACAAAGATCTTGCTGTTATTTGTCGCAAGTTTCTTCATCCTAACAATCTTTCTGAGTTTCTTGACTTGACTGATATTCATGGACATCTCATTTCCCCATATGCAAAATGGATCGAACAGTGGGTCTAAGCCTCTGACAGCAGGACCTACATGTGCAAGACCAAATTGTAAGAAACCTAAATATTAGAATGATTCCTGCAACTGCACAATAATGTGCTATTAGCCAAAGGACCCTGCTCGAACAA
Source organism: Triticum aestivum (assembly GCF_018294505.1). Taxonomy (NCBI): domain Eukaryota; kingdom Viridiplantae; phylum Streptophyta; class Magnoliopsida; order Poales; family Poaceae; genus Triticum; species Triticum aestivum. The sequence goes on from NC_057794.1 coordinate 245,580,134, forward strand.
ACCTTGATGGTAAACCACAATGTCTCCCATTGTTTCCCTGCAACACACATAAGGAAGATCTTGATCAGGTTAACTGAGAGTTGCCATACTATCAGTAGAATATGTATTGAGTACAGCCAAATTCGATTGGTGTCATGATACGTCTCCAATGTATCTATAATTTTTGATTGCTCCATGCTATATTATCTACTGTTTTGGACTATATTGGGCTTTATTTTCCACTTTTATATTATTTTTGGGACTAACCTATTAACCGGAGGCCCAGCCCAGAATTGCTGTTTTTTTTGCCTATTTCAGTGTTTCGAAGAAACGGAATATCAAACGGAGTCCAAACGGAATGAAACCTTCGGAAACGTGATTTTCTCACCGAACGTGATCCAGGAGACTTGGACCCTACGCCAAGGCATCAGAGAGGTGGTCACGAGGGTGGGGGGCGCCCCCCCCCTAGGGCGCCCCCCTAGGGCGCGTCCCCTGCCTCGTGGGCCCCTTGGAGATCCACCGACATACTCCTTCCTCCTACATATACCTACGTACCCCCAAATGATCTGAACGGGAGCCAAAAACCTAATTCCACCACCGCAACTTTCTGTATCCATGAGATCCCATCTTGGGGCCTATTCCAGAGCTCCGCCGGAGAGGGCCGTCATCACGGAGGGCTTCTACATCACCATAGCCTCTCCGATGAAGTGTGAGTAGTTTACCTCAGACATACGGGTCCATAGTTAGTAGCTAGATGTCTTATTCTCTCTTTTTGGATCTCAATACAAAGTTCTCGCCCTCTCTTGTGGAGATCTATTCAATGTAATCTTCTTTTTGCGGTGTGTTTGTTGAGACCGATGAATTGTGGGTTTATGATCAAGTCTATCTATGAATAATATTTGAATCTTCTCTGAATTCTTTTATGTATGATTGGTTATCTTTGCAAGTCTCTTTGAATTATCCATTTGGTTTGGCCAACTAGATCAGTAGTTCTTGCCATGGGAGAAGTGCTTAGCTTTGGGTTCGATCTTGCGGTGTCCTTTCCCAGTGACAGAAGGGGCAGCAAGGCATGTATTGCATCGTTGCCATCGAGGATAACAAGATGGGTTTATTTCATATTGCATGAATTTATCTCTCTACATCATGTCATCTTGCTTAAAGCGTTACTATATTTTTAACTTAATACTCTAGATGCATGCTGGATAGCGGTCGATGAGTGGAGTAATAGTAGTAGATGCAGAATTGTTTCGGTCTACTTGTCACGGACGTGATGCCTATATACATGATCATGCCTAGATATTCTCATAACTATGCTCAATTCTATCAATTGCTCAACAATAATTTGTTCACCCACCGTAGAATACTTATGCTTTTGAGAGAAGCCACTAGTGAAACCTATGGCCCCGGGGTCTATTATCATCATATCAATCTCCATCACTTTAATCTTGTTTTGCTTTTTACTTTGCCTTTACTTTTCACTTTGCATCTTTATACCAAAAATATTATATCTATCAGATCTCACTATCGTAAGTGACCGTGAAGGGATTTACAACCCCTAATCACGTTGGTTGCGAGTAGCTATCGTTTTGTGTAGGTACGAGGGACTTGAGCGTGGCCTCCTACTGGATTGATACCTTGGTTCTCAAAAACTGAGGGAAATACTTACGCTACTCTGCTGCATCATCCCTTCCTCTTCGGGGAAAACCAATGCAAGCTCAAGAGGTAGCAAGAAGGATTTCTAGCGCCGTTGCCGGGGAGTCTACGCAAAAAGTCAACATACCAAGTGCCCATCATGATCCCTATCTCTTGCATTACATTATTTGCCATTTGCCTCTCGTTTTCCTCCCCCCACTTCACCCTTGCCGTTTGATTCGCCCTCTCTCTCTCTCTATCCTCCCTCTCCTTTCTCGTTTTCCTTTTTGTTTGCCCATGTGCTAGTTTGCTTGTTTGTCGCGATGGCTCAAGATACTACCAAATTGTGTGACTTCACCAATACCAATAATAATGATTTCCTTAGCACTCCGATTGCTCCTCTTGCCAATATTGAATCTTGTGAAATCAATATTGCTTTGTTGAATCTTGTTATGAAAGATCAATTCGCCGGCCTTCCTAGTGAAGATTCTGCTATTCATCTGAATAGCTTCGTTGATTTATGTGATATGCAAAAGAAAAAAGATGTCGATAATGATGTTGTTAAATTGAAGCTATTTCCTTTTTCGCTTAGAGATTGTGCTAAAGCTTGGTTTTCGTCTTTGCCTAAAAATAGTATTGATTATTGGAACAAGTGCAAAGATGCTTTTATCTCTAAGTATTTCCCTCCCGCTAAGATCATCTCTCTTAGAAACGATATTATGAACTTTAAGCAACTTGATCATGAACATGTTGCACAAGCTTGGGAGAGAATGAAATTAATGATACGTAATTGCCCTACTCATGGTTTGAATTTGTGGATGATTATACAAAAATTTTATGCCGGATTGAATTTTGCTTCTAGAAATCTTTTAGATTAGGCCGCGGGTGGCACTTTTATGGAAATCACTTTAGGAGATGCTACTAAACTCCTAGATAATATTATGGTTAATTATTCTCAATGGCATACTGAAAGATCTTCTAATAAAAAAGTGCATACGATAGAAGAAATCAATGTTTTGAGTGGAAAGATGGATGAACTTATGAAATTATTTGCTACTAAGAGTGTTTCTTCTGATCCTAATGATATGCCTTTGTCTAATTTGATTGAGAATAACAATGAATCTATGGATGTGAATTTTGTTGGTAGGAATAATTTTGGTAACAATGCTTATAGAGGGAATTTGAATCCTAGGCCATATCCTAGTAATCCTTCTAATAATTATGGGAATTCCTACAACAGCTCTTATGGAAATTATAATAAGATGCCCTCTGAATTTGAGAATAGCGTTAAAGAGTTTATGAATTCACAAAAGAATTTTAATGCTTTGCTTGAAGAGAAATTGCTTAAAGTTGATGATTTGGCTAGAAATGTTGATAGAATTTCTCTTGAGGTTGATTCTTTAAAGCTTAGATCTATCCTCCTAAGCATGATATCATTGAGTCTCTCAAAGCCATGAGAATTTCCATTGATGAGTGCAAGGAAAGAACCGCTAGGATGCGTGCTTCCAAAGATGCCTTTATTAAAGCGTGTTCTTCCAATTCCTATGAAAATCAAGATGAAGATCTAAAAGTTATTGATATGTCCCCTATTAAATCTTTGTTTTGCAATATGAATCTTGATGAAACTGAATATGATCTTCCTTTACCTAGAAGGCGTTCTAAAAATTTGAAGTATTTAGATCTTTATGATGAAATTGATGAAAGTGGGATTGAAAGAAATAAAAATTTAGATGTTGCTAAACCTACTATATTGGATTTCAAGGAATTTAATTATGAAAATTTCTCTTTAATTGATTGTATTTCCTTGTTGCAATGCGTGCTAAATTCTCCACATGCTTATAGTCAACATAAAGCCTTCACCGAACATATTGTTGATGCCTTGATGCAATCTTATGAAGAAAAACTTGAGTTGAAAGTTTCTATCCCTAGAAAACTCTATGATGAGTGGGAACCAACTATTAAAATTAAAATTAAAGATCATGAGTTTTATGCTTTGTGTGATTTGGGTGCTAGTGTCTCTACTATTCCCAAGACTTTGTGTGATTTGCTAGATTTCCATAATTTTCATGATTGCTCTCTAAACTTGCATCTTGCGGATTCTACTATTAAGAAACTATGGGAAGGATTAATTATGTTCTTATTGTTGCAAATAGGAATTATGTGCCCGTAGATTTCATTGTTCTTGATATAGATTGCAGTCCTTCTTGCCCTATTATTCTTGGTAGACCTTTCCTTAGAACGGTTGGTGCGATTATTGATATGAAGGAAGGGAATATTAGATTTAAATTTCCATTAAAAAAGGGCATGGAACACTTTCCTAGAAAGAAAATAAAATTTCCATACGAAAATATCATGAGAGCCACTTATGGATTGCCTACCAAAGATGGCAATACCTAGATCTATCCTCGCTTTTATGCCTAGCTAGGGGCGTTAAACGATAGCGCTTGTTGGGAGGCAACCCAATTTTATTTTTATTCCTTGCTTTTTGCTCCTGTTTAGTAATAAATAAATTATCTATCCTCTTTGTTGGTTGTGTTTTTTGTGTTTAATTAGTGTTTGTGCCAAGTAGAACCGTTGGGAAGACTTGGGGAAAGTCTTGTTGAACTTGCTGTAAAAAACAGAAACTTTAGCGCTCACGAGAACTGCTGTCATTTTTATTTGAAGAGTGATATTTAGTTAATTCTTTTTTAAGATGATTAATAGATAAATTCCTCACGTCCGGCAATTTATTTTATAATTTTTGGGGTTCCAGATCTTGCGCTAGCTACAGATTACTACAGACTGTTGTGTTTTTGACAGATTCTGTTTTTCGTGTGTTGTTTGCTTATTTTGATGAATCTATGGCTAGTAAAATAGTTTATAATCCATAGAGAAGTTGGAATACAGTAGGTTTAACACCAATATAAATAAAGAATGATTTCATTATAGTACCTTTAAGTGGTATTTTGTTTTCTTTCGCTAACGGAGCTCACGAGTCTTTCTACTTTAAGTTTTGTGTTATGAAGTTTTCAAGTTTTGGGTGAATTCTTTTGATGGATTATGGAACAAGGAGTGGCAAGAGCCTAAGCTTGGGGATGCCCATGGAACCCCCAAGATAATCCAAGGACACCAAAAAGTCAAAGCTTGGGGATACCCCGGAAGGCATCCCCTCTTTCGTCCACTTCTATCGGTAATTTACTTGGAGCTATATTTTTATTCACCAACATGATATGTGTTTTGCTTGGAGCGTCTTGTATTATTTGTGTCTTTGTGATTTAGTATGCCACAATCATCCTTGCTGTACACACCTTTTGAGAGAGCCATACATGAATTAAAATTTGATAGAATACTCTATGTGCTTCACTTATATCTTTTGAGCGTTATAATTTTGCTCTATGTGCTTCACTTATATCTTTTAAGCTATGTAGTTTTGCTCTATGTGCTTCACTTAGATCTTTTAGAGCGCGGTGGTGGATTTGTTTTAAAGAAACTATTGATCTCTCATGCTTCACTTCAATTATTTTGAGAGTCTCTTAATAGCATGGTAATTTGGTTAATAATAATATTCTTGGTATTCAAGATTTGTGAAACTCTTTTTGAGTGTGTTGAATACTGAGAAAAGATTGAAGCATGATAATTGTTTTGAGATATGGATGTGATAATATTAGAGTCATGCTAGTTGAGTAGTTGTGAATTTAAAGAATACTTGTGTTAAAGTTTGTGATTCCCGTAGCATGCACGTATGGTGAACCGTTATGTGATGAAGTCGGAGCATGATTTATTTATTGATTGTCTTCCTTATGAGTGGCGGTCGGGGACGAGCGATGGTCTTTCCTACCAATCTATCCCCCTAGGAGCATGTGCGTAATACTTTGCTTTGATAACTTCTAGATTTTTGCAATAAGTATATGAGTTCTTTATGACTAATGTTGAGTCCATGGATTATACGCACTCTCACCCTTCCACTTTTGCTAGCCTCTCTAATACCGCACACCTTTCACCGGTATCATACACCCACCATATACCTTCCTCAAAACAGCCACCATACCTACCTATTATGGCATTTCCATAGGCATTCCGAGATATATTGCCATGCAACTTTCCACCATTATGTTTATCATGACACATTCATCATTGTCATATTGCATATCCCGGTACACCGCCGGAGGCATTCATATAGAGTCATATTTTGTTCTAAGTATCGAGTTGTAATTGTTGAGTTGTAAGAAAAATAAAAGTGTGATGATCTTCATTTTTAGAGCATTGTCCCAAGTGAGGAAAGAATGATGGAGACTATGATTCCCCCATAAGTCGGGATGAGACTCCGAACGAAAAAATAAAAAAAAGAGGCCAAAGAAGCCCAAATAAAAAAGAGGCCATGAAAAAAGAGAACATGCCCAAATAAAAATAAAAAATGAGAGAAAAAGAGAGAAGGGAGAATGTTACTATCCTTTTACCACACTTGTGCTTCAAAGTAGCACCATGATCTTCATAGTAGAGAGTCTCTCATGTTATGTCACTTTCATATACTAGTGGGAATCTTTCATTATAGAAGTTGGCTTGTATATTCCAATGATGGGCTTCCTCAAATTGCCCTAGGTCTTCATGAGAAAGCAAGTTGGATGCACACCCACTTAGTTTCTTTTTGAGCTTTCATATACTTATAGCTCTAGTGCATCCGTTGCATGGCAATCCCTACTCACTCACATTGATATCTATTGATGGGCATCTCCATAGCCCGTTGATACGCCTAGTTGATGTGAGACTATCTTCCCCTTTTTGTCTTCTCCACAACCACCATTCTCTTCCACCTATAGTTCTATATCCATGGCTCACGCTCATGTATTGCGTGAAGATTGAAAAAGTTTTGAAAAAGTTAGAGTATGAAACAATTGCTTGGCTTGTCATCGGGGTTGTGCATGATTTAAATATTTTGTGTGGTGAAGATAGAGCATAGCCAGACTATATGACTTTGTAGGGATAACTTTCTTTGGCCATGTTATTTTGAGAAGACATAATTGCTTTGTTAGTATGCTTGAAGTATTATTATTTTTAAGTCAATATAAACTTTTGTCTTGAATCTTTCGAATCTGAATATTCATATCACAATTAAGAAGATTTGCATTGAAATTATGCCAAGTAGCACTCCGCATCAAAAATTCTCTTTTTATCATTTACCTACTCGAGGACGAGCAGGAATTAAGCTTGGGGATGCCTGATACGTCTCCAACGTATCTATAATTTTTGATTGCTCCATGCTATATTATCTACTATTTTGGACTATATTGGGCTTTATTTTCCACTTTTATATTATTTTTGGGACTAACCTATTAACCGGAGGCCCAGCCCAGAATTGTTGTTTTTTGCCTATTTCAGTGTTTCGAAGAAACGGAATATCAAACGGAGTCCAAACAGAATGAAACCTTCGGAAACATGATTTTCTCACCGAACGTGATCCAGGAGACTTGGACCCTACGCCTAGGCATCAGAGAGGCGGTCACGAGGGTGGGGGCACCCCCCTAGGGCGCGCCCCTGCCTCGTGGGCCCCTCGGAGCTCCACCGACGTACTCCTTCCTCCTATATATACCTACGTACCCCCAAACGATTTGAACGGGAGCCAAAAACCTAATTCCACCGCCGCAACTTTATGTATCCATGAGATCCCATCTTGGGGCCTGTTCCGGAGCTCCGCCGGAGAGGGCCGTCATCACGGAGGGATTCTACATCACCATAGCCTCTCCAATGAAGTGTGAGTAGTTTACCTCAGACCTACGGGTCCATAGTTAGTAGCTAGATGGCTTCTTCTCTCTTTTTGGATCTCAATACAAAGTTCTCCCCCTCTCTTGTGATGATCTATTCGATGTAATCTTCTTTTTGCGGTGTGTTTGTTGAGACCAATGAATTGTGGGTTTATGATCAAGTCTATCTATGAATAATATTTGAATCTTCTCTGAATTCTTTTATGTATGATTGGTTATCTTTGCAAGTCTCTTCGAATTATCCGTTTGGTTTGGCCAACTAGATTGGTAGTTCTTGCCATGGGAGAAGTGCTTAGCTTTGGGTTTGATCTTGCGGTGTCCTTTCCCAGTGATAGAAGGGGCAGCAAGGCACATATTGCATCGCTGCCATCGAGGATAACAAGATGGGGTTTATTTCATATTGCATGAATTTATCTCTCTACATCATGTCATCTTGCTTAAAGCGTTACTCTGTTTTTAACTTAATACTCTAGATGCATGCTGGATAGCAGTCGATGAGTGGAGTAATAGTAGTAGATGCAGAATCGTTTCGGTCTACTTGTCACGGACGTGATGCCTATATACATGATCATGCCTAGATATTCTCATAACTATGCTCAATTCTGTTAATTACTCAACAGTAATTTGTTCACCCACCATAGAATACTTATGCTTTTGAGAGAATCCACTAGTGAAACCTATGGCCCCCGGGTCTATTCTCATCATATCAATCTCCATCACTTTAATCTTGTTTTGCTTTTTACTTTGCCTTTACTTTTCACTTTGCATCTTTATACCAAAAATACCAAAAATATTATATCTATCAGATCTCACTCTCGTAAGTGACCGTGAAGGGATTGACAAACCCTAACCGTGTTGGTTGCAAGTAGCTATCGTTTTGTGCAGGTACGAGGGACTTGAGCGTGGCCTCCTACTGGATTGATACCTTGGTTCTCAAAAACTAAGGGAAATGCTTACGCTACTCTGTTGCATCATCCCTTCCTCTTCGGGGAAAACCAACGCAAGCTCAAGAGATAGCATGTCACATGCATAATAATACAAAATTGTACCCATAACAAATGAAAATCAAATTGCAGAATGGAACCAAACAGTTAAATGGACAGCAGACCAAATGAACCAAAATAGTTAACTGAGCACGACATTGCAGAATAGAAACATGTACTAGAAGATAAGACATTTAACAAAACAAAGAATGCTTGAGAATAGTACTATGAAATGTAGCAATTGTTGGACCAAAGTGTTCACTAAACATTACATTTCAAAGGACCAAAATGTTAACTGAATATCAGATTGCATATTAACATTACAGAGGACAAATCACTAGAAGGCACTAGCGGTGGCCTCGAGAAAACATCACGAACTGTATTTTAAAGTAGACAACCGCGCGGCGGTGTTGATGGTGGCCTCGAAGACGAGGTGCTCCTCCAAGATCTGGCGGTCGACACGCATGTCAGCCATAGCGACCTCGTTCGCATGTGCGGCCGCATGCTACTCAGCTCCACGTTATACTGCGTGTAAAATGGTTGTGGGTGTCGCTTAATTGGAGGAGGGGGGCAGTGATTTCGGTGGAAGGGTCGTCGGCGAGGAGGCCGCACAGCAAGAAGAAGGGTCGCCGGCGAGGAGCAGGATGGTGTGGTGGGTGTGGATTACCTGACCATATCGACGAGGCCGCGCAGCAAGAAGTAGGGTCGGCGGCGACGAGGCCGCACAGCAAGAAGAAGGGTCGCCGGCGAGGAGGCCGCGCTGCAAGAAGAAGGGTCACCGATGAGGAGACGGTGCTGCAAGAAGAAGGGTAGCCGGCGAGGAGGCAGCGCTACAAGAAGAAGGGTCGCTGGCGAGGAGGCTGAGCTGCCAGTAAGCAGCAGTGAAGGTTTGAACTTGGAAAGCAAGGAGGAACAGTGGAAAATGTGGCTTTTGGTAGGAGGGAGGGGGCGGGGAGATAGATATTCCGTGGTGGCAAAAAATATTCGCTCTGTGCCGCGAGAATCTGGCGCGCAAGTGTGGTTCAAGAGGTGGCGGTGTACTGTAGACGATGAAGCTTCCTGCGTAAGCCAGACAAGACAGTGCGCCAAGATATTTTATATCGCATCCCACACAATTCTTTCTAGTAAACTGTTTGTAGTATACCCGATTTTTTCATTATGTTTTGAAAGACAAAATGATGTTACGGAGAAAGGATGGTGTTTGAATTGTTAGAACATTTATGTACAGTGAACATGCAACTATTACGTGAGTGTCATGTTTAAATTTGGAATTATTCCGGGTTCGTTTGGCATTTTTATGCATTAATTGAGTTTCTAGGCATTTAATGTGCATATTTCAAATTTGAACTACAAGCACATGCTCCAATGCACCAAAGTTTGCTGAAAAATCACATGTGTGTCTTTGGGTAAATTTATAGGTCCCACGCAAGAAATGGGAATAAAATTCAAACATCTGGTTGTCGTGGCTCGGCCGGAATGATTGAGAAACTTGGTTATTAATTCCTGTAAATCCAAACATGACTAAAAATCATGAAACTTGGCATCGTGTCATGACATGGCACCAACATGCTGCAGTAATTTTTTTGGCCGAATTGGGACAAGCTTTGGTGTAAGCTTCTTGCAAACCGGAGCTTCCCTCAAGAAGGCTCCTGGTTCCGAGAGGGAACATGTCACCTCCGTGCGTGAAGCGACATCCATACACTGCCTTCTACCACCTTAATTTTTTTACACAGGCAGATTAGACCAAATAGAAGTATCATGCTAAATTTTGGAATTATTCCGTGTTCTTTTGGACTTTTTAATACATTAATTGAGTTTCTGCGCATTTAATGTGTATAATTCAAATTTGAACTACAAGCACGTGCTCCAGTGCACCAAAGTTGTTTGAACAATCACATGTGTGTCATTGGGTGAATTTCTAGGTCCCATGCAAGAGATGGGAGTGAAATTCAAACATCTGGGCGTCGTGGCTCGGCCAGAAAGATTGAGAAACTTGGTTTTTTAATTCCTGCAGTTCCAAAACATGCCTGAAAATCATGAAACTTGGCATGGTGTCATGACATGGCACGAACATGTTGCGGTAATTTTTTGGCCGAATTGGGACAAGCTTTGGTGTAGGCTTCTTGCAAATCGGAGCTTCCCTCAAGAAGGCTCGTGGTTCCGAGAGGAAACGTGTCACCTCCGTGTGCGAAACGACATACGTCCACTACCTTCTCCTGCCTTAATTTTTTTACACAGCCAGATTACACCAAATAGAAGTATCGTGCTAAATTTTGGAATTATTCCGTGTTCGTTTGGCTTTTTATACATTAATTGAGTTTCTGCTCATTTAATGTGCATAATTCAAATTTGAACTACAAGAACAGGCTCCAGTGCACCAAAGTTGTTTGAAAAATCACATGTGTGTTGATACATCTCCAACGTATCTATAATTTTTTATTGCTCCATGCTATATTTTCTACTATTTTGAATGTTTATGGCTTTATTATACACTTTTATATCATTTTTGGGACTAACCTATTAACCCAGAGCCCAGTGCCTATTTCTGTTTTTACCCTGTTTTAGGGTTTCGAAGAAAAGGAAAATCAAACAGAGTCCAATTGACCTGAAACTTCACGGAACTCGTTTTTGGAAGGAAAGAAGCCCAGAAGACTTGGAGTGCGCCTCGGGGGACCTGCGAGGAGGCCACGAGGCAGGGGGCGCCCCCCTGGGCGCGCCCTCCACCCTCGTGGGCCCTTCATGGCCACCCTGGCGTACTTCTTCCGCCTATATATCTCCATATACCCTAAAAACATCCGTGAACACAATAGATCGGGAGTTCCGCCGCCAAAAGCCTCCGTAGCCACCAAAAGCCAATCTAGACCCGTTCCGGCACCCTGCCGGAGGGGGCAATCCTTCTCCGGTGGCCATCTTCATCATCCCGGTGCTCTCCATGACGAGGAGGGAGTAGTTCTCCCTCGGGGCTGAGGGTATGTACCAGTAGCTATGTGCTTGATCTCTCTCTCTCTCTCGTGTTCTTGAGGTCATACGATCTTGATGTATCGCGAGCTTTGCTATTATATTTGGATCCTATGATGTTTCTTCCCCCCTCTACTATCTTGTAATGAATTGAGTTTCCCCTTTGAAGTAATCTTATCGGATTGAGTCTTTAAAGATTTGAGAACACTTGATATATGTCTTGCCGTGTGTATCTGTGGTGACAATGGGATACCACGTGATTCACTTGATGTATGTTTTGGTGATCAACTTGCGGGTTCCGCCCATGAACCTATGCATAGGGGTTGGCACACGTTTTCATCGTGATTCTCCGGTAGAACTTTGGGGCACTCTTTGAGGTCCTTTCTGTTGGTTGAATAGATGAATCTGAGATTGTGTGATGCATATCATATAACCATACCCACGGATACTTGAGGTGACATTAGGGTTTTGGTTGATTTGTGTCTTAAGGTGTTATTCTAGAACAAACTCTAGGGCTGTTTGTGACACTTATAGGAATAGCCCAACAGATTGATTGGAAAGAATAACTTTGAGGTGGTTTCGTACCCTACCATAATCTCTTCATTCTTTCGCCGATATATGTGACTTTGGAGTGACTCTTTGTTGCATGTTGAGGGATAGTTATGTGATCCAATTATGATATTATTGTTGAGAGGACTTACACTAGTGAAAGTATGAACCCTAGGCCTTATTTCCACGCATTGCAATACCATTTACGCTCACTTTTATCACTTTCTACCTTGCTGTTTTTATAATTTCAGATTACAAATACCATTATCTACTATCCATATACCACTTGTATCACCATCTCTTCGCCGAACTAGTGCACCTATACAATTTACCATTGTATTGGGTGTGTTGGGGACACAAGAGACTCTTTGTTATTTGGTTGCAGGGTTGCTTGAGAGAGACCATATTCATCCTACGCCTCCTATGGATTGATAAACCTTAGGTCATCCACTTGAGGGAAATTTGCTACTGTCCTACAAACCTCTGCACTTGGAGGCCCAACAACGTCTACAAGAAGAAGGTTGTGTAGTAGACATCAAGCTCTTTTCCGGCGCCGTTGCTGGGAGGTGAGTGCTTGAAGGTATATCTTTAGATCTTGCAATCGAGTCTTTTAGTTTCTTGTTTTATCACTAGTTTAGCTTATAAAATAAAATTACAAAAAATGGAATTAAGTTTACCTCATACACTTCATCTTTTTAATATCTTTCGTGAGTATGATGGAAAGGATAATTGTGCTCAAGTGCTAGAAAAAGAAATCTATAAAATGTTTGGCACTAAATATTTGGATGATGAGCATGATTGCAATGTTGTTAGTATGAATTCCTTGAATATCCATGATGCTAATGATATGCAAAGCCACAAGCTTGGGGAAGCTATGTTTGATGAAGATGATATTTTTTGTCCCCCAAGTTTTGATGAGCAACTTTATTATGATGAAAGCATGCCTCCTATCTATGATGATTATTGTGATGACACGTATGCTTTAAAGAATAATGGTAACCATGAAACTTGTCATCTTGATCTTAATTTTCAATCACATGATAGTTATTTTGTTGAGTTTGCTCCCACTATTATTCATGAGAAGAATTTTGCTTGTGTGGAGAGTAGTAAAATTTCTATGCTTGTAGATCATGAAAAGAATGCTTTATGTGATAGTTATATTATTGAATTCATTCATGATGCTACTGTAAATTATTATGAGGGAGGAATATATGCTTGTAGGAATTGCAATAATATCAAGTTTCCCCTCTATGTGCTTAAAATTTTCAAGTTATGCTTGTTTTACCTTCCTATGCAAGTTGATTCTTGTTCCCACAAGTTGTTTGCTCACAAAATCCCTATGCATAGGAAGTGGGTTAGGCTTAAATGTGCTAGTCATATCCTTCATGATGCTCTCTTTATGTTACAATTCTTATCTTTTATGTGAGCATCATTGAAATCATCATGCCTAGCTAGGGGCGTTAAATGATAGCGCTTGTTGGGAGGCAACCCAATTTTATTTTAGTTCCTTGCTTTTTGTTCCTGTTTAGTAATACATAAGTCATCTAGCCTCTGTTTAGATGTGGTTTTATGCTTTTAATTAGTGTTTGTGCCAAGTAGAACCTTTGGGAAGACTTGGGGAAAGTCTTGTTGATCATGCTGTCAAAAACAGAAACTTTAGCGCTCACGAGAATTGCTGCCATTTTATTTGGAAAGTGTATTTAGTTAATTCTTTTTGCGGATGATTAATAGATAAATTTCTCAGGTCCAGAAATTTATTTGAGAATTTTATGAGTTCCAGAAGTATACGTTTGATCCAGATTACTACAGACTGTTCTGTTTTTGACAGATTCTGTTTTTCATGTGTTGTTTGCTTATTTTGATGAATCTATGGCTAATAAAATATTTTATGAACCATAGAGAAGTTGGAATACAGTAGGTTGAACACCAATATAAATAAAGAATGAGTTCATTACAGTACCTTGAAGTGGTGATTTATTTTCTTATACTAACAGAGCTTACGAGTTTTTTGTTAAGTTTTGTGTTGTGAAGTTTTCAAGTTTTGGGTAAGGATTCGATGGACTATGGAATAAGGAGTGGAAATAGCCTAAGCTTGGGGATGCCTAAGGCACCCCAAGGTAATATTAAAGGATAGCCAAGAGCCTAAGCTTGGGGATGCCCCGGAAGGCATCCCCTCTTTCGTCTTCGTTCATCGGTAATTTTACTTGGAGCTATATTTTAATTCACCACATGATATGTGTTTTGCTTGGAGCGTCAATTTATTTTGTTAAGATTTGCTTGCTTTTATTTAGAACAATGTTTTGCATCTTTTATTTCAATAAAAGTGGCATTGATAGCCTTTACTATGCTTATGTTACAAGTATACATGTTGCTGTTTGAAAACAGAAAAGTTTACCGCTGTTGCAATAATTCCCTAGAAAGTCAAAATGTGATAAAATGTTGAAACCTTTTGAATATTAAGCTCTGATAAATTTACTACAGTGGGAATTTTCTTTCATAATTTCTGGATCTAGGGAAGTATGGATGTTGCAGCCTTCTTTACAGACTATCCTGTTTAGGCAGATTGCTGTTATGTTGTTTGCATATGTTTGCTTCTTTAATGATTCTATTTGAGGATAGGACTATTAAATATGCAGAAGAATTTAGTATGCAATGTTGAATAATAATTTTAGTGATTTGCTACAGTAGAGTATGATAAGGTTTTTGCAATGGTTTATACTAACTTATCTCACGAGTCCTTGTTGAGTTTTGTGTGGATGAAGCTTTTGAGATTTAGGGAGACCGTGATATGAGAGGAATTAAGGAGACACAAAAGCTCAAGCTTGGGGATGCCCAAGGCATCCCAAGATAATATTTCAATAAGTCTCAAGCATCTAAGCTTGGGGATGCCCCGGTTGGCATCCCACCTTTCTTCTTCAACAACTATCGGTTAGTATCGGTTGATCCTAAGTTTTGCTTCTTCACATGATGTTTGCCATTCTTAGAATGTCATTTTATTTTGCTTTGCTTGCTGTTTGAATAGAATACCAAGATCTGAAATTATTAAATGTTAGAGAGTCTTCACCTGGTTGCATAATTATTCGACTACTCATTGATCTTCACTTATATCTTTCGGAGTAGTTTGTCGTTTGCTCTAGTGCTTCACTTATATCTTTTAGAGCATGGTGGTAGTTTTATTTTGAAGAAATAGATGAACTCTTATGATTCACTTATATTATTTTGAGAGTCTTAAATATCATGGTAATTTGCTTAAATAATCCTAATATGCTAGGCATCCAAGAATAGTAAAAACTTTCACATAGAGTATTGAATACTAAGAGAAGTTTGCTGCTTGATGATTGTTTTGAGATATGGAGGTGATAATATCAAAGTCGTGCTAGTTGAGTAGTTTTGAAATTGAGAAATGCTTGTGTTGAAGTTTGCAAGTCCTGTAGCATGCACGTATGGTAAACGTTATGTAACAAATTTGAAACATGAGGTGTTATTTGATTGTCTTCCTTATGAGTGGCGGCCGGGGATGAGCGATGGTCTTTTCCTACCAATCTATCCCCTAGGAGCATGTGCGTAGTGCCGAGGTTTTTGATGACTTGTAGATTTTTGCAATAAGTATGTGAGTTCTTTATGACTAATGTTGAGTCCATGGATTATACGCACTCTCACCCTTCCATCATTGCTAGCCTCTTTGGTACCGTGCATTGCCCTTTCTCACATTGAGAGTTGGTGCAAACTTCGCCGGTGCATCCAAACCCCGTGATATGATACGCTCTTTCACACATAAACCTCCTTATATCTTCCTCAAAACAGCCACCATACCTACCTATTATGGCATTTTCATAGCCATTCCGAGATATATTGCCATGCAACTTTCCATCATTCCGTTCATCATGACACATTCATCATTGTCATATTGCTTAGCATGATCATGTAGTTGGCATAGTATTTGTGGAAAAGCCACCGTTCATAATTCTTTCATACATGCCACTCTTGGTTCATTGCATATCCCGGTACACCGCCGGAGGCATGCATATAGAGTCATCTTTGTTCTAGTATCGAGTTGTAATCATTGAGTTGTAAATAAATAGAAGTGTGATGATCATCATTATTAGAGCATTGTCCCAAGTGAGGAATAAAAAAAGAGAAAGGCCATAAAAAAGAGAGAAGGCCCAAAAAAAGAGAAAGGCCATAAAAAAGAGAAGGCCCAAAAAATGAGAGAAAAAGAGAGAAGGGACAATGTTACTATCCTTTTACCACACTTGTGCTTCAAAGTAGCACCATGATCTTCATAGTAGAGAGTCTCTCATGTTGTCACTTTCATATACTAGTGGGAATTTTTCATTATAGAACTTGGCTTGTATATTCCAACAATGGGCCTCCTCAAGTTCCCTAGGTCTTCGTGAGCAAGCAAGTTGGATGCACACCCACTAGTTTCTTTTGTTGAGCTTTCATACATTTATAGCTCTAGTGCATCCGTTGCATGGCAATCCCTACTCCTTGCATTAACACCAATTGGTGGGCATCTCCATAGCCCATTGATTAGCCTCGTTGATGTGAGACTTTCTCCTTTTTGTCTTCTCCACATAACCCCCTCATTATTCTATTCCACACATAGTGCTATATCCATGGCTCGCGCTCATGTATTGCGTGAAAGTTTATGAGTTTGATATTACTAAAGTATGAAACAATTGCTTGGCTTTTCATCGGGGTTGTGCATGATGAAAAGCATTCTCGTGTGACAAAAATGAAACATGACTAAACTATATGATTTTGTAGGGATGAACTTTCTTTGGCCATGTTATTTTGAGAAGACATAATTGCTTAGTTAGTATGCTTGAAGTATTATCATTTTTATGTCAATATGAACTTTTGTCTTGAATCTTTTGGATCTGAATATTCATACCACAATTAAGAAGAATTACATTGAAATTATGCCAACTAGCATTCCACATCAAAAATTCTTTCTTTTATCATTTACCTACTCGAGGACAAGCAGGAATTAAGCTTGGGGATGATGATACGTCTCCAACGTATCTATAATTTTTGATTGCTCCATGCTATATTATCTACTGTTTTGAATGTTTATGGGCTTTATTATACACTTTTATATCATTTTTGGGACAAACCTATTAACCCATAGCCAAGTGCCAATATCTGTTCTTACCCAGTTTTAGGGTTTCGAAGAAAAGGAAAATCAAACGGAGTCCAATTGACCTGAAACTTCAGGGAACTCATTTTTGGAAGGAAAGAAGCCCAGAAGACTTGGAGTGCACGTCGGGGGACCTGCGAGGAGGCCACGAGGCAGGGGGCGCGCCCACTCCCCCTGGGCGCGCCCTCCACCCTCGTGGGCCCCTCATGGCCCCCCTGACGTACTTCTTCCGCCTATATATCTCCATATACCCTAAAAACATCCGTGAACACAATAGATCGGGAGTTCCGCCGCCAGAAGCCTCCGTAGCCACCAAAAGCCAATCTAGACCTGTTCCGGCACCCTGCGGGAGGGGGCAATCCTTCTCCGGTGGCCACCTTCATCATCCCGATGCTCTCCAGGACGAGGAGGGAGTAGTTCTCCCTCGTGGCTGAGGGTATGTACCAGTAGCTATGTGTTTGATCTCTCTCTCTCTCTCGTGTTCTTGAGGTGATACGATCTTGATGTATCGCGAGCTTTGCTATTATATTTGGATCCTATGATGTTTCTTCCCCCCTCTACTATCTTGTAATGAATTGAGTTTCCCCTTTGAAGTATTCTTATCGGATTGAGTCTTTAAAGATTTGAGAACACTTGATGTTTGTCTTGCCGTGTGTATCTGTGGTGACAATGGGATACCACGTGATTCACTTGATGTATGTTTTGGTGATCAACTTGCGGGTTCCGCCCATGAACCTATGCATAGGGGTTGGCACACGTTTTCGTCGTGATTCTCCGGTAGAACTTTGGGGAACTCTTTGAGGTCCTTTGTGTTGGTTGAATAGATGAATCTGAGATTGTGTGATGCATATCGTATAATCATACCCACGGATACTTGAGGTGACATTGGAGTATATAGGTGACATTAGGGTTTTGGTTGATTTTGTCTTAAGGTGTTATTCTAGTACGAACTCTAGGGCTGTTTGTGACACTTATAGGAATAGCCCAATAGATTGATTGGAAAGAATAACTCTGAGGTGGTGTCGTATCCTACCATAATCTCTTCGTTCGTTCTCCGCTATTAGTGACTTTGGAGTGACTCTTTGTTGCATGTTGAGGGATAGTTATGTGATCCAATTATGATATTATTGTTGAGAGGACTTACACTAGTGAAAGTATGAACCCTAGGCCTTATTTCCACGCATTGCAATACCGTTTACGCTCACTTTTATCACTTGCTACCTTGCTGTTTTTATAACTTCAGATTACAAATACCATTATCTACTATCCATATACCACTTGAATCACCATCTCTTCGCCGAACTAGTGCACCTATACAATTTACCATTGTATTGGGTGTGTTGGGGACACAAGAGACTCTTTGTTATTTGGTTGCAGGGTTGCTTGAGAGAGACCATCTTCATCCTATGCCTCCTACGGATTGATAAACCTTAGGTCATCCACTTGAGGGAAATTTGCTACTGTCCTACAAACCTCTACACTTGGAGGCCCAACAACGTCTACAAGAAGAAGGTTGTGTAGTAGACATCATGTGTCCGTGCGTGAATTTCTATGTCCCATGCAAGAGATGGGACTGAAATTCAAACATCTGGGCGTCGTGGCTCGGCCGGAAAGATTGAGAAACTTGGTTTTTTAATTCCTGTAAGTCCAAAACACACCTGAAAATCATGAAACTTGGCATGGTGTCATGACATGGCACGAACATGCTACAGTAATTTGTTTGGCCGAATTGGGACAAGCTTTGGTGTAGGCTTCTTGCAAACCGAAGCTTCTCTCAAGAAGGCTCGTGGTTCCGAGAGGGAACGTGTCACCTCCGTGTGCGAAACGACATTCATACACTACCTTCTCCCGCCTTAATTTTTTTACACAGCCAGATTAGGCCAAATAGAAATATCATGCTAAATTTTGGAATTGTTCCGTGTTCGTTTGGCCTTTTTATACATTAATTGTGTTTCTGGGCATTTACTGTGCATAATTCAAATTTGAACTACAAGCACAGGCTCCAGTGCACCAAAGTTGTTTGAAAAATCACATGTGTGTCCTTGGGTTAATTTCTAGGTCCCATGCAAGAGATGGGACTGAAATTCAAACATCTCGGCATCGTGGCTCGGCCGGAAAGATTGAGAAACTTGGTTTTTTAATTCCTGTAAGTCCAAAACACACCTGAAAATCATGAAACTTGGCATGGTGTCCTGACATGGCACAAACATGCTGCGGTAATTTTTTCGGCCGAATTGGGACAAGCTTTGGTGTAGGCTTCTTGCAAACCGGAGCTTCCCTCAAGAAGGCTCGTGGTTCCGAGAGGGAACGTGTCACCTCCGTGTGCGAAACGACATACGTACACTGCCTTCTCCCGCCTTAATTTTTTTACACAGATAGATTAGACCAATTAGAAGTATCATGCTAAATTTTGGAATTATTCTGTGTTTGTTTGGCCTTTTTATGCATTAATTGAGTTTCTGGACATTTAATGTGCATATTTCAAATTGGAACTACAAGCACAGGCTCCAGTGGACCAAAGTTGTTTGAAAAATCACATGTGTGTCCTTGGGTGAATTTCTAGGTCCCAGGCAAGAGATGGGACTGAAATTCAAACATCTGGGCATCGTGGCTCGGCCGGAAAGATTGAGAAACTTGGTTTTTTAATTATTGTAATTCTAAAACACGCCTGAAAATTATGAAACTTGGCATGGTGTCATGAGATGGCACGAACATGCTGCGATAATTCTTTTGGCCGAATTGGGACAAGCTTTGGTGTAGGCTTCTTGCAAACCGGAGCTTCCCTCAAGAAGGCTCGTGGTTCCGAGAGGGAACGTGTCACCTCCGTGTGCGGAACGACATACATACACTGCCTTCTCCCGCCTTATTTTTTACACATCCAAATTAGACCAAATAGAAGTACCGTGCTAAATTTTGGAATTATTCCGGGTTCGTTGGCCTTTTTTATACATTAATTGAATTTCTGGGAATTTAGTGTGAATAATTTAAATTTGAACTACAAGCACAGGCTCCAGTGCACCAAAATTATTTGAAAATCACATGTTTGTCCTTGGGTGAATTTCTAGTTCCCATGCAAGAGATTGGAGTGAAATTCAAACATCTGGGCATCGTGGCTCGGCCGGAAAGATTGAGAAACTTGCTTTTTTAATTCTTGTAATTCCAAAACACGCCTAAAAATCATGAAACTTGGCGTGGTGTCATGTCATGGCATGAACATGCTGCTGTAATTTTTTTGGCCAAATTGGGACAAGCTTTGGTGTAAGATTCTTGGAAACCGGAGCTTCCCTCAAGAAGGCTCATGGTTCCGAGAGGGAACTTGTCACCTCCGTGTGCAAAACGACATACGTACACTGCCTTCTCCTGCCATAATTTTTTAAACAGTCAGACTAGACCAAATGGAAGTACCGTGCTAAATTTTGGAATTATTCCGGGCTCGTTTTGCCTTTTTATATATTAATTGAGTTTCTGGGTATTTAATGTGCATAATTCAAATTTGAACTACAAGCACAGGCTCCAGTGCACCAAAGTTGTTTGAAAAAACACATGCGTGTCCTTGGGTGAATTTCTAGGTCCCATGCAAGATATGGGAGTGAAGTTCAAACATCTGGGCGTCGTGGCTCGGCCTAAAGATTGAGAAACTTGGTTTTTTAATTCCTGTAATTCCAAAACACGCCTGAAAATCATGAAACTTGGTGTGGTGTCATTTCATGGCACCAACATGCGGCGGTAATTTTTTTGGCTGAATTGGGACATGCTTTGGTGTAAGCTTCTTGCAAACCGGAGCTTCCCTCAAGAAGGCTCGTGGTTCCGAGAGGGAACGTGTCACCTCCGTGTGCGAAACGACATACGTACACTGCCTTCTCCCATCTTAATTTCTTTACGCATCTAGATTAGACCAAATAGAAGTACCGTGCTAAATTTTGGAATTATTCCGGGTTCATTTCACCTTTTTCATACATTAATTGAGTTTATCGGCATTTAATGTGTATAATTCAAATTTGAACAACAAGCACAGGCTCCAGTGCACCAAAGTTGTTTGAAAAATCACATGTGTGTACTTGGGTGAATTTGTAGGTCCCATGCAAGAGATGGGAGTGAAATTCAAACATCTGGACGTCGTGGCTCAGCCGGAAAGATTGAGAAACTTGGTTTTATAATTCCTATAATTCCAAAACACGCGTGAAAATAATGAAACTTGGCGTGGTGTCATGTCATGGCACCAACATGCTGAGGTATTTTTTTGGCTGAATTGGGACAAGCTGTGGTGTATGCTTCTTGCAAACCGGAGCTTCCCTCAAGAAGGCTCGTGGTTCCGAGAGGGAACGTGTAACATCCCTGTTCGAGATGACATATGTACACTGCCTTCTCCCGCCATTATTTTTTTTACACAACCAATTAGACCAAATAGAAGTATCGTGCTAAATTTTGGAATTATTCCGAGCTCATTTCGCCTTTTTTATACATTAATTGAGTTTCTGGGCATTTAATGTGCATAATTCAAATTTTAACTATAAGCACATGCTCCAGTGCACCAAAGTTGTTTGAAAAATCATATGTGTGTCCTTGGGTGAATTTCTTGGTCCCATGCAAGATATGGGAGTGAAAGTCAAACATCTGGACATCGTGGCTCGGGCGGAAAGATTGAGAAACTTGGTTTTTTAATTCCTGTAAATCCGAAACACGCCTGAAAATCATGAAACTTGGCATTGTGTCATGACATGGCACCAACATGCTGCGGTAATTTCTTTGACTGAATTGGGACAAGCTTTGGTGTAAGCTTCTTGCAAACCGGAGCTTCACTCGAGGAAGCTCGTGGTTCCGAGAGGGAACGTGTCACCTCCGTGTGCGAAACAACATATGTACACTGAGTTCTCCCGCCTTAATTTTTTTACACCGCCATATTAGACCGAATAGAAGTACCGTGCTAAATTTTAGAATTATTCCGGGTTCGTTTGGCCTTTTTTATACATTACTTGAGTTTCTTGGCATTTAATGTGCATAATTCAAATTTGAACTACAAGCACAGGCTCCAGTGCACCAAAGTTGTTTGAAAAATCACATGTGTGTCCTTGGGTGAATTTCCAGGTCCCATGCAAGAGATGAGACTGAAATTCAAACATCTGGGCGTTGTGGCTCGACCGGAAAGATTGAGAAACTTGGTTTTTTAATTCCTGTAATTCCAAAACACGCCTGAAAATCATGAAACTTGGCATGGTCTCATGACATGGCACCAACATGTTGTGGTAATTTTTCTGTCCGATTTGCGAAGACGCACACATTAACAATCAAAAAAGTCATTTTCGAACAAGTGATGTCATGTTACAAATCGAAAACGCAAGTATTATTGAAACCATGGGCGTTCGACTTACCAATTACGTGCGTCCACATGTCCCCTCTTTTTATTGGCTAGGAGGTGTCGTGCGGGGTAGCTATTTCAGTACGGGAGGCGTGCGATCAGACCCCTGCGCGTGCTCATCGGGAGGAGAGCCCTTTTGACCGCTATCCGCCGTGCACCTCCCTCCCAACGTCTCCATTAATGGCGCCCGAGCACCTGTTCTACGGTGTGGCTATATGCCTCACTAGACTGAGATTTAAGAGAGAAAAATGAAAATCTGAAAAGAAAGTTTTGCACGGATCTTGATGTAAGATCTGACAGACCTATATAGCATCAACTGTGACTTATAGCAAGCATGATGAATACAAGGACGATGACATTGGATAATAATTTTCTTACATATTTATAAACATAATTAAAAAAAGCCACATGCGGCAACGCCCGATATACAGAAGGGCAAAAGTAGAAGGAAGCCATAGTAGGAACTAATCTCCGCGGCGAGCGGCGACGAGCTCTTTCTTGTCCTTAAGATGCCGCTTGAGAGCGGCTAGTGATTCCTCCCCAGCCTTCTGCGCTCGATCCGCAGCATGGCATTCTCGTCCATAAGTTTCTCGACGGTGACGCCGGTCCTCTTCAACAAGGCAGTGGTCTGCTCCTGCTACTCCGCACTTCCGATGATCTTCGCCCTCAGCAGGTCGCGCTTGGCCCGGAGCTTCGCATTGCTCTCATTTAGTTGTCGGATGACGTTGGTAGACTGTTCAAACGAGGCTTGCAGGTCATCCTGCAACCTCGCCCACCTGGAGATCTGATCCATCTGCCTGAGGACGAGGACACGCATGCGCCTATAAGAGTCCTCGCCTGCCCGCGAGGCAATTTCCCAGGCCGCCATGGCATGGGAGGACATCTCTGCTGCATTCGCGGCGCAGTGGGACATCTCTTCTGCTTCTGCGGCGCGGCCGGACCAGTCTGCTGCATCGACGGTGCGGCGGGTCCTCTGTGCTGCTTCAGCGGCACGGCGGGACCTCTCAGCTGCTACGGTCGTGCCACGGGACATGTTGGCTGCTTTCGCGGCGAGGCGGGACATCTCTCGTGCTCCTGCTTCCAAGCTCGCCTCTCCCTGGTGGCAATCTCTCGACCCAGAACTCACGCTGGCCATGGCAGACACAAGGGAACGATGATGAATGACTTGTTTGTGTTTGACTTCTTGTGGATGAGGAGTTGAGGAGGAATGTGCAGTCATCTTGGAGTAGTAGTATTTATAACCGCGTAGTAATACGCTCCTAAGTTGGAAATCGTTTAGGTTTTTATCGGTGTGAACATGTTTGCAATTTGGAATGTGACGGGACACATGCTCAAAATTTACTGACGGTTATAAGTGCAGCACTATTCCCGGAAGGCGTAACGTGGGCACGTATGCCTTCTCGGTCGCGTACATGGCGTTTGCACCATAGGGTGCACCGCAATAGGCAATGTCAGCACCATCATGCATGGTTCTTTTAATTAGAATGTTTGTGCCCGTCTAGCGCACACACGTTGATCTATCTAACTGTTTCAGTTTGTTGTGGCTAATCGCAAACAGTTCATCCATGTGAAGTGTATGCCATCAATCGAAGACACTTTGATCTGGCTGACCCGTTTCTGTTCTGTTGCCTAATCGCAAACAGTTAATCCTTCTGAAGCGTATGCCCTCAATCACACACACCTTGATCTGGCTAGCCATTTTTTGTTGCCTAATCACAAATAGTTCATCCGAATGAACCGTATGCTGTGTATCGCACACGCCTTCATCTGGCTGCCCATTTCTTTTGTTCCTCCTCATCGCAAACAGTTCATTGAACTTAACCGTATGCCCTTCATCGCACATGCAAATAAGACCTGAACCATGTTTGATGCATTTGTCATCGCAAACGTTTTACACATTTCTCACGGTTTTCATATAGCACCGTTTGCGATTATTGCATCGCACACAGTTTCTCGAAGGGTCTCTGATCGTAGTGTCGCATTAGCAGCATCCTGCAGTAGTGAATACTGTGCCATTAGGTGAATTTCTTGATGAACAACTTGCTAGGGTTAGAGAGAATGAAAATTTTGAAACAGATAATATCGATGAAAGTGATGATGAAGATTTCCCCCCTAGATATGAATTGCCTTGTGCCTGAGGGTTATGTTATGGATGAAGAAACTGCTAGAGACTTTTTAGCTTGCAATGATAGATGTGATCTTGAGAAACTATTATCTAAGATGAAAGAAAAGTCTTTGAATGCTACAATGAAATATGACCCTGCTTTTGCTACTTCACCCATCTGTATTTCCGATAAGGATTATGATTTCTTTGTCGACCCTGAGTTAATTACTTTGGTTGAATCTGATCCTTTTTATGGCTACGAATCTGAAACTATTGTGGCACATCTTACAAAATTAAATTATATAGCCACCCTGTTCACTAATAATGACAAAACTTGCTATTATTTATCCTTAAGTTGTTTCCGTTCTCATTAAAGGGTGATGCTAAAACATGATTTAATTATCTTGATCCTGGTTGTGTGTGTAGTCCCCAGGATATGATTTATTACTTCTCTGCTAAATATTTCCCCACTCATAAGAAACAAGCCGCCTTAAGGGAAATATATATTTTTGTGCAAATTGAAGAAGAGAGTCTCCCACAAGCTTGGGGGAGGCTTCTCTGATTACTTAATGCTTAGCTTGATCATCCTCTCAAGAAAAATGAAATACTTGATATCTTTTATAATGGACCAACTGATGCTTCCAGAGACCACATGGATAGTTGTGCTAGTTGTGTTTTCAAGGAAGGAACTGTTGATCAAGCTGAATTGCTATTGAATAATATGTTGAGTAATGAAAATGATTGGACACTTCCTGAACCAACTCCTAAGCCAACTCCGAAGAAAAGGGGTATTCTATTTCTCAGTCCTGAAGATATGCAAGAGGCAAAGAAATCTATGAAAAAAAGGGTATTAAAGCTGAAGATGTTAAGAATTTACCACCTATTGAAGAGATACATGGTCTTGATAACCCGACACACGTAGTAAAGGTAAATTCTCTCTATAGATTTGATGAAGGTGATATTCCTCGTTATAAGTCTGCTAGCCAATGCTTGGATAAGTTTGATAATTTTATTGTTAAACAAGAAAACTTCAATGCTTATGTTGGTAGACAATTGAAACGTAATGCTTATATGATTGAACACTTGAGTGATTATATGTCTAGAGTTAAAGGTGAACTTAAACTTACTAGTAAACATGCTTCCATGGTTACCACTCAAGTAGAATGATACGTCTCCGTCGTATTTATAATTTTTTTATTGTTCCATGCCAATATTCTACAACTTTCATATACTTTTGGCAACTTTTTATACTATTTTTTGAGACTAACATATTGATCCAGTGCCCAGTGCCAGTTCGTGTTTGTTGCATGTTTTTTGTTTCGCAGAAAATCCATATCAAATGGAGTCCAAATGGGATAAAAACAGACGGATAATATTTTTGGAATATATGTGAAATATGGGAAGAAAATCAATGCGAGACGGTGCCCGAGGGAGCCACGAGGCAGGGGGCGCGCCCCTGACCCTTGTGGGCACCCGTAAGGCGGTTAATGCTCTTCTTCGGCCGCAAGAAATCTAATTTTCGGGAAAAATCGAAGCGAAGGTTTCAATCCAATCGGAGTTATGGATCTCCAGATATATAAAAGAAACAGTGCAAGGGCAGAATCAGGGAACGCAGAAACAGGAGAGTCAGAGAGACAGATCCAATCTCGGAGGGGCTCTCGCCCCTCCCGTGCCATGGAGTCCATGGACCAGAGGGGAAACCCTTCTCCCATCTAGGGAGAAGGTCAAGGAAGAAGAGGAAGGAGGGAGGCTCTCTCCCCCTCGCTTCCGGTGGCGCTGGAACGCCGCCGAGGGCCAACATCATAACCGCGATCTTCACCAACACCTCCGCCATCTTCACCAAAATCTCCATCACCTTCCCCCATCTATCTACAGCGGTCCACTCTCCCGCAACCCGTTGTACCCTCTACTTGAACATGGTGCTTTATGCTTCATATTATTATCCAATGATGTGTTGCCATCCTATGATGTCTGAGTAGATTTTCGTTGTCCTATCGGTGGTTGATGAATTGCTATGATTGATTTAATTTTCTTGTGGTTATGTTGCTGTCCTTTGGTGCCCATCATATGACCGCGTGCGTGGATCACACCATAGGATTAGTTGTACGTTGATAGGACTATGTATTGGAGAGCAAGAGTGACATAAACTTCAACCTAGCATAGAAATTGATGCATACGGGATTGAAGGGGGACCAATATATCTTAATGCTATGGTTGGGTTTTACCTTAATGAACGTTAGTAGTTGCGGATGCTTGCTTATAGTTCCAATCATAAGTGCATAGAATTCCAAGTCAGGGATGACATGCTAGCTGTGGCCTCTCCCACATAAAACTTGCTATCGGTCTAGTAAAGTAGCCAATTGCTTAGGGACAATTTCGCAACTCCTACCACCACTTTTCCACACCCGCTATACTAACTTTATTGTTTATTTATCTAAACAGCCCCTACTTTTTATTTATGCACTCTTTATTATCTTGCAAACCTATCCAAAAACACCTACAAAGTACTTCTAGTTTCATACTTGTTCTAGGTAAAGCAAACGTCAAGCGTGCGTAGAGTTGTATCGGTGGTCGATAGAACTTGAGGGAATATTTGTTCTACCTTTAGCTCCTCGTTGGGTTCGACACTCTTACTTACCGAAAACTGTTGCGATCCCCTATACTTGTGGGTTATCATAGAACAAGTGCTTAAAGCTCAGAATGACTTGCTCAATGAATTTGATAATAAGAAAAATGAAAAATGTTGTTAGAGTAGTGACTAGAGGGGGTAAAATGACTCAGGAACCTTTGTATCCTGAGGGCCACCCTAAGAGAATTGAGCAAGATTCTCAGAGAACTAATGCTGACGCACCTAGTTCTTCTAAGAAGAAGAAAAAGAAAAATGATAGGACTTTGCATGCTTCTAGTGAACCTGTTGTTGACACACCTGAGAATCCCAATGATATTTCTATTTATGATGCTGAAACACAATTGGGTAATGAACATGAACCTAGTGATAATGTTAATGATGATGTTCATGTTGATGCTTAACCTAGCAATAACAATGATGTAGAGATTGAACCTACTGTTGATCTTGATAACCCACAATCAAAGAATCAACGTTATGATAAGAGAGACTTTGTTGCTAGGAAACACGGTAAAGAAAGAGAACCATGGGTTCAGAAACCCATGCCTTTTCCTCCTAAACCATCCAAGAAAAAGGATGATGAGGATTTTGAGCACTTTGCTGAAATGATTAGACCTCTCTTTTTGCGTATGCGTTTGACTGATATGCTTAAAATGAATCCTTATGCTAAGTACATGAAAGATATTGTTACAAATAAAAGAAAGATACCAGAAGCTGAAATTTCCACCATGCTTGCTAATTATACTTTTAAGGGTGGAATACCAAAGAAACTTGGAGATCCAGGAGTACCAACTATACCATGCTCCATTAAAAGAAACTATGTTAAAACTGCTTTATGTGACCTTGGAGCCGGTGTTAGTGTTATGCCTTTCTCTTTATATCTTAGACTTCATTTGAATAAGTTGACACCTACTGAAATATCTTTGCAAATAGCTGATAAATCAACTGGTATACCTGTCGGTATTTGTGAGGATGTGCCTGTTGTGGTTGCAAATGTTATTATTTTAACGGACTTTGTTATTCTTGATTTTCCTGAGGACGATAGTATGTCGATTATCCTTGGTAGACCCTTTTTGAATACTGCAGGGGCTATTATTGATTGCAACAAAGGTAATGTCACTTTTCATGTTAATGGTAATGAGCATATGGTACACTTTCTGAGGAAACAACCTCAAGTCCATAGTATCAATTCTATTGGAAAAATTCCAACGATTACTATTGGAGGTTTTGAATTCCCTCTTCCTACTGTCAAGAAGCAATATGATATTCTTATTGTTGGGGATGTGCATATCCCCGTTGAGGTAACTTAGTGTTATTCTAAAATTCTCCGGTTTCATGTTATTCAAAAGAGTTTGTTAATTGATCAACTTTGTTAGTGGATTCCTTTTGATGAGCATGAGATGGATGAAGTTAGAAAGCACAACTCTGTGTACCCTCTTTTTTCTTTCTGTTATTTAGATTAAATAAAGCAAAAATAGTATTTTCTGTCTGTTTTCTGAATTATCCTTGCAATAAAAAATACCTCGAAAATAAAAGTTCTCCAAATGTCCTGAAAATTTTATATGATTTTTTCTAGAATATTTAAGAATGATTGGCACTGAGAACACACCACGGGGCCTCACCACCTAGCCACGAGGGTCTAGGGCACGCCTACCCCCCTAGGGCATGCCCCGTGCCTCGTGGACCCCATGTGGGACCCCTCCACTTATTCTTGCACCCACACACTTCCTCCAGAAAAAAATCCTCCACCAGCTCAAACCCGAGTTCTAGCTCATCTTGCTGCCATTTTCGATCTCCTTGCTCGAAGCTCCATTCTCAAAACTGCTTTGGAGCA
This sequence comes from Triticum aestivum, assembly GCF_018294505.1. Taxonomy (NCBI): domain Eukaryota; kingdom Viridiplantae; phylum Streptophyta; class Magnoliopsida; order Poales; family Poaceae; genus Triticum; species Triticum aestivum. Next base: position 245,609,036 of record NC_057794.1, read on the forward strand.
TTATTCTTTGGTATGTGACTCCTCCAATGGTCCAATTAGTTTTTGTTCTAGTGCTTTATTTATTGCAAATTTTTGCTACTTAGGTGACCTTGTTCTTGAGCTTGCATATCAAATTTATGTGGTCAAAAGTAGTTTTAATGCATGATATGGCCTCTAGGCACTTGTAGGAGTAGTTGCTATTAATCTTGTTGACTTTGGTTCAATTTTATTTTGAGTCACTAAAAATTTCAGAATTTTTTTAGAGGAAGAAATATGTTTAGGAAAATGTACCAAGGTGGTTCCTCAAGGAAGCAAGGCCCAAGGCTTGCGATATGTGACCCGGAGAATGAACTACCAAGGGAAGCTCAAGTGCGGCCTTATGAATGGCCGTCAGAGGAGTTCATGGTCCAGGCATGCATCAAGGATGAATTTGACGCGTATATGCGTAACGCTGATCTTGAGAGCTTCGTGTAAGATAAGTGCCTGCAATACCTCTATCTAACTGATTCATTTGTGAGAAGGTTTAAATTTACATTCTCGTGCAATTCTCACACTGTTTTATTTGATCTTTATGATAAATCATATACCATGGACCTAGAAGATTTTAATACTTCTTGTAAACTCCCGCACTGGGGCAATGTTAGTGAACCTCACAAATCTGAATATAAAGACTTTCTTGCTAGTATTACTATGGGGGAATCTAGGAGATCACACAAGCTACCATAGGGAGCATTCATTTCCCTTCCATACATCATTTTGCTCTCTTCATTGGTAGATGCATTAACGGTAAAGATGAGGGTTGTCACATGTGTGTTCCAGATCTTAGTGTCCTCAAGAGTGCGGTATTAGGTGATAAACAATATAACTTGGGGGCTATTGTTCCACGTAGGTTGCATCACAACAGTATAAGTGGAGATTTGTTTGGTGGAATTTATGCAACTCGTGTAGCTAACTATCTTGATATACCCATACATGGAAATGATATTGAGTTGCCGCCTGCTTACCTAGATTATAATGCCATGGTTCACCATCAGTTTGTTGAGATGAACGATCAGTTCCTCTAGTACCAACTAATCTTTGACAGATGGCGCACGGTCCATGTTGCTCTCCCTACTCCTACTTTGTTTGACTTTCACGCAAAAGGGAGATATGTTATAACTAGGGAGGAGGCGTGTAACATCCCAATTTTCAATTTGGATGTTTATAATAGATCATTCATATGCATCCATAATTTATGCATTTTTCCCCATTTGTTTTATTTGATTTTTGATCCAAGGAACTTTGAGCAACTCAAGGACCAAAAGAGAGAGTTGTAAGTTTCCCTAAAAACCAATTTTGAATTTTTTTTCGAAGTTGGGAGTTTGGATAAAATTTGGTTTCACCAAAAAAATTCATTTCCATTATATAAAAAATAAAATAAAGAGAGAAGATAAAATGACTTCTTCAAAATTAGAAAAAAATTGGAAATTGAATTTGGAACCAAAATATATTTGTTGAGTTTTATTTGCAATTTATTTCATTAGCATAGCAAAAAGTTTATTTTTGAAAACTTGCATTTTAGGCCAGATAAAAGTTCACAAGGTCATATATAAGACCATATTACTATGTGAATTTCCTCGGAATTCTTAGACTTATTTTCATTTGTCTTTTGGTGCTTTAATGCTGCTATAGAAAAACGCAGCCCAGCAGGCCCATGCCCAGGCGCTATCTTTTTCTTCCTCTCAATGTTACAGAAATATGTACGCACACACCCATGCAGCACCCCAACCCTCCCCTCCTCTTCCTCGCTCCAAAACCGCTCTGAATCGGTTCCCCTCGCCTCCCTCTACCTCTTCCCCTTCCTAGTGCGCCTTGGAGTCACCTGTAATGGCCATTACGAGGCAGAGAAACAACCACCATTATACTCCATTGTCTGCTCGAATCCAGACCTCCCCAAGCCCTATATAAAGCACCCCTAGGAGCCCCTCTCACCCCTCGTCCGAAGCCCTCTCTTTTTGGAGTTTCCCCCCGCCCTAACCTTGCCAATTGCTCGCCGGAGTTCGTGAATTCCGGCGAACTCTCATCATGCGTACATGAAGCAACCTACAACCACAACTTGTGCAAGTGGTTCACCTCATCGTCCTCTACATTGTTCCGCACGCGTCCTTCATCGGAGCACACCGAAGCCACCTTCTTCCTCGTCTCTGGCGACAAGTCCGGTGAGCACCCAGCTAGCGAATCATAGAGCGCCACTTGTCCCTGGCTGAATTTTTTTTCCTTTCTAGGATTTTTTCCAAATTCAGATTCTTTACCAGATCTTCTTTCTTGTATATCTTTTACTCTATAGATCCGATTTAGTTGATTATTTTTCCAACTAGTTCATAGAAATCCCATCTATCCAGAGAACCAAACGAAAAATATTTTTGAAAATTTAAAATTTTGAATTGAAACAGATCTAAATTCAAACTTTGTTAGGCCGTATCTCGTGTTTCGTAACTCCGTTTTAGGTGATTATTTTTTTAAAATCGAAGCTCGTAACGTCTACTTTATGTTAAAACCAAAACCATTTATTTTTCTTGCTGTAAAAATTACGTTTTGTATAGAAACTTTATTTGGATGTTTTTGGAGTTTTTCCAAAGTCTTTCATTTGTTTTCTTTTTGGATCTTTGCTTGTATGCTTATGTATGTTATTCCTTGCTTACGCTAGATCATCTGGAGTGCGAAGCTTGCTACTATGAATCTTTAGAGTTCAACGAACGTCAGCAAGGCAAGTTCACACTTTGATCATACTTTTCAATACCCAATTTTTACTATGCATTAGTTTAACCCTCAAAGATTGCATGAGTAGGATTGGGAACATGTGGTTATGCTATGTAGTTCATGTGGTAGGAACCTATGACCTTTGATGACACCGAGAATATTCGTTATATCATATATTGCTTATCCATGCTCGTAGATGGGGATTGGTATGTGTGATCCATGCAAGTTGTGAGAGATAATAATTTTGGGACAACATAAGGTGGCAACTTTAATACACATCTGGATGGATTGTTTGGGGCACCTGGAGAAACCAGTGCTTGCCCAAGGGGAATCCCGGAGTACCCGTGTGATTACCCTAGGTCCGCCACCCAGGCTCAAAGGGATCATAAGATATTTCATGCCTAGAAACTTCCGTGTGCAGCCATAAGCCATTATGGGCTCTAGCATAGTTGAGTAAGTTGTGTGACCTCTTTCCGTGGTAGACAAGCTGATGTAGGGGAAAGTAGGTGTACCGGTCTACCCAGGGTTAAGGGGAAACGCTTCTTAAAGGCTATGTCTCGATCTTCCGATCATGGAGGTGGTCGAGTCTTGTGGGGAAAAGTGTGCAAACCTCTGCAAAGTGTACAAAGTAATCATGATTACCCGTGTCCCCGGTTATGGACAACTTGAGTATCTAGAAGTGAATTATTGGTTGATCTCATCACTCTTTTAATAAAATTACTGGGTTACTAATAACTTGGGAATTTTGGGATTGAGTTGGAGGGACCTTCTCAGTAATGGCATTTTAACTTAGTAGTAATAAAAAAATTATTCCTTTGTTGTAGAGTAAAATTTGCTTTATGCAAAAATTAAACTTAGAGCCTCCACGAGCTAAATTTGCATATAGAGATAGATTTTTTTTTCATTATTATTCTATGATGTGAAATTGCCAGCATATTCCATGTGCTGACCTACACGGCTGCAACGTCTCATGTTGCATACTTTTTCGACGAAGATTAAAGGTGCGATAGGTCGTTGTTCTACACTCAGTTTGTCGTGGAGTTGGATGGACTCATTTACCTTCAATGCTTCCACAGTTATTTTTATTTAGATGGCCTTTGGCCATATTATTGTAATAAATACTATTTTGAGGACCTTTATGTAATAAAGTGTGTGATTGAACTCTGTTATAATTCCTTGAGTACTGTGTGTGTGTCAGCATACCGATCCAGGGATGACACTTAAGCACAGAGACTTCGATCCGTTTAGGTCAGGTCGCTACAAGATGGTATCATAGCACACGCTAGCTGTACGACGCGACCACTAGGAAATGGAAACCCATAGGAAGAAAACTCTATTTTACGACTTTCTTAAATATCCGTTGGTCTATACTCCTCTCTATTCATTTCTATCTCTTCTCCACTTCAAAAAAATAGTTGTTGAACCCCATCACCAAGTTGCTCAGCCCGATGAGACCATGACCTATGAAGACATCATTGACGAAGAAGAAGAAGCTAGAGTTGACTTTGATTTGAGAAGATTTAGTTCAGATCACCACTACCAAGTTGAGTCCAATGAATGATTGTGGTAGTATGAAGAGATCATATCTGTTGTGGATATGACCTTACCTGTAGGTTTTTGCTTGTGTGGTTGATCTATGTGAATTGCTTGATTTGAAATTTTCTTGCTATCATAAGCATATGGGTAGTGATTTCTCTCATTAGGCCCTTATTCTATTCTAATTTCTCATCCAATCTAAACCTAACAGATGCCTCCAAGACATGACCCGGAATTCCCACCGAAACTTACCCAATTGATCCAGAACCAGAATGCCCTCATGCAGCTACTCATCCAGAATCATAACCAGAACAACAACAACCCACCGCCACCACCCCCGGTCGACAACCTTACCCGTTTCCTGAGGTTGAACCCACCAGTGTTTGTCTAGCAGCACGGAGCCGATCGTTGCAGATGTCTGGCTTCGCAAGATCGGAAGAGAGCTGACCACCGCAGGATGCACTGATGTTTAGAAGGTGCGCTTTGCCACACATCAACTAGATGGACCAGCAGCCTCGTGGTGGGAGAATTACACCACCACTTTCCCCATAGCCAATGTGACTTGGGATCAGTTCCAACAGGCGTTCCGTACCGCACATGTTTCAACCGGAGCTATGAGTATGAAGAAGTGTGAGTTCCGCAAGTTACGCCAGGGAAATCATTCTGTTGGTGATTATGTGGAGGAATTCAGCAAGTTATCCAGGTATGCCCCGGAGACGTGGCTGATGATGCCGCTAAGTAGGAGAAATTTTTGGAGGGACTAAAAGATGATCTGGGACTTCGGTTGACCATGGCTACCTTTAACAATTGCCAAGAGTTGGTCGACAAGGCTCTCATTCTATAAGGCAAGCATCAGTAGGTGGAGAATCGCAAGAGGAAGTACGGACAGGGAAAGTACAACTCTGGTGTTCAGCAGAAGCCCCGCTATACCCCATACTCGGGAAATAATGGACCAGGATCTGGCAAGTATAGTGGACACACTCACCATAACCATGGGCGACATTCACATCATGGAGGGAATGGACACAACCATAATGGCCATAGGAATGGCAATGGGAATGCAGGAAATAGCAATCAGCATCAGTCCAACCCTACTACACCGGCAGAGAAGGATCTAAGCCACATTACATGTTTCAAGTGCGGGAAAACTGGACACTACGCTACCGATTGCCCTGAGGCCAAGAATGGGAATGGAAATGGAAGCTCTGGAAGCAAGAAGCCCAATCCATTCACCAGAGGTCAGGTGAATCACGTCAATGTGGAGGAAGTTTATGACCATCCTGACATCGTTAATGGTAAGTTCTTGGTTAATTCATTTACAACCCTTGTTCTTTTCGACACTGGTGCATCACATTAATTCATATCAAGGGGGTTTGTGGATAAGTTTAAGTTGCCGACCGTAGCCCTTAAAACACCAATGTTTGTGAGTTCCCCAGGAGCAGAGTCTACGGCTAGTCAGGGATGTTTTCAGTTGCCATTAACCATAGGGAGACACTTTTTCCCACAGACCTCATCATCCTACAATCACAAGGATTGGACGTAATTCTAGGCATGGACTGGCTATCCAAGTATGAAGGTAATATTGATTGTGCCCGTAAGTCAATTCTTCTCACCGCCCAGAGGGGAAACGGATCAAGTATGTGTTGAGGCATACGCCAAGGAGGACTCAAGTGAATTCTCTTTTGGGAGTTGTTCAGGAGGAAGTACAAGTTGTGAAGGATTATCCCGATGTATTCCCCTAGGAATTGCCTAGCATGCCACCGGATCGGGACATAGAGTTTTTGATCGAATTGTTACCAGGCACTGGACCAATATCCAAGAGACCGTACCGGATGCCCGCAAATGATCTAGAGGAAATTAAGAAGCATATTAAGGAATTATTGGAGAAAGGTTATATTCGACCTAGTTCATCACCTTGGGGAGCCCCAGTGCTTCTAGTTGAGAAGAAGGATGGATCCTTGAGAATGGTGGTAGATTATCATGCGCTGAATGAGGTGATGATCAAGAACAAGTACCCTCTGCCAATGATCAATGATTTGTTTGACCAGCTACAAGGAGCAAAATTTTTCTCCAAGATCGATCTTCGATCAGGATATCATCAGCTGAAGATTCGAGAACAGGATATACCCAAGATAGCCTTTACCACGAGATATGGGCTTTATGAGTACATGGTCATGTCTTTTGGTTTGACTAATGCCCCTGCCTATTTCATGAGTATGATGAATAAGGTATTCATGGAGTTCTTGGATAAGTTTTTTGTGGTATTCATTGATGACATATTGATTTACTCGAAGAATGAAGAAGAACACAAGGAACATTTGCGCTTGGTTCTTGAGAAGCTCAGGGAACATCAATTATACGCAAAGTTCAGCAAATGTGAATTCTGGTTGAAGGAAGTCGGATTTCTGGGACATGTTATATCAGGAGAAGGAATAGCAGTAGACCCCTCCAAGGTTGAAGCCATCACCGAATGGAAGGCACCCACCTCAGTCGGAGAGATTCGCAGTTTTCTTGGACTTGCAGGATATAACCGGAGGTTTATTGAGAATTTCTCCAAGATCGCGAAGCCCATGACAGAGTTATTGAAGAAAGACACTAATTTTGTTTGGACCGATGAATGTGAGGCCAGTTTCCAGGAGCTAAAGAAACGTTTGGTCACAACCCCAGTGCTAATTCTTCCGAATATACGCAAGGATTTCCAAGTATATTGCGACGCTTCTCGTCAGGGACATGGAGGTGTTCTTATGCAAGAAGGAAGAGTTGTTTCATATGCCTCACGTCAGCTTCGACCTCATGAGCGGAATTATGCCACACATGATTTGGAGTTAGCAGCCGTACGCACTCAAGACCTGGAGACATTTTCTTATTGAAAATAGGTGTGATGTTTACACGGATCACAAGAGTTTGAAATACATCTTCAGGTAGAACGAGTTGAACCTCATGCAGAGAAGATGGTTGGAGCTCATAAAGGATTATGATATGAAATTGCAATATCACCCAGGAAAGGCCAATGTTGTGGAAGATGCATTGAGCCGCGAGAGCTACGTCAATACCCTCACAGCAGGAAGATTACCTCAGGAGTTAATTGATGATCTCAGAGATCTTCGATTGGAGATAGTACCACGAGGTTTTGTTGCTGCAATGTAAATTCAATCCACTTTGTTGGGAAAGATCCGAGAAGCCCAGAAGTTAGACAAAGGTATTGCGGAGATAAAGGGAAGGATGAACCAAGGAAAGGCAGAAGGATTTCGTGAGGTTGAACATGGAACCTTATGGTTTGAGCAGCGTATTTACGTGCTAAATGACCCAGAGATCAAGAAATTGATTCTTCAGGAGGCTCATGATTCGCCATATTCGATACACCTGGGCAACACCAAGATGTATTTGGACTTGAAAGAAAATTTCTGGTGGACGGGTATGAAGAAGGATATTGCCGAGTATGTAGCAGTATGCGACGTATGTCAGAGAGTTAAGGCAGAGCACTAGAAACCAGCAGGATTACTTCAGCCTTTGTCGATACCAAATTGGAAGTGGGACAAGCTTGGCATGGACTTCATTATAGGATTACCCAGGACCCGATCAGGCTATGATTCAATTTGGGTAGTAGTTGATCGCTTGACAAAGGTAGCTCACTTCATCCCCATGAAAACCACATATACAAGTGTTAAGTTGGCCAAGATATACATGACCAGGATCGTATGTCTACATGGAGTTCCGAGGACCATCGTATAAGATAGAGGAACACAATTTATATCAAAGTTTTGGCATCAGTTACACGAAACTTTGGGTTAGGCTAGAGTTTAGTACAACCTTTCATCCGCAGACAGATGGCTAGACCGAGAGAGTCAATCATATTCTGGAGGACATGTTGAGAGCTTGTGCACTAGATTATGGATCTAGTTGGGATGATAATTTGCCTTACACAGAGTTATCATATAACAACAGCTATCAAGCTAGTTTGAAGATGGCCCCTTTCGAAGCTTTGTACGGAAGGAGGTGCAGGACACCATTGATGTGGGATGAAGTCGGAGACCGTAAATTATTCGGACCAAATTTAGGCCATGTTCGGATCCCCTCCGCTCCCCAACTGCAGCTCCTGGAGCGGAGGGAGCACCAGCACAATCGTGCGGAGTGGCTCCAACCCAGCTCCTCGCGCGGAGCAGAGTTGAGAGTCGGGAGAGCTTCCGAACAGGCTCTTAATTAGAGATTCAGAGGAGAAAGTCAAGCTGATCCGCGACCGACTGAAGGTAGCCCAATCCAGACAGAAGAGTTATGCCGATACTAAATGCAAGGAGGTAACCTATGAAGTCAGAGATAGAGCTTATCTGCGTGTGTCACCACTTTGAGGAGTTAAACGATTTGGAGTCAAAGGAAAGTTAGCACCACGGTTTGTGGGGCCGTACAGAGTTTTAGAACGCATGGATGAAGTTGCCTACAAGTTGGAATTACCAGAAGCCTTGTTAGGAGTTCATGATGTGTTTCACGTTTCCCAGTTGAAGAAGTGCCATGTGGAGATGGCCGATATTCCTTTGAGAGATATAGTGCCACTTGAGGCCATATAGTTGGATAGTGATCTGACCTATGAGGAGAAGCCCATCAAGATTCTCGAGACTGCAAGCAGGGTTACCCGCAGCAAGGTCATCAAGTTTTGCAAGGTTCAATGGATTCATCATACCGAGGAAGAAGCCACCTGGGAACGAGAAGAGGACCTCCGACAGGACCACCCACACCTTTTTGCTAGCCAACCCGAATTTCTACGGCGAGATTCATCTAAAGGGGGGTAGGTTTGTAACATCCCAATTTTCAATTTGGATGTTTATAATAGATCATTCATATGAATCCATGATTTATGCATTTTTGCCCCATTTGTTTTATTTTATTTTTGATCCAAGGAACTTTGAGCAACTCAAGGACCAAAAGAGAGAGTTGGAAGTTTCCCTAGAAACCAATTTTGAATTTTTTCGAAGTTGGGAGTTTGGATCAAATTTGGTTTCACCAAAAAAATTCATTTCCATTATATCAAAATAAAATAAAGAGAGAAGATAAAATGACTTCTTCAAAATTAGAAAAAATATATATTGGAAATTGAATTTGGAACCAAAATATATTTGTTGAGTTTTATTTGCAATTTATTTTATTAGCATAGCAAAAAGTTTATTTTTGAAAGCTTGCATTTTAGGCTGGATAAAAGTTCACAAGGTCATATATAAGACCATATTACTATGTGAATTTTCTGGGAATTCTTATACTTATTTTCATTTGTCTTTTGGTGCTTTAATGCTGCTGTAAAAAAACGCAGCCCAGGACGCCCATGCCAAGGCGCTATCTTCTTCTTCCTCTCAACGTTACAGAAACATGTACGCACGCGCGCAGGCAGCACCCCACCCTAGCGCCCCACCCCTCCCCTCCTCTCCCTCGCTCCAAAACCGCTCTGAATTGGTTCCCCTCGCCTCCCTCTACCCCTTCCCCTTCCTAGTGCGCCTTGGAGTCACCTGTAATGGCCATTACGAGGCAGAGAAATAGCCACCATTATACTCCATTGTCTGCTCAAATCCAGACCTCCCCAAGCCCTATATAAAGCACCCCTGGGAGCCTCTCTCACCACTTGTCCGAAGCCCTCTCTTTCTGGAGTTTCCCCCCTCCCTAACCTTGCCAATTGCTCGCCGGAGTTCGTGAATTCCGGCGACCTCTCACCAAGCGTTCACGAAGCAATCTACAACCACAACTTGTGCAAGTGGCTCACCTCATCGTCCTCTACATCGTTTCACACGCGTCCTTCGCCGAAGCACACCGGAGCCACCTTCTTCCTCGTCTCCGGCAACAAGTCCGGTGAGCACCCAGCCAGTGAATCACAAAGCGCCACTTGTCCCTAGCCGAATTTTTTTTCTTTTTCAGGAATTTTTCCAAATTCAGGTTCTTTATCAAATCTTCTTCCTTGTATATCTTTTAGTCTATAGATCCGATTTAGTTGATTCTTTTTCCTACTAGTTCATAGAAATCCCATCTATCCAGAGAACCAAACGAAAAATATTTTTGAAAATTTAAAAATTTGAATTGAAATAGATCTGAATTCAAACTTCGTTAGGCCGTATCTCGAGTTTCGTAACTCCGTTTTAGGTGATTCTTTTTGCAAGTCGAAGCTCGTAACGCATACTTTCTGCTGTAAAAATTACTATGCATTAGTTTTTGGAGTTTTTTGTTGCTGTAAAAATTACATTCTGTACAGAAACTTTATTTGGGTGTTTTTGGAGTTTTTCCGAAGTCTTTCATTTGTTTTCTTTTTGGATCTTTGCTTGTATTCTTATGTATGTTATTACTTGTTTACGCTAGATCATTCGGAGTGTGAAGCTTGCTACTACGAATCTCTAGAGTTCAACGAATGTCAACAAGGCAAGTTCACACTTTGATCATACGTTTCAATACCCGGTTTTTACTATGCATTAGTTTAACCCTCAAAGATTGCATGAGTAGGATCATGTGTTTATGCTATGTAGTTCATGTGGTAGGAACGTATGACCTTTGATGACACCAGGAATATTTGTTATATCATATATTGCTTATCCATGCTCGTAGACGGGGATTGGTATGTGTGATCCATGCAAGTTGCGAGAGATAATAATTTTGGGACAACAAAAGGTGGCAACTTTAATACACATCTGGATGGATTGTTTGGGGCACCTGGAGAAACCAGTGCTTGCCCAAGGGGAATCCCGGAGTACCCGTGTGATTACCCTAGGTCCGCCACCCAGGCTCAAAGGGATCATAAGATATTTCATGTCTAGAAACTTCCGTGTGCAGCCATAAGCCATTATGGGCTCTAGCATAGTTGAGTAAGTTGTGTGACCTCTTTCCGTGGTAGACAAGCTGATGTAGGGGAAAGTAGGTGTACCGGTCTACCCAGGGTTAAGGGGAAACACTTCTTAAAGGCTATGTCTCGATCTTCCGATCATGGAGGTGGTCGAGTCTTGTGGGGAAAAGTGTGCAAACCTCTGCAGAGTGTACAAACTAATCATGATTAGCCGTGTCCCCGGTTATGGACAACTTGAGTATCTAGAAGTGAATTATTGGTTGATCTCATCACTCTTTTAATGAAATTATTGGGCTACTAATAACTTGGGAATTTTGGGATTGAGTTGGAGGAACCTTTTGAGTAATGGCATTTTAACTTAGTAGTAATAAAAAAATTATTCCTTTCTTGTAGGTTAAAATTTGCTTTATGCAAAAATTAAACTTAGAGCTTCCACCAGCTAAATTTGCATATAGAGATAGTTTTTTTCATTATTATTCTATGATGTGAAATTGCTAGCATATTCCATGTGCTGACCTACACGGCTACAACGTCTCATGTTGCAGACTTTTCTGACGAAGATTAAAGGTGCGATAGGTCGTTGTTCTACACTCAGTTTGCCGTGGAGTTGGATGGACTCATTTACCTTCAATGCTTCCGCAGTTATTTTTATTTAAATGGTCTTTGGCCATATTATTGTAATAAATACTCTTTTTGAGGACCTTGATGTAATAAAGTGTGTGATTGAACTCTGTTATAATTCCTCGAGTACTGTGTGTGTCAGCATACCGATCCAGGGATGACACTTAAGCACAGAGACTTCGATCCATTTGGGTCAGGTCGCTACAAGGCGAATGAGTATGAGAGGAGGACGGAGGCAGCTCGCCTCCAAGCTGCAGCTCGTCAGGCAGTAGCTGCTACATCTCAGTACGAACCCAGCTACAACTTTGGATATCCACCAGGCCAGCCGTGGTCATAGACCAACTTAGGCGAAAAGCCTATGCTTGGGGGAGTACGTATCTCTCACCGACATTACATTCATGTTCACACACTCATGCCAGTTGTCAGTGCTCATACTTTTTCATTGTATCATCCATGCTAGTTTATTTTATTTTAAGCCTTCTTCTTGTGTGTTTGAAAAACCTTAAGAAAAACAAAAAAAATAGTTGTAGTTTTTAGCTAGTTTACTTTCAATGCTTGTAGTACTAGTAATTAAAAAACAAAACCCAAAAAGATTTCTCGTTCTTATTTTGCTTATTGGGAGCTTTCCCGTGTAAATAGTTTTGTTTCTTTTCTTTTCTTTGGGGGTCGAGAGGAGAAGACCATGGTGAAAATGTCGAGTGGCTCTCATATGCATTATTGTTGATCCAACAGAGGTCCCATATTACCTTGTCTTCTCCTGTGCATTAAATGCTTGTGGATTCCAGCTTAGTCCAATGCACGTGCACTTTTATTATTATCCACACCGTTCGGTCATGCAAGTGAAAAGAAATAATGACGATATATGATGGACTGATTGAGATGAGAGAAGCTGGTATGAACTCGGCCTATCTTGTTTTTGTAAATATGATTAGTCCATCGTTCCTGATTCAGCCTATTGTGAATGAAACATGTTTGCAATGAAAATTAGAGATTATAGTTGCTCATGCCTTGCTTAATTATCTAGGAGCTTATAATGGTTTACCTTGCGTGCCAACATGCTATTAAAATGGTTGTGATGTGGTATGATAGGGTTGTATCCTCCTTTGAACGATTCGAGTGGCTTGACTTGGTACATGTTCACGCATGTAGTTGAAACAAAATCAACATAGCCTCCACGATATTTATGTTCATGGTGAATTATATCCTACTCATGCTTGCACTCAGTGTTGATTAATTTTAATGCATGTTCATGACTGTTGTCGCTCTCTAGCTGGTCGCTTCCCAGTCTCTTTCTAGCCTTCACTTGTACTAAGCGGGAATACTGCTTGTGCATCCACTTCCATAAACCCCAAAAGTTATTCCACATGAGTCCACCATACCTTCCTATATGCGGTATCTACCTGTCGTTCCAAGTAAATTTGTATGTGCCAAACTCTAAAACTTCAAATGAAATTTTGTTTTATATGCTTGAATAGCTCATGTATCAACTAGGGCTGTCTATATCTTCCATGCTAGGCGGGTTATTCTCAAGAGGAGTGGACTCCGCTCCTCACTCGCGAGAAAATGGCCGGCAACCGGGATGCCCAGTCCCATGCTTAAATTAAAATAATTGCAAACAAAACTCCCCCAGGATTGCTGTTAGTTGGAGGCACCCGTTGTTTCGGACAAGCCATGGATTGATGTTTGTTGGTGGTGGGGGAGTATAAACTTTACCATTATGTTTGGAAACCGCCTATAATGTGTGTAGCATGGAAGATATCGAGATCTCTCGATTGTTATGTTCACAATGAAAGTATACCACTCAAAATATTATTCATCTCTATTTCAAAATCAAGCTCTAGCACCTCTACAAATCCATGCTTCCCTCTGAGAAGGGCCTATCTATTTACTTTTATGTTGAGTCATCATCCTCTTATTAAAAATCACCAGTTGGAGAGCACCACTGTCATTTGCGTGTATTACTATTAGTTTATATTGAGTATGGCTGTGAATGGATCTCTTTTACCATGAATTACAATGTTTAGTGACTCCTTGAACCTCAAAGGTGCTCTGCATTTATGTTTTGCGGTCTCAGAAAGGGCTAGCGAGATACCATCTTGTTATACCATATTATGATTGTTTTGAGAAAGTGTTGTCATCCGAGATTTACTATTATTGCTCGCTAGTTGATTATGCCATTGATATGAGTAAACATGAGACCTAAATGTTATTGTGAATATGGTTAGTTCATAATCTTTGATGAAAACTTGAATGTTTGCTTTACATATTTACAACAAGAAGATCAAACAGAGTTTGTAAAAGTTTTTATTTATCACTTTCAGTTTGTCAACTGAATTGCTTGAGGACAAGCAAAGGTTTAAGCTTGGGGGAGTTGATACGTCTCCATCATATCTACTTTTCCAAACATGTTTCCCTTGTTTTGGACTCTAACTTGCATGATTTGAATGGAACTAACTCATACTAACGCTGTTTTCAGCAGAATTGCCATGGTGTTATTTTTGTGCAGAAATAAAAGTTCTCGGAATGACCTGAAACTTCACGAAGAATATTTTAGGAATATATGAAAAATACTGGCGAAAGAATCAACGTCAGGGGGCCCACACCCTATCCACGAGGGTGGGGCCCCCGGGGCGCGCCCCCTGTCTCGTGGGCCCCCTGAGGCTCCACCGACCTCAACTCCAACTCTATATATTCACGTTCGGGGAGAAAAAAATCAAAGAGAAGGATTCATCGCGTTTTACTATATGGAGCCACCACCAAGCCCTAATCTCTCTCGGGAGGGCTGATCTGGAGTCCGTTCGGGGCTCCGGAGAGGGGAATCCGTCGCCATCGTCATCATCAACCTTCCTCCATCACCAATTTCATGATGCTCGCCGCCGTGCGTGAGTAATTCCATCGTAGGCTTGCTGGACGGTGATGGGTAGGATGAGATTTATCATGTAATCGAGTTAGTTTTGTTAGGGTTTGATCCCTAGTATCCATTATGTTCTGAGATTGATGTTCCTATGACTTTGCTATGCTTAATGCTTGTCACTAGGGCCCGAGTGCCATCATTTCAGATCTTAACCTATTATGTTTCCATGAATATATGTGAGTTCTTGATCCTATTTTGCAAGTCGATACTCACCTACTATGTGTTATGATCCGTTAACCCCGAAGTGACAATAATCGGGACAATTACCGGCGATGACTATAGTTTGAGGAGTTCATGTATTCACTAAGTGTTAATGTTTTGTTCCGGTACTCTATTAAAAGGATGCCTTAATATCCCTTAGTTTCCAATAGGACCCCGTTGCCACGGGAGGGTAGGACAAAAGATGTCATGCAAGTTCTTCTCCATAAGCACGTATGACTATATTCGAAATACATGCCTACATTACATTGCTGAACTGGAGCTAGTTCTGTGTGACCCTATGTTATAACTATTGCATGAGGAATCGCATCCAACATAATTATCCATCACTGATCCATTGCCTACAAGCTTTTCACATATTGATCTTTGCTAGTTACTTTTCCGTTGCCACTGTTACAATCACTACAAAACTACTACTGTTACTTTTGCCACCGTTACCGCTACTTCCATATTACTTTGCTACTAAATACTTTGCTGCATATATTAAGTCTTTTAGGTGCGGTTGAATTGACAACTCAACTGTTAATACTTGAGAATGTTCTTTGGCTACCCTTATGTCGAATCAATAAATTTGGGTTGAATACTCTACCCTCGAAAACTGTTTCAATCCCCTATACTTGTGGGTTATCAGCGACTTCCACAAACAAAGATTGTACTGGCTCCAAAACCACTCCAAAGTTGGAGGGGTCTAGCGCAACCTCATTTGGCGGTGCGTAGGGGTCCTCCTCGTTGTTGCTCTTTGACTGAGCGTCCTTAGGGGCGGTGCCTCCTCGTTGGCGCGTGGGCAGATCGACGGTGCCATGGCAGAGATTTGAGAGAGAGGGAGAGAGAGAGAGAGCGAGGGGAGGATGTAGATGAGAATGCAGGCGGGACAATGTGAGCAAGGTACTATTTATTGGCGGTCGGAATCTAGATCAACGGGAACAGTACACACGCCGGTCGCCGGAACTTACGAGTACTGTAGTTTGAATTACACACGATTCCCGCAGCAAAAGCCATGTGTGAACTTAATAGTTGGTGGTTTCCAAAACAGAATCATGTATGATTAATAACCCGCGCCACTCACCTTCCAAACCTCGAGGCGCGAAATAGACTGCCAATCATGTGGGGGCTGATTATCTTGCCAGATCTTTACATTTTCTTTTTTGAACACTAGATATTTACATCGTCTGATCTTTTTTTAATTATTTGGAATTTAAATGCCATGCCACTCCATTCATGTGTCCAAGCCGTTATGGTTAGCCGCTGCATACAGACGTAGTTCAAATTTGAATTACAGTCATTAAATGGCTAGAAAATCACTTAAATGTCTTAAAAAGGTCAAATGACCACTGAAAATTTTCAAATTTTGACATGACAGTTGTATTACTACACGTTAACTATAGAATTTTTTTGAAGCCTATAAGAGGAAGCTATCGTCGATTCGTCATCAAACAAGCATTGTTCCCTCTCAGAACCACGAGCCTTCTAGTGAGTTGCTCTGGTTTGTGCGGGGTGTGTGTCCAAACTTTAGTCAAACATGCCAATTTTTTTACCACATCATCTTGGTGGCATGACATTACGTTAAGCAAGGTTTCATGTGTTTCTGATCTTTTTAATTTTTTGGAATTTAAATGGCATGGCGCTCCATGCATGTCACTACTTCAGGATGCTGCTAACGCGACACTACGATCAGAGACCCTTCGACGAAACTGTGTGCGATGTAATAATCACAAACGGTGGTGTAAAATAATTGTCAAAAAAGGTGCAAAACATTTGCGATGGTAGAGCCATCAAACACGGTTCAGATTTTAGTTGCATGTGTGATCCAGGGCATACGGTTCAGTCTAATGAACTATTTGCGATGAGGTAGAACAAAAGAAATGGGCAGCCCGATTAAGGCATGTGCGATATAGAGCATACGGTTCACTCGGATGAACTGTTTGTGATTAGGCAACACAAAAGAAACGGTCAGCTAGATCAAGGTGTGTGTGATTGAGGGCATAGGCTTCAAAAGGATTAACTGTTTGCGATTACGCAATAGAACAGAAACGGGTCAGCCAGAGCAAAGTGTCTGCGATTGATGGCATACACTTCACATGGATGAACTGTTTGCGATTAGCCACAACAAACTGAAACAGTTAGATAGATCAACGTGTGTGCGCTAGACGGGCACACACATTCTAATTAAAAGAAGCATGCGTGATGGTAATAACGAGCGCGCACGGTTGTTGGAACAAGACGTGTGCTGACATTGCCTATTGCGGTGCACCCTATGGTGCAAACCCCACGTACGCGGCCGAGAAGACGTACGTGCCCACGTTACGCCTTCTAGGAATAGTGCCGCACTTATAACCGTCAGTAAATTTTGAGCATGCGTCCCGTCATAATTTATTTTAGAAGAACAGGGAGTTCGCGTCCCGTCACATTCCAAATTGCAAACCTGTTCACACCGATCAAAACCTAAACGGTTTCCCACTTAGGAGCGTATTACTACGCGGTTAGAAATACTACTATTCCAAGATGACTGCACATTCCTCCTCAACTCCTCATCCACAAGAAGTCAAAAACAAACAAGTCATTCATCATCATTCCCTTGCGTCTGCCATGGCCAGCATGAGTTCTGGGTCGAGAGATTGCCACCAAGGAGAGGCGAGCCCGGAAGCGGAAGCACGAGTCCCACCTTGCCGCAAAAGCAGCCAACATGTCCCGCTACATGGCCGTCGCAGCATAGAGGTCCCGCCGTGCCGCCGAAGCAACATGGAGGTCCCACCGCGCCGTCGATGGAGTAGACTGGTCCGGCCATGTCGCGGAAGCAGAAGAGATGTCCCGTCGTGCCGCGAATGCAGCAAAGATGTCCTCCCGCGCCGCGGCAGCCTGGGAAATGTCTCACAGGTAGGCGAGGACTCTTACAGGCGCATGCATGCCCTCGTCCTTAGGCAGATGGATCAGATCTGCAGGTGGGCGAGGTTGCAGGATGACCTGATAGCCTCGTTTGAACAGTCTACTGATGTCATCCGGCAACTAAATGAGAGCAACGTGAAGCTCCGGGTCGAGCGCGACCTGCTGAGGCCGAAGATCGTCGGAAGTGCGGAGCAGCAGGAGCAGACCACTGCCTTGTTGAAGAGGACCGGCGTCATCGTCGAGAAACTTATGGATGAGAATGCCATGCTACGCATCGAGCATGGAAGGCTGGTGGAGGAATCCGTGGATGCTCTCAAGAAGAATCTAGAGGACAAGAAAGAGCTCGTCGCCGCTTGCCGCGGAGACTAGTTCCTGCGGCCTGCAGCAATGCATCAAGAAAGTAGAGATCAGCAAGCCGGATTGATGTCTTCCTTCTTCTTTTGCCCTTGTGTATTTCGGGCATTGCCGCATGTGGATTTTTTAGTTATGTTTCTAAATATGTAAGACAATTATTATCCATTGTCATCGTCCTTATATTCATCATGCAAGCTATAAGCCGGAGTCGATGCTATATAGGTCCATCAGATCTTACATCAAGATCCGTGCAAAACTTTCTTTTAAGATTTTCATTTTTCTCTCTTAAATCTCAGTCCAGTGAGACATATAGCCACGCCGTAGAACAGGTGCTCGAGCGCCATTAATGGAGATATTGGGAGGGAGGTGCACGGCTGGTAGCGGTCAAAGGGCTCTCCTCTCGATGAGCACGCGCGGGGTCTGATCGCACGCCTCCCGTACCCAAATAGCTATCCAGCACGGAACCTCCTAGCCAATAAAAAAGGGGATGCGTGGCCGCACCTAATTGGTAAGTAGAACACCCACGGTTACAATAATACTTGTGTTTCCGATTCGTAACGTGACAGCACTTGTTCCAAAATGACTTTGTTGATTGTTAATGTGTGCGCCTTTGCAAATCGGACAGAAAAAATACCGCAACATGTTGGTGCCATGTCATGACACCATGCCAAGTTTTATGATTTTCAGGCGTGTTTTGGATTTACAGGAATTAAAAAACCAAGTTTCTCAATCTCTCCGGCTGAGCCATGACGCCCAGATGTCTGAATTTCACTCCCATCTCTAGCATGGGACCTAGAAATTCACCAAAGGACACACATGTGATTTTTCAAACAACTTTGGTGCACTGGAGCATGTGCTTGTACTTCAAATTTGAATTATGCACATTAAATGAGTAGAAACTCAATTAGTGTATAAAAAGGCCAAACGAACCCCGAATCAATTCCAAAATCTAGGACAGTACTTCTATTTGCTGTAATCTGCCTATGTTAAAAAAATTAAGGCGGTAAAAGACAGTGTACATATGTCGTTTCGCACACGGAGGTGACACGCTCCCTCTCGGAACCACGAGCCTTCTTGAGGGAAGCTCCGGTTTGCAAGAAGCTTACACCAAACCTTGTCATAATTTGGCCAAAAAATTACCGCAGCATGTTGGTGCCATGTCATGACATGATGCCAAGTTTCATGATTTTCAGGCGTGTTTTGGATTTACAGGAATTAAAAAACCAAGTTTCTCAATCTTTCCGGCCGAGCCACGACGTCCAGATGTTTGAATTTCACTGGCATCTCTTGCATGGTACCTAGAAATTCACCCAAGGACACACATGTGATTTTTCAAACAACTTTGGTGCAGTGGAGCATGTGCTTTTAGTTCAAATTTGAATTATGCAAATTAAATGCACATAAACTCAATTAATGTATAAAAAAGGCCAAACGATCCCGTAATAATTCCAAAATTTAGCACGGTACTTCTATTTGGTCTAATCTGCCTCTGTAAAAGTTAAGGCAGGAGAAGGCAATGTACGTATGTCATTTCGCACACGGACGTGACACGTTCCCTCTCGGAACCACGAGCCTTCTTGAGGGAAGCTCCGGTTTGCAAGAAGCTTACATCAAAGCTTGTCCCAATTCAGCCAAAAAAATTACCGCAGCATGTTGGTGCCATGTCATGACACCATGCCAAGTTTCATGATTTTCAGGCGTGTTTTGGCTTTACAGAAATTAAAAAACCAAGTTTCTCAATCTTTCCGGCCGAGCCACGATGCCTAGATATTTGAATTTCACTCCCATATCTTGCATGTGACCTAGATATTCACCCAAGGACACACATGTGATTTTTCAAACAACTTGGGTGCACTGGAGCATGTGCTTGTAGTTGAAATTTGAAGTATGCACATTAAATGTGCAGAAACTCAATTAATGTATAAAAAAGGCCAAATGAACCTAGAATAGTTCTAAAATTTAGCATGGTACTTCTATTTGGTCTAATCTGCCTGTGTAAAAAAATTAAGGCGGGAGAAGGCAGTGTATGTATGCTGTTTCGCACACAGAGGTAACACGTTCCCTCTCAGAACCACGAGCCTTCTTGAGGGAAGCTCCGGTTTGCAAGAATCTTACACCAAGGCTTGTCCCAATTCAACCAAAAAAATTACCGCAGCATGTTGGTGCCATGTCATGACACCATGCCAAGTTTCATGATTTTCAGGCGAGTTTTGCATCTACAGGAATTAAAAAAACCAAGTTTCTCAATCTTTCCGGCCGAGCCCCGACGCCCAGATGTTTGAATTTCACTCCCATCTCTTGCATGGGACCTAGAAATTCACCCAAGGACACACATGTGATATTTCAAACAACTTTGGTGCACCGGAGCATGTGCTTGTAGTTCAAATTTGAATTATGCACATTAAATGCACAGAAACTCAACTAATGTATAAAAAGGGCCAAACAAACCCAAATTAATTCCAAAATTTAGCACCGTACATCTATTTGGTCTAATTTTCCTGTGTAAAAAAATTAAGGCGGGAGAAGGCAGTGTACGTATGTCGTTTCGCACACGGAGATGACACGTTCCCTCTCGGAACCACGAGCCTTCTTGAGGGAAGCTTCGGTTTGCAAGAAGCTTACATCAAAGATTGTCCCAATTCGGCAAAAAAATTACCGCAGCACGTTGGTGCCATGTCATGACACGATGACAAGTTTCATGATTTTCAGGCGTGTTTTGGATTTATAGGAATTAAAAAACCAAGTTTCTCAATCTTTCTGGGGGAGCCACGATGCCCAGATGTTTGAATTTCACTCCCATCTCTTGCATGGGACCTAGAAATTCACCCAAGGACACACCTGTGATTTTTCAAACAACTTGGGTGCACTGGAGCTTGTGCTTGTAGTTGAAATTTGAATTATGCTAATTAAAAGCGCAGAAACTCAATTAATGTATAAAAAAGGCCAAACAAACCCGGAATAATTCCAGAATTTAGCACGGTACTTCTATTTGGTCTAATCTGCCTGTGTAAAAAAATTAAGGTGGGCGAAGGTAGTGTATGTATGTCGTTTTGCCCATGGAGGTGACATGTTCCCTCTCGAAACCATGAGCCTTCTTGAGGGAAGCTCCGGTTTGCAAGAAGCTTACATCAAAGCTTGTCCCAATTCGGCCAAAAAAATTACCGCAGCATGTTGGTGCCATGTCATGACACCATGCCAAGTTTTATGATTTTCAGGCGTGTTTTGGATTTACAGGAATTAAAAAACCAAGTTTCTCAATCTCTCCGGCTGAGCCACAACCCCAGATGTTTGAATTTCACTCCCATCTCTTGCATGGGACCTAGAAATTCACCAAAGGACACACATGTGATTTTTCAAACAACTTTGGTGCACTAGAACATGTGCTTGTAGTTCAAATTTGAATTATGCACATTAAATGCGCGGAAACTCAATTAGTGTATAAAAAGGCCAAATGAACCCGGAATAATTCCAAAATTTAGCACGGTACTTCTATTTGGTCTAATTTTCCCGTGTAAGAAAATCAAGACGGGAGAAGGCAGTGTACGTATGTCATTTCGCACATGGAGGTGACACGTTCCCACTCAGAACCACGAGCCTTCTTGAGGGAAGCTCTGGTTTGCAAGAAGTTTACATGAAAGCTTGTCCCAATTCGGCCAAAAATATGACTGCAGCATGTTGGTGCCATATTTTTACACCATGCCAAGTTACATAATTTTCAGGTGTGTTTTGGATTTACAGGAATTAAAAAACCAAGTTTCTCATTCTTTTCGGCCGAGCCACGATGCCCAGATGTTTGAATTTCACTCCCATCTCTTGCATGGGACCTAGAAATTCACCCAAGGACACACCTATGATTTTTCAAACAACTTTAGTGCACTGGAGCATGTGCTTGTAGTTCCAATTTGAATTATGCACATTAAATGCGCAGAAACTCAATTAATGTATAAAAAGGCCAAACGAACCCGGAATAATTCCAAAATTTAGCACGGTACTTCTATTTGGTCTAATCTGCCTGTGTAAAAAAATTAAGGCGGGAAAAGGCAGTGTATGTATGCCGTTTCGCATACGGAGGAGGCACGTTCCCTCTCGGAACCACGAGCCTTCTTGAGGGAAGCTCCGGTTTGCAAGAAGCTTACACCAAAGCTTGTCCCAATTCGGCCAAAAAAATTACCGCAGCATGTTGGTGCCATGTCATGACACCATGCCAAGTTTCATGATTTTCAAGCGTGTTTTGGATTTAAAGAAATTAAAAAACCAAGTTTCTCAATCTTTCCGGCCGAGCCACGACGCCTAGATGTTTGAATTTCACTCCCATCTCTTGCATGGGACCTAGAAATTCACCCAAGTACACACATGTGATTTTTCAAACAACTTTCGTGCACTGGAGCATGTGTTTGTACTTCAAATTTGAATTATGCACATTAAATGCGCAGAAACTCAGTTAATGTATAAAAAAGGCCAAACGAACCTAGAATAGTTCTAAAATTTAGCACGGTACTTCTATTTCCTCTAATCTGCTTGTGTAAAAAAGTAAGACGGGAGAAGGCAGTGTATGTATGTCATTTCGCACACGGAGGCAACACGTTCCCTCTCATAACCATAAGCCTTCTTGAGGGAAGCTCTGGTTTGCAAGAATCTTACACCAAGGCTTGTCCCAATTCAACCAAAAAAATTACTGCAGCATGTTGGTGCCATGTCATGACACCATGCCAAGTTTCATGATTTTCAGGCGTGTTTTGGATTAACAGGAATTAAAAAAACCAAGTTTCTCAATCCTTCCGGCCGAGCCACGACGCCCAGATGTTTGAATTTCACTCTCATCTCTTGCATGGGACCTAGAAATTCACCCAAGGACACACATGTGATTTTTCAAACAACTTTGGTGCACCGGAGCATGTGCTTGTAGTTCAAATTTGAATTATGCACGTTAAATGCACAGAAACTCAACTAATGTATAAAAAGGGCCAAAGGAACCCGACTTAATTCCAAAATTTAGCACGGTACTTCTATTTGGTCTAATCTGCCTATGTAAAAAAATTAAGGCGGGAGAAGGTAGTGTACGTATGTCGTTTTCCACACGGAGATGACACGTTCCCTCTCGGAACCACGAGCCTTCTTGAGGGAAGCTCCGGTTTGCAAGAAGCTTACATCAAAGCATGTCCCAATCCGGCCAAAAAAATTACCGTAGCATGTTGGTGACATGTAATGACACCATGCCAAGTTTCATGATTTTCAGGTGTATTTTGGATTTACAGGAATTAAAAAACCAAGTGTCTCAATCTTTCCGGCCAAGCCACGATGCCCAGATGTTTGAATTTCACTCCCATCTCTTTCATTTGAGCTAGAAATTCATCCAAGGACACACATGTGATTTTTCAAACATCTTTGGTGCACTGGAGCCTGTGCTTGTAGTTCAAATTTGAATTATGCACATTAAATGCACAAAAACTCAATTAATGTATAAAAAGGCCAAACGAACCCGGAATAATTCCAAATTTAGCATGGTACTTCTATTTGGTCTAATCATCCTGTGAAAAAAATTAAGGCGGGAGAAGGCAATGTATGTATGTCGTTTAGCACACGGAGGTGACATGTTCCCTCTCGAAACCACGAGCCTTCTTGAGGGAATCTCCGGTTTGCAAGAAACTGATGACCCACAAGTATAGGGGATCTATCATAGTCCTTTCGATAAGTAAGAGTGCCGAACCCAACGAGGAGCAGAAGGAAATGATAAGGGATTTCCAGCAAGGTATTCTCTGCAAGTACTGAAATAAGTGGTAACATATAGTTTTGTGATAGGATAGTTTGTAACGAGCAACAAGTAACAAAAGTAAATAAAGTGTAGCAAGGTGGACCTATCCTTTTGTAGCAAAGGACAAGCCTGAACAAACTCTTATATGAAGTAAAGCGCTCCCGAGGACACATGGGAATATCGTCAAGCTAGTTTTCATCACGTTCATATGATTCGCGTTCGGTACTTTGATAATTTGGTATGGGGTGGACCGGTGCTTGGGTGCTGCCCTTACTTGGACAAGCATCCCACTTATGATTAACCTCTATTGCAAGCATCTGCAAATACAACAAAAGTATTAAGGTAAATCTAACCATAGCATGAAACATATGGATCCAAATCAGCCCCTTGCGAAGCAACGCATAAACTAGGGTTTAAGCTTCTGTCACTCTAGCAACCCATCATCTACTTATTACTTCCCAATGCCTTCCTCTAGTCCCAAATAATGGTGAAGTGCCATGTAGTCGATGTTCACATAACACCACTAGAGGAGAGACAACATACATCTCATCAAAATATCGAACGAATACCAAATTCACATGACTACTAATAGCAAGACTTCTCCCATGTCCTCAGGAACAAAAATAACTACTCACAAAGCATAAACATGTTCATAATCAGAGGGGTATTAATATGCATATAGGATCTGAACATATGATCTTCCACCAATTAAACCAACTAGCATCAACTACAAGGAGTAATTAACACTACTAGCAACCTACTAGCACCAATCCCGGACTTGGAGACAGGAACTGGATATAAGAGATGAACTAGGGTTTTGAGATGAGATGGTGCTGATGAAGATGTTGATGAAGATTGCCCTCTCCCAATAAGAGGAGCGTTGGTGATGATGATGGCGATGATTTCCCCCTCCGGGAGGGAACTTTCCCTGGCAGAACAGCTCTGCCAGAGCCCTAGATTGATTCCGCCAAGGTTCCGCCTCGTGGCGGCGGAGTTTCGTCTGAGAAGATGGCTTATGATTATTTTCTCATCGAAAGAGCCCATATAGCAGAAGATGGTCACCGGAGGGCCACCAGGGGGCCCACGAGGTAGGGGGCGCGCCCAGGGGGGTAGGGCGCGCCCCCCATCCTCGTGGTCAGGGTGTGGCCCCCTGGTGAAGTTCTTGCGCTCAATGTTTCTTATATATTTGGAAAACATCATCCGTGAAGTTTCAGGACTTTTAGGAGCTGTGCAGAATAGGTCTCTAATATTTGCTCCTTTTCCAGCCAGAATCCAGCTGCCGGCATTCTCCCTCTTTATGTAAACCTTGTAAAATAAGAGAGAATACGCATAAGTATTGTGACATAATGTGTAATAACAGCCCATAATGCAATAAATATTGATATAAAAGCATGATGCAAAATGGACGTATAAGAAACTTACACCAAGGCTTTTCCCAATTCGGCCAAAAAAATTACCGCAGCATGTTGCTGCCATGTCATGACACCATGCCAAGTTTCATGATTTTCACGCGTGTTTTGGATTTACAGGAATTAAAAAACCAAGTTTCTCAATCTTTCCGGCCAAGCCACGAAGCCCGGAGGTTTGAATTTCACTCCTATATCTTGCATGGGACCTAGAAATTCATGCAAGGACACACATGTGATTTTTCAAACAACTTTGGTGCACTGTAGCATGTGCTTGTAGTTCAAATTTGAATTATGCACATTAAATGCGTAGAAACTCAATTAATGTATAAAAAGGCCAAACGAGCCCGGAATAATTCCAAAATTTAGCACGGTAATTCTATTTGGTCTAATCTGCCTATGTAAAAAAAAATAAGGCGTGAGAAGGTAGTGTACATATGTCGTTTCGCGCATGGAGGTGACACGTTCCCTCTCGGAACCACGAGCCTTCTTGAGGGAAACTCCGGTTTGCAAGAAGCTTACATCAAAGCTTGTCCCAATTCGGCCAAAAAAGTTACCGCAGTATGTTGGTGCCATGTCATGACACCATGCCAAGTTTCATGATTTTTAGGCGTGTTTTGGATTTACAGGAATTAAAAAACCAAGTTTCTCAATCTTTCCGGCCGAGCCACGACGCCCAGATGTTTGAATTTCACTCCCATCTCTTGCATGGGACCTAGAAATTCACCCAAGGACACACATGTGATTTTTCAAACAACTTTGGTGCACCGGAGCATGTGCTTGTAGTTCAAATTTGAACTATGCACAATAAATGCGCAGAAACTCAATTAATGTATAAAAAGGCCAAACAAACCCGGAATAATTCCAAAATTTAGCACTCTATTTGGTCTAATCTGCCTGTGTAAAAAAATTAAGGCGGGAGAAGGCAGTGTACGTACGTCGTTTCGCACACGAAGGTGAGACGTTCCCTTTCAGAACCACGAGCCTTCTTGAGGGAAGCTCCGGTTTGCAAGAAGCTTGTCCCAATTCAGCCAAAAACTTACCGCAGCATGTTGGTGCCATGTTATGACACCATGCCAAGTTTCATGATTTTCAGGCATGTTTGGGATTTACAGGAATTAAAAAACCAAGTTTCTCAATCTTTCCGACGGAGCCACGACGCCCAGATGTTTGAATTTCACTCCCATCTCTTGCATGGGACCTGGAAATTCACCCAAAGACACACATGTGATTTTTTAAACAACTTTGGTGCATTGGAGCATGTGCTTGTAGTTCAAATTTGAATTATGCACATTAAATGCCCAGAAACTCAATTAGTGCATAAAATGCCAAATGAACGCGGAATAATTCCAAATTTAAACGCGACACTCGTGTACTAGTTGCATGTTCACTGTATGTAAATGTTCTAGCAATTCAAACACCATCCTTTCCCTCCGTAACACCATTTTGTCTTTCAAAACATAATGAAAAGATCAGGTATACCACAAACAGATTACTAGAAAGAATCGTGTGGGATGCGATATAAAATATCTTGGCGCACCGTCTTGTCTGGCTTACATAGGAAGCTTCGTCGTCTACAGTCCACCGCCCCCGCTTGAACCACACTTGCGCGCTAGTTTCTCGCGGCACCGAGCGAAATTTTCTGGCCACCGCGGAAATATCTATCTCCCCGCCCCCTCCCTCCTACCAAAAGCCACATTTCCACTGTTCCTCCTTGCTTTCCAAGTTCAAACCTTCACTGCTGCTTACTAGCAGCTCAGCCTCCTCACCGGCGACCCTTCTTCTTGCAGCGCCGCCTCCTCGCCGGCTACCCTTCTTCTTGCAGTGCCGCCTCCTCGCCGGAGACCCTTCTTCTTGCAGCGCCGCCTCCTCATCGCTGACCCTTGTTCTTGCTGTGCGGCCTCATAGATATGGTCAAGTAATCCACACCCCACCCACACCATCCTCCTCCTTTCCCGTCACACATGCCCCGACCGACGGAGCGACACCTTCCACTGAAATCACTCCCCCCTCCTCCAATTAAGCGCCGCGCACAGCCATTTTACACAGAGTATAATGTGGAGCTGAGTAGCATGCGGCCGCACGCGCGAACGAGGTCGCTATGGTTGCCATGCGTGACACCGCCAGATCTTGGAGGAGCACCTCGTCTTCGAGGCCACCATCGACACCGCCACGCGGTTGTCTCTACTTTAAAATACAGTTCGCGATGTTTTCTCGAGGCCACCGCCAATGCCTTCTAGTGATTTGTCCTCTGTAATGTTAATATGCAATCTGATGTTCAGTTAATAGTTTGGTCCTTTGAAATATAATGTTCAGTTAATAGTTTGGTCCTCTGAAATATAATGTTCAGTTAATACTTTGATCCAACAAGTGCTACATTTCGTAGTACTGTTCTCAATCATTCTTTGTTTTATTAACTGTCTTATCTTCTAGTACATGTTTCTATTCTGCAATGTCGTGCTTGGTTAACTATTTTGGTTCATTTGGTCTGCTGTCCATTTAACTGTTTGGTTCAGTTCTGCAATTTGATTTTCATTTGTTGTGGGTACAATTTTGTATTGTTATGCATGTGACACCAATCGAATTTGGCTGTACTCAATACATATTCTACTGATAGTATGGCAACTCTTAGTTAACCTGATCAAGATCTTCCTTATGTGTGTTGCAGGGAAACAATGGGAGACACTGCGGTTTACCATCGAGGTTTGTTCAAGCAGGGTCCTTTGGCTAATAGCACATTATTGTGCAATTGCAGGAATCATTCTAATATTTAGGTTTCTTACAATTTGGTCTTACACATGTAGGTCCTACTGTCAGAGGCTTAGACCCACTGTTTGACCCATTTTGCATATGGGGAAATGAGATGTCCATGAATATCAGTCAAGTCAGAAACTCAGAAAGATTGTTAGGATGAAGAAACTTGCAATGAATAACAGCAAGATCTTTGTTTGCATAATGAAGAAGACATCAGTCAACTATAGGATGGTACCAACTATTTTACCTTGTTTTTACCCCTTGCGCCATTTCAAAATTTACAACAGTGATTTATGCATAGCTTTGTTTTCAGTACTTTTCAAAGCAGTTCACCGATGATTACCTCTCAAACCACCTGCATGGTCAAGAGGCGAGGAAGGTATTCATTCAACACCCATGGTACAATATTGAAGTCTTGCTGAAGAGGATGAAGGTTGGGTGGGCAATTATCCATAGCCACTGGCCTAAAGTTGCAAGGACATTCAACATCACTGAAGGCTCAATATTTGCCTTCCGCTTCTGTAGTTTCCCAAATGAGATTCATCTGTCTATTTACCATGTATGATGCTACTTTCCAAAGGTTTTTGATGCTGCATGTGAAACTTGGTGGTGTTGTGTAATTGCGTAACTGAGTGTTGAAGCTATCTGATGTAATTCGATTATGAAATCCTGGTTGCTTTTATACGGATATGAAATATCTGGCGTGTTTTATAAGAAATATCAGTTTGATTAGTACATGGATTATCAATAATAGGCTAATTACCCTGCTTATTGGGGTTTTCTTTTGCAGACGGTTACTCAGACAACACCGTGGGTGATGAACTCAGATAACCCGCACGATTTCTAGAAAGTAGGTGTGTTTGATCAACTAACAATCACACACGGCTTCTGGCAGCGAACTGTTTGCGTTAGGCCACCTTGCACAAACGTTTCCACACAAAGAACTGTGTGTGATATACATACGAACGGAAACGTTTTCCCTGAATTGGCTGTCTGGGATGTACATAAGAACATAAACGAATTCCTTGGATTGACTATGTGTGATATACATACCTACGGAAATGTTTTTCTGGGATTCACCGTGTGGGATGTACATACCTACGGAAATGATTTTCTCGGATTACCATGTGGGATGTACATACCTATGGAAATGATTGGGTTTCGATGCCTCGCCCGATCGCACACGACCCCAGCCTGGGTCCCAGGAGGGCCTATCCCTGACAATTTCTGGGTCGTGTGGGAAGGACACCCTATCGCACACACTCACTTGGTGACGGTTCGAAATGTCATCGCGGAAAGGGGTTAAAAACCGTATGTTTAACATGTGTTGTACCAGTGTGTGTCTAGGCTGTGACACCAATATGTTTGAAAATTCCTTCCAATTTACCGCACATGGAATTAACTCGCACACAAGCACACAAAAATATGATTTTTCAAACCGTTATGGTTAGCCGTTGCATGTAGATGTAGTTCAAATTTGAATTACGGTCATTAAATGGCTAGAAAATCACTTAAATGTCTTCAAAAGGTCAATGACCCCTAGAATTTTCCAATTTTTCACATGACAGTTGTATTAGTGCACGTTAACCGTAGAAAAAAATTGAAGCCCATAAGAGGAAGCTATCTCCCGTTCCATCAAACATGCATTGTTCCCTCTTGGAACCACGAGCCTTCTAGTGAGTTGCTCCGGTTTGTGGGGGGGTGTGTGTCCAAATTTTCGTCAAACATACCAATTTTTTTACCACGTCATCTTGGTGGCATGACATTACATCAAGCAAGGTTTAATGTGTTTCTGATTTTATTTTTATTTTTTGGAATTTAAATGCCATGGCACTCCATGCTTTGTGTCATAGTCGTGAGACCAATATGTTTGAAAATTTCTTCCAATTTACTTCACATGGAATTAACTCGCACATAAGTACACAAATATGATTTTTCAAACCGTTATGGTTAGCTATTGCATGTAGATGTGGTTCAAATTTGAATTACGGTCATTAAATAGCTAGAAAATCACTTAAATGTCTTTAAAAGGTCAAATGACCCCTGGAATTTTCCAAATTTTCAAATGGCAGTTGTATTAGTGCACGTTAACTGGAGAAAGTTTTTGAAGGCTATAAGAGGAAGCTATCGCCCGTTCGTCATCAAACATGCATTGTTCCCTCTCGGAACCACGGGCCTTCTAGTGAGTTGCTCCGGTTTGTGAGTAGTGTGTGTCCAAACTTTCGTCAAACATGCCAATTTTTTTACCACATCATCTTGGTGGCATGACATTACATCAACCAAGGTTTCATGTGTTTATGATCTTTTTTTAGAACTTTTTGGAATTTAAATGCCATGGCACTCCATGCTTTGTGTCATAGCCGTGAGACCAATAGGTTTGAAAATTCCTTCCAATTTACTACACATGGAATTAACTCGCACACAAGTACACAAATAGGATTTTTCAAACCGTTATGGTTAGCCGTTGCATGTAGATGTATTTCAAATTTGAATTACAGTCATTAAATGGCTAGAAAATCACTTAAATGTCTTAAAAGGTTAAATGATCGACCCCTGGAATTTTCCAAAATTTCAAATGACACTTGTATTAGTTCTACAATTTTTCTCGTACATTTAAAACACCATCTGTTGCCACTTTACTCCAAATTCGTCTTCAGCTAATAAAAAATATCAACAAAATCACACACAGTTGTTTTGCAGGAACCATTTGCGATGAAAATTCGTGGGTCTATTTAAGTCTTCCTCCTTAAGCTTAGCCGGATCATCTGCTTCAGTGCCGGCAACCCCCGAATCCACGAATCCCAATCCCCATTCCCACAACCCCTTCTTGCAAAGATGACGTCGTGGAAACGCTTCATGAGGGCCCATACGATGGCCGTGTCCTCCCCGAGTGCCGCCTCCTGCGCCGAGAGCGCCGCCGCCTACGCCGAGAGTGTCACCGCATCCGCATTGAGCATGGCCGCATCTGCCGAGAGGGCGTGTGCGACAGCCGACAAGGCAACTGCAGCAGCCGAGACGGCTACAGCAGCTGTTGTGACGGCGGCTGCAAACACCGAGAGCGCTTGAGCTATCGTCCATGCCGCCGATGTTGCCCTGGCCCGGGTCAAGCCCATCCACGCCAAGATCGAGGACGCACAAGCTAAGATATTCCAGGCCACCTCGGAATCTACCATGCAACCCACATCCAAAAAGGCGACGGTGGCCATGGAGCACCTGCTTCCTCATGAGATCGTCGAGCGAGAGCTGGAGATGCAGGAGGCGGCGGAGATCGAGGAGTGCCGGGAGGAGGAGTTGCGTGTGGATGAGGTCGAGGTACAGAAGAGTCTGTCCGTCGAGGAATCGGCGGTGGAGTACCTACGCGAGCTCTGGCACAGCCACTGCTATGAGTACTGCAACCTTGAGGGCAATGCCAAGGACGAGGACGAGGAAACGGTCGACTTCAGCAGGGGGGACACAGAGTCCACCAATGGCGGCATGTCGCCAGGACAAGTCATTGACGTCTCATATCACACCAATGATGCATAGGCCAACGCGGTGGCGGCTTTGTTAAAATTGTGCGTGCTTAGGCTTTGTTTTTAATGCTTGTCTTTTGTTAGAGCAATGTCTAGGTCAACTGGCTTTGTTTAATTACTAGAATTACTCGATTCAGTAAATGTAGTCGGTGTGTTGTACGCTTTTTGTGTGCCCAAATTAGCAAGCGATCTTAAATTATGCAATGATGTGGATGAGGACAGTACCTAGGGAAATTTGCACCAAAATTTGAATTATCAAACTCATCCCATGCGTGTAAAGCAGAAGAATCATTTGTGATGCACACAATCGTTCAAAGTGAATGGTATCCGGCGGCACCGCATGCAAAGTTTCCCTCCACATTTTGAAATTTTTGGCCTACGGCCGAAATATCTACCCCTGCCCCCCTTCCCCACCCCCTTTTGCCCCGACCACAAGTCATATTTCCCCTATTTCCTCCTTCCTTCCTTCCGAAGCTATAGCCACTTCCTCGCTCTCGCCTTCTCGCATCCTACTATCGGGGTCGCCATGGTCTTCTTCAATGACCTCTCAAGTGGTTCCTCCTTCGATGATGACTCCTTCACTACCCGAGTATGTCTCTCTTCTCTCTCTCGGTTTATGACTTGGAATGAAGGATTTTAACTCGACGGTCGATTTGAGTCATTTCTTCCTCTTGTAGCTCCCTAGGACCATCAGTTGCAACGAATGGAGCGGGGTGGCTGAAGATCTGTCTGCTCATTGTCACCATCAATCTCCATGCATGAAGCTAGTTGCGTGTGAATCTATGGACAGTGGGAGGAAGTTTTTGGCATGCACAGAGAAGGTTAGCCCCACTTTCGTTCTTACAAATCATTTGTTAGATGTGATTCAGACACTCTCACTATGCTATGTTATTCTAGATGTTAAGACAGTGTCACAGTTTGTACCGAGTATCTAAAAATGTTGCCATCTCATTAGCGGTGCCATTAGAAAGTTATTTGGCACTGCTTCAGCAGTTTCTGCAGCCAACTTTGGTGCACACATCTGACCAACCAAGTAGTAAATTACTAAATCTTTATGGCACGAAGGAACTGGGCATCGGAGCAACTAGGTGCTCCGGAGTCCGGGTCCCTAATTTTTTCCGCTACATCAGCTCGCCAGTGCAGGGCACCGGTGCCAAATGTAGCAACAGTTGTCTTTACACCGGTTTTCGCATACATAGTGGACGGCCTTAGTGCTATTAGTTCTATGTTACTAAATTTGTGCATGTACACACCTGTTAGTATCAATTTGCTATCATCCAAACATTGTCGCTATGTTGTTGCAGTTATATTTAGCTTCCTCATAAAATGTTCAATTTGTTATTTATAGTACATGACTAAGAACTTGTAGCGTTGTTGTAGTCAATTATAGCTTCTGATGTTTCAGAATTTGGTTGTTGTCTCTGTAGCAATTAATTCATTTGCACATTGATCTTTTTGAGAAGATATGTCATAATTAACCTATTTCTTCAGTTTTTCAAAATATATATTTGGTGATTTTCTATGTTGCTAGAAACCCATTTCTCCCACAATTGTTATTGATCTAGTTTTAAATATTATAGGATGAACGGAAATGTTCTTACCTAGAGTGGGTTGATCAAGAGTGGCCACAGTCTTTGAAGGTGTCCTAGCAAAGCTCCGGAGCATGTATGAGGAAGAGAACAGAGGTAGGCTTAGATAGAGTGTTGTCAACGCTGAAGAATATTTGAAGATGCGGGATAAAAAGAGGAAGATGGAGAATGAGCTCAGATTTTTTTTAATCAGACTTTGCTAAGATAGTGTTGGCAAAGGAGGAGGCACTTTCCCAATTTGCCAATGCAAAATAGGTTCTTACTGAACTGAAAGCAGAGGTGCATAAGACGAGCCTGGATGATCTCGATTAGGGAAATGAATATATTGTTCTAATATTGTTCTTATGAAGGTGAACTAGCTATATGTTGTACTCTGCTGTTTTCAGGTTGCTATCGTACTGTGATGTTAAAATGTATTTATGTGCCTGATGTGAAATTGGCAAACAACCGTTTGATATGAAATGTGAATTTGCGTAATACTAGAATTATTAATTATAAACTAATAAACCTACTAAGTGGGTCATGGAACTTTGCAAACGTTTCTAGCAGTAAAAGCGCTTGTGATGGATAGCCCAATTCCATACAGTTTTCTTTATCAAATCATGTGTGATGTAGTTGAATAAAAGCAAACGGTTAACTGAGGCAGAGCATGTGTGATAGTTACACCTATCACACACAAGGCTATACGTAAAACTGTGTGGGATGTATATACGAATGGAAATGTTTTCCCTGAATTGACTATGTGGGATGTACATACAAACGGAAACATTTTCCCTGGGTTGACTGTGTGGGATGTACATAAGAATGGAAACGTATTCCTTGCACTAACTATGTGGAATGTACATAACAAACAGAAACGTTTGTTTGGGACTGACTGTGTGGGATGTACTTACGATCGGAACCGATTGGGCCTGTAATCGTATTGCATCGCTCGTCCGTCGCACACGACCTCATTTTGCTGAGCGTGTGTGCTAGGAGGGCCTATCCCCGATGATTTCTGGGCCGTGTGGGAAGGGCCCCCTAGCACAGTCACTCACTTGGCGACAGTTCAAAACACCGGCGCGGAAAGGGGTTAAAAACCGTTTGTATAGCACCTCATTGTACCAGTGATTGTAGATAACATGTCATCATGTCTAATCAGTTGTACTTGATCCAAATCAGATTTAGTCACCGAGTCACATGGTTCTTTCTCATCAATAATTAATTCAATGGTTGCACACAAAATTATTGGTATTTTAGTTGTTTGATCACATGACACATTCATAACAGTAACATGATTCTCTAAATAGGTGTTGTGCTCAAATCAATAGGTAACTCAACACATGATGTAGTCAAGTCAACTAGGCATTCATCATCCTCGTGTGAGTTTATGTCATCAATACCTTTAGTGTTACCTTGTCGCAATGACTCAGATGATGTAGGTACGGACAATGGTAATGTGCCATAGACTTTAGGCGATGTCGCGCTCAAAATTTAAGGTGTTGCCACTGTAGCAGGTGCATCGAGGGAGGATACAACGAGTGGTGGCGAGCAAGAACTGGAATAGTTGTTATCACAGTCTCCCAACGCATCTTCCTGCATTAGTCTCTCAAAGGTACAAGCACGAACATACATACCAGTAATGCAACGCGGAATGTAATGAAATCTTGCACGAATGTCATGGTTCAAACCATGAAAAAAATCTATTATTTGTATCATCCTCAGATTCATCTATTTCACAGTGATGCATGTAAGATTTGAACTCCTGGAAGTAAGCATTAGTAGTGTTAATGCCTTGTTTTAATTGTTCTAATTTGCGAAGCAATTCACGACATAGTAAGCAGGAACAAATTCGTATCTCAATATAGCTTTCAAACCTTTCCAAGTTCTGTGTTGGTTATCAATATTTTTCTTACAATGCACACTCCACCAAACAGAAGCAAAACTAGTAACTGCTCCAGTAGCAGCTCATACTCTCTCAAGTTCAAAAAAATCATGGTGACTAAAAAATTGTTCTAATTCAAGCTCCTAAGCTAGATAAATAGCAGGATTAAATCTACCCTCAAATGATGGTAAAGAGATAACCTGACCATGTGCTTGTGTGTGTTGTGTCACCTCTCGTGATGGTGAAGATGTGCCCATCATCCAAGAACTTCTATATCCAGAACCTATCATGATTAGTAGAAACAAGAAACAAAATTCGAGAATAATGTTCCTATGACTACTAGGATGTGGTGGTAAAGCGCTCATAATAAAGCAAATATCAATATCTTACAAGTTCTTACGATGCAACAGGTGGTGACCGGCAACCGGCGGTATCGAATAACTCTGAACATTGAGTAAAGTGAATGTCAGGTGAACGTAAATATGCACGATGTAGAAATATGTGGTGCTGGATTGGCTTTATATATATGGTAGCAAAAGATTAGCAATAATTAATTCAGTGATGCAATGTTGAATAAACGCTTAACGATGGTATTGTGCTGGTCCTAGGCTAGACCGGACTAGAGACGCGAGCCTAGAACACTAATGAGGTCATGGCGTAGCACAACTAGCAGGAATAAAGGATAAGAAGTAGCTGTGGACAGCAACATATAAGTGAAGATCACAATGACATTAAAGATAATGGTGAGAAACAACTGCCAAGTGGGATATACAAAAAACTCTCTCTCCAACTTTCCTCTGGAAAAGTTTGTTCCAGTTTTTTGATAATTTTGTTATAGAATGCTATTGACTCAAGCTTTCCAAGGCAAAAAGAATCCCTCAATTCTGAGTTGATATGAGGAGTCAAAAAAATTCTAAAATTGGCCTAAAAACTGGAACAAGTTGTGACCGCAAACTTCGGTGGGCAAAAATACCTATTTAGAAGCCGATTATGAGGTGCCAAATATTAAACTAGCTTTTGCAACTATTCAGATATGGCTAGTCGCTAGCTTTAACTTGGGTACTTTTGGAGCCAAAATGGACTTTGTATGAGGAAGATATGCCTGTTTTACTGAAAAGTGCGCAAAACAGAGTCCAATCCGAATTCAGGTACGAGATTGAATCTAGATAGATCCGAAATTAGTTTTTTTTTCTATTTTTCTCTAACTTTTTTATTTATTTTCTCTCTTTTATTTCTTAGACTTTTTTTTACTTTTTTCTGTGCCTTTTCTCTCTCTTTCCAAAACAAACTAGATAAGATGCAGATTGGATCAAGCGAAGATGCGAATGACCTCAACTAGGATTATGACAACGAACTGAAGGAAATATGCCCTAGAGGCAATAATAAAATTTTTATTTATACTTCCTTATATCATGATAAATTTATTTTTCA
Source organism: Triticum aestivum (assembly GCF_018294505.1). NCBI lineage: Eukaryota > Viridiplantae > Streptophyta > Magnoliopsida > Poales > Poaceae > Triticum > Triticum aestivum. The sequence goes on from NC_057794.1 coordinate 245,645,397, forward strand.
TGCTATAATTGTATTAATCAGAAACTTAGTACATGTGTGGATACATAGACAAACAGAGTATCCCTAGTATGCCTCTTCTAGACTGGCTCGTTAATCAAAGATGGTTAAGTTTCCTGGCCATAGACATGTGTTGTCATTTGATGAATGGGGTCACATCATTAGAGAATGATGTGCTGGACAAGACCCATCCGTTAGCTTAGCATATATGATCGTTTAGTTTTATTGATATTGCTTTCTTCATGACTTATACATGTTCCTCTGACTATGAGATTATGCAACTCCCGAATACCATAGGAACACCTTGTGTGCTATCAAACGTCACAACCTAACTGGGTGATTATAAAGATGCTCTACAGGTGTCTCCGATGGTGTTTGTTGAGTTGGCATAGATCGAGATTAGGATTTGCCACTCCCTGTTTCGGAGAGGTATCTCTGGGCCCTCTTAGTAATGCTCATCCCTATAAGCCTTGCAAGCAATGTGACTAATGAGTTAGTTGCTGGATGATGCATTATGGAACAAGTAAAGAGACTTGCTGGTACAGAGATTGAACTAGGTATGATGATACCGACGATCGAATCTCGGGCAAGTAACATACCGATGACAAAGGGAACAACGTATGTTGTTATAAGGTTTGACCAATAAAGATCTTTGTAGAATATGTAGGAGCCAATATGAGCATCCAGGTTCCTCTATTGGTTATTGACCGGAGATGTGTCTCGGTCATGTCTACATAGTTCTCGAACCCGTAGGGTCCGCACGCTTAACGTTCGATGACGATTTGTATTATGAGTTATGTGATTTGATGACCGAAGATTGTTCGGTGTCCCGGATGAGATCACGGACATGGCGAGGAATCTCAAAATGATCGAGACATAAAGATTGATATATTAGACGATGTTATTCGGACACCGGATGAGTTCCGAGAGGTACCAGATAATTATCGAAGTGCTGGAGGGTTATCGAAACCCCCCGGGGGAACTAATGGGCCTTGATGGGCCTTAGTGGGAAGAGAGGAAGGGCCACTAGGGGCTGGCCGACCCCCCCCCCCCCACTTGGGTCCGAATTGGACTAGGGGAAGGGGGCGGCGCCCCCCTTTCCTTCCCTTCCCCCTATTCCTTCCTTCTTCCCCCTTTCCTATAGGTGGAATCCTACTAGGACTTGGAGTCCTAGTAGGACTCCCTCCTCCTGGCGTGCCCTACAGGGCCGGCCAGCCCCCCCTCCCCTCCTTTATATACGGGGTCAGGGGGCACCCTAGAACACACAAGTTTCTCTTAACCATGTGAGGTGCCCCCCTCCACAGTTACACACCTCAATCATATCGTCGTAGTGCTTAGGCGAAGCCCTACACCGGTAACTTCATCATCACCGTCACCACGCCATCGTGCTGACGGAACTCTCCCTCATCCTTAACTGGATCAAGAGATCGAGGGACGTCATCGAGCTGAACGTGTGCTGAACGTAGAGGTGTCGTACGTTTGGTACTTGGATCGGTTGGATCGCGAAGACGTTCGACTACATCAACCACGTTACTAAATGCTTCCGCTTATGGTCTATGACGGTACGTGGACACAGTCTCCCCGCTCGTTTCTATGCTTATCCTAGATATATCTTGTGTGATCATAGGAAAATTTTGAAATACTACGTTCCCCAACAGTGGCATCTGAGCCAGGTCTATGCGTAGATGTTATATGCACGAGTAGAACACAAAGAGTTGTGGGCGATAATAGTCATACTGATTACTAGCAATGTCTTACTTTGATTTGGCGGTATTGTTGGATGAAGCGGCCCGGACCGACATTACATGACCGAGTTCATGAGACTGGTTCTACCGACATGCTTCACACACAGGTGGCTAGCGGGTGTCTGTTTCTCCAACTTTAGTTGAATCGAGTTTGACTACGCCCGGTCCTTGTTGAAGCTTAAAACATCACACTTGACGAAAAATCATTGTGGTTTTGATGCATAGGTAAGAACGGTTCTTGCTAGAAACCCGTAGCAGCCACGTAAAACTTGCAACAACAAAGTAGAGGACGTCTAACTTGTTTTTGCAGGGCAAGTTGTGATGTGATATGGTCAAGACATGATGATATATAAATTGTTGTATGAGATGATCATGTTCTGTAACAGTTATCGGCAACTGGCAGGAGCCATATGGTTGTCGCTTTATTGTATGAAATGCAATCGCCGTGTAATTGCTTTACTTTATCACTAAGCGGTAGTGATAGTCGTAGAAGCAATATTTGACGAGATGACAACGATGCTACGATGGAGATCAAGGTGTCAAGCCAGTGATGATGGTGATCATGACGGTGCTTTGGAGATGGATATCAAAGGCACAAGATGATGATGGCCATATCATATCACTTTTTTGATTGCATGTGATGTTTATCTTTTATGCATCTTATTTTCTTAGTACGGTTGTAGCATTATAAGATGATCTATCACTAAGTTTCAAGGTATAAGTGTTCTCCCTGAGTATGCACCGTTGCTACAGTTCGTCATGCAGAGACACCACGTGATGATTGGGTGTGATAAGCTCTACGTTCACATACAACGGGTGAGCCAGTTTTGCACACACAGAATACTCGGGTTAAACTTGACGAGCCTAGCATGTGTAGATATGGCCTCGGAACACTGAAGACCGAAAGGTCGAATGTGAATCATATAGTAGATATGATCAACATAGTGATGTTCACCATTGAAAACTACTCCATCTCACGTGATGATCGGACATGGTTTAGTGTATATGGATCACGTGATCATTTAGATGACTAGAGAGATGTCTATTTAAGTGGGAGTTCTTAAGTAATATGATTAATTGAACTTTAATTTATCATGAACTTAGTACATGATAGTATTTTGCATGTCTATGTTGTTGTAGATCAATGGCCCGTGCTACCGTTCCTTTGAATTTTAATGCGTTCCTAGAGAAAGCTAAGTTGAAAGATGATGGTAGCAACTACACGGACTGGGTCCATAACTTGAGGATTATCCTCATTGTTGCACAGAAGAATTACGTCCTAGAAGCACCGCTAGGTGCAAAACCCGCTGCAGGAGCAACTCCAGACGTTATGAACGTCTAGCAGAGCAAAGCTGATGACTACTCAATAGTTCAGTGTGTCATGCTTTATGTCTTAGAACCGGGACTTCAACGATGTTTTGAACATCATGGAGCATATGAGATGTTCCAGGAGTTGAAGTTAATATTTCAAGCAAATGCCCGGATTGAGAGATATGAAGTCTCTAATAAGTTCTACAGCTACAAGATGGAGGAGAATAGTTCTGTCAGTGAACATATACTCAGAATGTTTGGGTACCACAACCACTTGACTCAACTGGGAGTTAATATTCCTGATGATAGTGTCATTGACAGAGTTCTTCAATCACTGCCACCAACCTACAAAAGCTTAGTGATGAACACTAATATGCAAGGGATGGATAAGACAATTCCCGAGATCTTCGCAATGCTAAAGGCTGCAGAGGTAGAAATCAAGAAGGAGCATCAAGTGTTGATGGTTAACAAAACCACTAGTTTCAAGAAAAAGGGCAAAGGGAAGAAGGGGAACTTCAAGAAGAACAACAAGCAAGTTGCCGCTCAAGTGAAGAAGCCCAAGTATAGACCTAAGCCTGAGACTGAGTGCTTCTACTGCAAAGGGACTGGTCACTGAAAGCGGAACTGCCCCAAGTATTTGGCGGATAAGAAGGATGGCAAAGTGAAAGGTATATTTGATATACATGTTATTGGTGTGTACCTTACTAATGCTCGTAGTAGCGCTTGGATATTTGATACTGGTTCTATTGCTCATATTTGCAACTCGAAACAGGGGCTACGGATTAAATGAAGATTGGCTAAGGACGAGGTGATGATGTGCGTGGGAAATGGTTCCAAAGTTGATGTGATCGCCGTCGACACACTACCTCTACATCTACCTTCGAGGTTAGTTTTAGACCTAAATAATTGTTATTTGGTGCCAGCGTTAAGCATGAACATTATCTCTCGATCTTGTTTGATGCGAGATAGTTATTCATTTAAATCAGAGAATAATGGTTGTTCTATTTATATGAGTAATATCTTTTATGGTCATGCACCCTTGATTAGTGGTCTATTTTTATTGATTATTGATAGTAGTGATACAAATATTCATAGTATTGAAGCCAAAAGATACAAGTTTAATAATGATAGTGCAACTTATTTGTGGCACTGCCGTTTAGGTCATATTGGTGTAAAGCGCATGAAGAAACTCCATGCTGATGGACTTTTGGAATCACTTGATTATGAATGACTTGATGCTTGCGAACCATGCTCATGGGCAAGATGACTAAGACTCCGTTCTCTGGAACAATGGAATGAGCAACAGACTTGTTGGAAATAATACATACTAATGTATGCGGTCCGATGAGTATTGAGGCTTGCAGCGGGTATCATTATTTACTGACCTTCACTGATGATTTGAGCATATATGGGTATATCTACTTGATGAAACATAAGTCTGAAACATTTGAAAAGTTCAAAGAATTTCAGAGTGAAGTAGAAAATCATCGTAACAAGAAAATAAAGTTTCTACGATCGGATCATGGAGGAGATGTAGTGACCAGACCTCAAACGGTCCAATCTCTGTGCTCAGGTGTCATCCCTGGATCAGTAATGCTGACACCACACAGTACTTGAAGGATTTATAACAGAGTAGCAATCACACACTTATTACATCGAGAGTCTCAAAAGATAACTTATTACAATAAATATGGCTTAAGGCCATCTAATAACGATAACAGCGGAAGGCTTGGAAGAAAAGTGAGTCCATCAACTCCAACGGCATCACTGAGTATAGAACCACGACCTAAAAGCACCTTAATCGTCATCTGAAAAGTATGCAACATTAACGTTGCAGCCCGAAACGGGTCAACACATGGAATATGCTAGAAATGTAACACATAGAGAGTAATGGAAGAATATTGCTATACTACATGCATATTTGGCTGGTGGAAAGCTCTATGGTTACATTTTTGCGTAAAGCCAATTTTTCCCTACTGCAAAGGAATAAATTTTATTTAACTATCATGGTAGTTGTTAAACATTGAGAATGGTTGACAGCATTCTCAATCCCAATTAAGCATCATCATTAAACAAAACCCAACAAATTAATTTTAGAGTAACATGATGAGATTCACATGATAATCCAGGTACTAGATACTCAAGATGTCCATAACCGGGGACACGGCTAACCATGATTAGTTTATACACTCTGCAGAGGTTTGCGCACTTTTCCCCACAAGACTCGATCTCCTCCGTTGGATTTCTCGCACTACATGGTGTTTGAGAAACGGATGACCGAGACATAGTCTTTCAGAAGCGCTAGCACCTTACGATCGGGTAGACCGTACCACCTACATTCCCCTACATCTGCTAGTCTACCACTGTAAGAGTTCGCACGACTTAGTCAACTATGCTAGAGCCCATAGTAGCTTGTGGCTGCACACGGAAGTTTCTAGCATGAATAATCTCATGATCCCTTTGAGCCTGGGTGGCGGTCCAAAAGAAAACAGGCAATCGCTGGAATACCCAGGTGCCTCAATCCACCCAGATGTGTATTTAAGTTGCCACCTTAGATAAACCATTAATTTAACAATCTCACATCTGTCATGGATACACTCACCCAATCCACGTCTACTAGCATAGCATGGCATAATAAGCAAACGTAGAAGTAACTCCCAAAGGTTTGATAATAAACAGGTAATAGGTACTACCTCAACTACTTCCCAAACCCACAATTTAATTAGATCCTAATCATGCAATGTGTGAGGATTGATCTAATGCAATAAAACTGGGTAGTAGGAGGTATGATCAAAGTGTTACTTGCCTTGCTGATGATCCGCAAAACCTAGCGATTCGAAGTAGCAAGCGGCGCACTCCGGCTACTCTATCGCAAACAACAAGCATACAATAAGTACTAATCTAATGCACAGGTAAAACTCGAATAAGAGATCTAGCCAGAAAGTTCAACTTAAGAAGTCCGGTTGGCAAAAAGAATCAAATCGAACGAAGCAACGAAAGGCAAACAGCAAAAGAAACAAGCTTCATTTACTATTCTGGATCTAAGGCAATTTTTACAGTGGCAAAAACTTGTTTGAGTTGGTTAAACAGAAAGAGGGTTTCGAGACGAAACTCCAGGCGCTTGAATCGCCTGATTCTGACAAACGAGCGAAAAGTTAAACTAAAACGAAAATCGGATCAGAAATCGCGATCAGAGAAATCGCGAATTTAATCCGAGAAAAAGAAAACGATGAACAGGTTAATGAAAGAACGTTCGTCAACTGGATCTAAATGAAGATAGCGTTCGTTAAAACGAACGAACGGGTGAACGCTCGCTAAATAAATAAACCGGAAAAACCGATCTATTTAAAAATCCGAACTAAAAACCGAATAAACCGACGGAAAACCGATCGGTTTTAAAAAACGGCGGATAGATCTACCTCCGGCGGCGGATCCAGCGGCGAGGGCGGGCGGCGGCGGCGCGGGCGACTGCGGCGGGCGGAGGGCTAGGGTTTCGGTGGGGGTGGCGGCTGGGCCTCCCGGCTATTTAAAGCCGGCCGGGCCGGGTGTCCAGGTCGGACAAGGCCCAGTAAGTCGGTTGCGCGTTTTTTTTAAATAGTTACGCTCAGAAAAAAACAAAAGGAATACTAAACAGACTCCAAAAATCCCGAAATAAATTTTCCCCGGCTTCTAAAATCAAGCCGCACAGGATGAACATTTATTTGGGGCCTAAATGGAATTTTGAAAAACGCGCATTTTTCCTAAATTCAAATAAAATAGCAAATAAAATCAAAATAAAATCTTATTTGATTTTTTTATTAAATCCTCAATATTTCTTTATTTTTGGGAAAGTCATTTTATTCCCTCTCTCATAATTTGATAATAGAAATAATCGAAGATAAAATAAATAAAATCAAATGATCCTATTTTCAAAATTTGAGAAACTCAAATATGAAAATAACGAAATCCCCAACTCTCTCCGAGGGTCCTTGAGTTGCGTAGAATTTTCTAGGATCGACCAAAATGCAATAAAATATGATATGCAATGATGATCTAGTGTATAACATTCCAAATTGAAAATTTGGGATGTTACAAACCTACCCCCCTTAAGATGAATCTCTCCCTCGAGATTCGGGTTGGCTAGAAAATAGGTGAGGGTGGTCCTTCAGCAATTCTTCCTCTCGCTCCCAGGTGGCTTCATCCTCCGTGTGGTGGCTTCACTGAACTTTGCAAAACTTGATAACCTTGCTGCGGGTGACTCGACTGGCATACTCTAGAATCTTAACTGGTTTCTCCTCATAGGTCAAATCACTGTCCAACTGAATCGCTTCTAGTGGCACTATATCTCTCAGCGGTATATCAGCCATCTCTGCGTGGCACTTCTTCAACTGGGAAACGTGGAACACGTCGTGAACTCCTGACAATCCTTCGGGCAATTCCAACTTGTAGGCTACTTCTCCCATACGCTCCAAAACTTTGTATGGGCCTACAAAACGTGGCGCTAACTTTCCCTTAACTCCAAAGCGCTTAACTCCTCGAAGTGGAGATACTCGAAGATAAACTCGGTCTCCGACTTCGTAAACTGACTCCTTGCGTTTAGAATCTGCGTAGCTCTTCTGCCTGGATTGAGCTACCTTGTGCCTATCGCGAATCAATTTCATGTTCTGTTCAGACTCCTTAATCAGATCCGGTCCAAAAAACTGGCGGTCTCCAACTTCATCCCACGACAATGGGGTCCTGCACCTCCTTCCGTACAAGGCTTCGAAAGGGGCCATCTTCAAACTGGATTGATAACTGTTCTTGTAAGAGAACTCTGCATATGGCAAATTCTCGTCCCAACTAGATCCATAGTCTAGCGCACAAGCTCTCAGCATATCCTCCAAAATCTGGTTGACTCTCTCAGTCTGTCCATCTGTCTGCGGATGGAAGCTGTACTAAACTCTAGTCTGGTACCCAAAGTTTCATGCAACTGATTCCAGAACTTTGAGGTAAATTGGGTTCCTCTATCTGATACAATGCTCCTTGGAACTCCATGCAGACATACGATTCTGGTCATGTATATCTTTGCCAACTTTGCACTGGTATAGGTAGTCTTTACTGGAATGAAATGAGCTACCTTTGTCAAACGATCGACTACAACCCAAATCGAATCATATCCTGAACGAGTTCTGGGTAAACCTGTAATAAAATCCCTGCCTAACTTATCCCACTCCCATTCGGGTATCGACAATGGTTGTAGCAATCCTGCTGGCTTCTGATGTTCTGCCTTTACTCTCTGACATACATCACAAACTGCTACATACTCTGCAATATCCTTATTCATTCCGGTCCACCAGAAGATATCCTTCAAATCCAGATACATCTTGGTATTTCCCAGGTGAATCGAATAGGGGGAATCATGGGCCACTTGCAGAATTAACTTTCTAATCTCCAAATCATTAGGCACATAAACACGGTCTTCAAACAATAAGGTATCGTGCTCATCTTCACGAAATTCCTTAGCTTTTCCTTTGCTCATTTTCTTCTTTATAGAGGCAATCTCCTTGTCAGTCTTCTGGGCGTCTCTGATCTTATCCATCAAAGTAGACTGTATCTCCAATGCTGCTACATAGCCTCTTGGTACTATTTCCAAACATAGCTCACGAAGGTTTTCTGCTAACTCCCTTGGTAAATCTCTCATCATTAGTGTGTTGACATGGCTTTTACGACTCAACGCGTCAGCTACTATGTTAGCCTTTCCGGGGTGATAATGCAATCTCATATCATAATCCTTGATGAGCTCCAACCATCTCCTTTGCCTGAGATTCAACTCCTTCTGCGTGAAAATATACTTCAAACTCTTGTGATCCGCGTACACCTCACAATGGTTTCCAATGAGAAAGTGTCTCCAGGTTTTCAATGCATGCACTACGGCTGCTAACTCCAAATCATGCGTAGCATAATTTAACTCATGAGTCTTAATTTGTCGTGAGGCATATGAAACAACTCTTCCTTCCTGCATAAGCACTTCTCCAAGTCCTCGACGTGAAGCGTCGCAATACACCTCATAATCCTTGGTCTGATCTGGCAAAATCAACACTGGTGAGGTAACCAAACGTTTCTTCAACTCCTGGAAAGTAGCCTCACATTCCTCAGTCCATATCAACTTGGTATCCTTTTTCAACAACTCCATCATAGGCTTCGCAATCTTTGAGAAATTCTCAATAAATCTCCGGTAGTATCCTGCGAGTCCAAGAAAACTCCGGATCTCTCCAACTGTTGTTGGCGCCTCCCAATTTGTCACGGTATAAACATTAGTGGGATCTACTGCTATACCTTCTCCGGATATAACGTGTCTGAGAAATCCAACTTCCTTCAACCAAAACTCACATTTGCTAAACTTCGCATATAATTGATGTTCTCTGAGCTTTCCAAGAACCAAACGCAAATGCTCCTTATGCTCCTCTTCATTCTTCGAGTAAACCATGATATCATCAATGAAAACTACGACGAACTTATCCAAAAACTCCATAAACACTTTGTTCATCATGTTCATAGAATATGCAGGTGCGTTAGTTAGACCAAATGACATAACGGTATACTCGTACAGCCCATACCTGGTGGTAAAGGCCGTCTTAGGTATATCCTGTTCTCAAATTTTTCAGCTGGTGGTATCCTGATCGCAGGTCGATCTTGGAAAATACCTTAACTCCTTGCAATCGATCAAACAGATCATTGATCATCAGTAGTGGGTAGTTGTTCTTGATGGTTACTTCATTCAACCCTCGATAATCAACAACCATCCTTAACGATCCATCCTTCTTCTCCACTAGAAGTACTGGCGATCCCCAAGGTGAAGAACTTGGGCGAATATATCCTTTATCCAGTAACTCCTTAATCTGCTTCTTAATCTCCACCAAATCCTTTGCGGGCATCCTATATGGTCTCTTAGATATTGGCGCTGTGCCTGGCAAAAGCTCAATCAAAAACTCAATATCTCTATCCGGTGGCATGCCTGGCAACTCTTCTGGAAATACATCAGGGAAATCCTTCACCACTAGTACTTCCTCCTGCACAACTCCTGTTAAACAATTTACTTGAGTCCTTTTCGGCACATGCCGAGATACATACTTGATCCTTCTCCCTTCGGGCGTGGTAAGCAAAATTGACTTACTGGCACATTCAATATTTCCTTCGTACTTTGATAAGCAATCCATGCCTAATATCACATCCAATTCTTGAGATTCCAATACTTTAGGTCCGAGGGAAATACATAGTTACCAATCCTTAATGGTAACCGATCACACCATAGACTGGCCATATACTCTGCTCCAGGCGAGGTTACTAACATGGGTGATCTAAGGGCTTGGGTTGGTAGTTCATACTTATCCACAAATCCCCTTGATATGTATGAATGCGATGCACCAGTATCAAAAAGAACGAGTGCAGTAAATGACTTAACCAAAAACTTACCGATTACGGCATCCGGCTGCTCTTCAACCTCCTCCACATTAACGTGGTTCACCTGTCCCCTATTGAAAGGGTTCGGCTTCTTCCCAGAGCTTCCATTGCCATTTCCATTCTGGGATTCAGGACATTCATTGGCATAATGTCCGGTCTTCTGGCACTTAAAGCAAGTGACTTGGCTCAGGTCTCTCTTGGCTAGGGTCGATGGGTTGGTGTGGTTCTGGCCATTACTTCCTCCATTCCCATTACCATTTTTCGTGCCATTGTGATTGTGCGAGCTACCTCCTCCATGGGTATGCTGAAAATGTCCTCCCGGTCTAGGGGTAAAACGTGGCTTTTGTTGGGCTCCTGAATTGTACTTCCCTTGTCCATACTTCCTCTTGCGATTCTCAATCTGCTGCTGCTTCCCTTCAATCATGAGAGCACGATCTACCAACCCCTGGTAGTTGTTGAAGGTTGCTACCATCAACTGCATGCTCAACTCATCATTTAGTCCTTCCAAAAACTTCTCCTGCTTAGCTGCATCCGTAGCAACGTCATCTGGGGCATAACGTGCTAGCTTACTAAAGTCCTCCACATACTGGCCAACTCTCCGTCCTCCTTGGCGCAAGTTGCGAAACTCTCACTTCGTCATAGCCATAGCTCCTGCTGAAACATGGGCAGTACGAAAAGCATGTTGAAACTGATCCCACGTGACAATGTCGACAGGAAAGTGGCTGTGAAATTCTCCCACCATGATGCTGCGGGTCCTTCAAGCTGATGTGCGGCAAACTTCACCTTTTCTGCATCTGTGCATCCTGTTGTGGTCAACTCCCTTGCTGTCTTGCGGAGCCAATCATCTGATACTATCGACTCGATGCTACTGGAAAACACCGGCGGATTCGGCCTAAGAAAACGGGCTAAGTGATCAACAGGTGGTGGTGGTGGTGGTGGGTTGTTGTTGTTGTTCCCCTAATTCTGATTCTGGACTAGCAACTGCATCAATGTGTTCTGCTGCTGGATCAACTGAGTGAGCTCCGGTGGGAAGGTAAATCCGGGGTCACGTCTTAGAGGCATCTGAGGGTTTAGAAAAGATGAGATTTAAGAATAGAGGGGGTCTAAAGAGAAAACACTACCCATATGCACATGAGGCAAAAGCAAACAATTCAATTCATTCAATCAATCAATCAAACAAGGGCATACAATCGATCTAACTATCGCAAAAGTGCTCGGACTACTATATTTACATGGTTGACTACTACTACTGATGGGGTGGTCTACTAGAAATATTCTTCGGTTGCAGACTCCATGATATCTGCTCCAGCTTCATCAACATAGTCATCATCGCTATCATCGGGATCCGAGTCGGTGTCGTCGATGATGATCTAGTCTTTCGGGTGAATCTCCTTGGGTTCTTTGTGTTCTTCTACCGGTGTAGGGCCTCCCATGAATATTCCAATCTTCTTGATCAGATCGTCATTCTTCTCCACTAATACTTCAATTTCCTCTTCATAATCCTCACGTGTAGCCATGAGTTCTTCCTCCAGTTCCTTGATTATTGTTCTTGCCTTCTTCAGATCTATCATGTCAGCGCACATCTGGTTCTCCTGACGTCGAATGTGCTGGTTTAACTCCTGGATAAAAGCTGCAATTGATCTATCCTTCCTGGTGCTGATCATCTCCCAGTGCTCATCTCGGCGCCCACAAATCTGGTAGATAGTATCCTTGAGATCATTGCGGTAAACTTCTCGATGTGAGCTGCCATGCTCCTTCCTAGACTCCAGGTTGGTGCATCAAAGGAAAACTCAATGGGCTCAGTGACTGGCATGAACGTCCTTCCTGGAACTTGAACTTGAATCATCCAGCGCTCTTCTTCAGGTAGAGTGGTGTTGTAGGTTCCGATGAAGCTTGGTACTCCTATGTTCAGGTATCTAGTGACTTCCTTCAAGTGACGTCCAAAGGGTGTATCTTCATCCGGTTGTGTGAACTTATTCCTTACATCCGCCATCCTAAAAGAGTAGAAAAGATGAGAAGTCAGAATGAGAAGAGTGAGTAGTGATCTAGGGCTTTTGCTTAGTGGTCGTGTCCTACAGTCAGCGTGTGCTCTGATACCATCTTATAGCGACCAGACCTCAAACGGTCCAATCTCTGTGCTCAGGTGTCATCCCTGGATCAGTAATGCTGACACCACATAGTACTTGAAGGATTTATAACAGAGTAGCAATCACACACTTATTACATCGAGAGTCTCAAAAGATAACTTATTACAATAAATATGGCTTAAGGCCATCTAATAACGATAACAGCGGAAGGCTTGGAAGATAAGTGAGTCCATCAACTCCAACGACATCACTGAGTATAGAACCACGACCTAAAAGCACCTTAATCATCGTCTGAAAAGTCTACAACATTAACGTTGCAGCCTGAAATGGGTCAGCACATGGAATATGCTGGCAATGTAACACATAGAGAGTAATGGAAGAATAATGCTATACTACATGCATATTTGGCTGGTGGAAAGCTCTATGGTTACAGTTTTGTGAAAAGCCAATTTTTCCCTACTACAAAGGAATAAATTTTATTTAACTATCATGGTAGTTGTTAAACATTGAGAATGGTTGACAGCATTCTCAATCCCAATTAAACATCATCATTAAACAAAACCCAACAAATTAATTTTAGAGTAACATGATGAGATTCACATGATAATCCAGCTACTAGATACTCAAGATGTCCATAACCGGGGACACGGCTAACCATGATTAGTTTATACACTCTGCAGAGGTTTGCGCACTTTTCCCCACAAGACTCGATCTCCTCCATTGGATTTCTCGCACTGCATGGTGTTTGAGAAACGGATGACCGAGACATAGTCTTTCAGAAGCGCTAGCACCTTACGATGGGTAGACCATACCACCTACATCCCCTACATCTGCTAGTCTACCACTGTAAGAGTACGCACGACTTAGTCAACTATGCTAGAGCCCATAGTAGCTTGTGGCTGCACACGGAAGTTTCTAGCATGAATAATCTCATGATCCCTTTGAGCCTGGGTGGCGGTCCAAAAGAAAACAGGCAATCGCTGGAATACCCAGGTGCCTCAATCCACCCAGATGTGTATTTAAGTTGCCACCTTAGATAAACCATTAATTTAACAATCTCACATCTGTCATGGATACACTCACCCAATCCACGTCTACTAGCATAGCATAGCATAATAAGCAAACGTAGAAGTAACTCCCAAAGGTTTGATAATAAACAGGTAATAGGTTCTACCTCAACTACTTCCCAAACCCACAATTTAATTAGATCCTAATCATGCAATGTGTGAGGATTGATCTAATGCAATAAAAACTAGGTAGTAGGAGGTATGATCAAAGTGTTACTTGCCTTGCTGATGATCCGCAAAACCTAGCGATTCGAAGTAGCAAGCGGCGCACTCCGGGTACTCTATCGCAAACAACAAGCATACAATAAGTACTCATCTAATGCACAAGTAAAACTCGAATAAGAGATCTAACCAGAAAGTTCAACTTAAGAACTCCGGTTGGCAAAAAGAATCAAATCGAACGAAGCAACGGAAGACAAACGACAAAAGAAACAAGCTTCGTTTACTATTCTGGATCTAAGGCAATTTTTACAGTGGCAAAAACTTGTTTGAGTTGGTTAAACGGAAAGAGGGTTTCGAGACGAAACTCCGGGCGCTTGAATCGCCTGATTCCGACAAACGAGCGAAAAGTTAAACTAAACGGAAATTGGATAAGAAATCGCGATTAGAAAAATCACGAATTTAATCCGAGAAAAAGAAAACGACGAACAGGTTAACGAACGAACGTTCGTTAACTAGATCTAAACGAAGAACGCGTTTGTTAAAACGAACGAACGGGCGAACGCTCGCTAAATAAATAAACCAGAAAAACCAATCTATTAAAAAAATGAACTAAAAAACTGAACGAACCGACGGAAAACCGATCGGTTTTTAAAAAAACAGCGGCGAGATCTACCTCCGGTGGTGGCGGCGGCGGCGGTCGGCGGGCTAGGGGTGGCTAGGGTTTCAGTGGGGAGTGGCGACTGGGCCTTCCGGCTATTTAAAGCCGGTCGGGCCGGGTGTCCAGGTCGGACACGGCCTGGTAAGTCGGTTGCGCGTTTTTTTTAAATAGTTACGCTCAGAAAAAAACAAAAGGAATACTAAACGGACTCCAAAAATCCCGAAATAAATTTTCCCCGGCTTCTAAAATCAAGACGCACAGGATAAACATTTATTTGGGGCCTAAATGCAATTTTGAAAAACGCGCATTTTTCCTAAATTCAAATAAAATAGCAAATAAAACCAAAATAAAATCTTATTTGATTTTTTATCAAATCCTCAATATTTCTTTATTTTTGGGAAAGTCATTTTACTCCCTCTCACATATTTGATAATAGAAATAATTGAAGATAAAATAAATCAAATCAAATGATCCTATTTTCAAAATTTGAGAAACTCAAATATGAAAATAACGAAATCCCCAACTGTCTCCGAGGGTCCTTGAGTTGTGTAGAATTTTCTAGGATCGACAAAAATGCAATAAAATATGATATGCAATGATGATCTAGTGTATAACATTCCAAATTGAAAATTTGGGATGTAACAGGAGAATATTTGAGTTACGAGTTTGGTCTTCATTTGAAACAATGTGGAATAGTTTCGCAACTCACGCCACCTAGAACACCATAGCATAATGGTGTGTCCGAATGTCGTAATCGTACTTTATTAGATATGGTGCGATCTATGATGTCTCTTATTGATTTACCGCTATCGTTTTGGGGTTATGCTTTAGAGACGGTTGCATTCATGTTAAATAGGGCACCAAATCTGTTGAGACGACACCATATGAACTATGGTTTGGCAAGAAACCCAAGTTGTCGTTTCTTAAAGTTTGGGGCTACGATGCTTATGTGAAAAGGCTTCAACCTAATAAGCTCGAACCCAAATCGGAGAAATGTGTCTTCATAGGATACCCAAAGGATACTGTTGGGTGCACCTTCTATCACAGATCCGAAGGCAAGATATTCGCTGCTAAAAATGTATCCTTTCTAGAGAAGGAGTTTCTCTCGAAAGAAGTGAGTGGGAGGAAAGTAGAACTTGATGAGGTAATTGTATCTTCTCCCTTATGGGAAAGTAGTTCATCATAGAAATTAGTTCCAGTGATTCCTACACCAATTAGTGATGAAGCTAATGATGATGATCATGAAACTTCTGATCAAGTTACTATCGAACCTCGTAGGTCAACCAAAGTAAGATCCGCACCAGACTGGTACGGTAATCTTGTTCTGGAGGTTATGTTACTTGACCATGACGAACCTACGAACTATGAGGAAGCGATGACGAGCCTAGATTCCGCGAAATGGCTTGAGGCCATGAAATGTGAGATGGGATCCCTGTATGAGAACAAAGTGTGGACTTTGGTTGACTTGCTCGATGATCGGCAAGCAGTAGAGAATAAATGGATCTTCAAGAAGAAGACTAACTCTAACGGTAATGTTACTATCTACAAAGCTCGACTTATTGCGAAAGGTTTTCGACAAGTTCAAGGAGTTGACTACGATGAGACCTTCTCACCAGTAGCGATGCTTAAGTCTGTCTGAATCATGTTATCAATTGCCGCATTTTATGATTATGAATTTTAGCAAATGGATGTCAAAATTGCATTCTTTAATGGGTATCTTAAAGAATAGTTGTATATGATGCAACCAAAAGGTTTTGTCGATCCAAAAGGTGCTAACAAAGTGTGCAAGCTCCAGCGATCCATTTATTGAATGGTGCAAGCCTCTCGGAGTTGGAATATACGCTTTGATAGTGTGATCAAAGCATATGGTTTTATACATACTTTTGGAGAAGCCTCTGTTTACAAGAAAGTGAGTGGGAGCTCTATAGCATTTTTGATATTATATGTGGATGACATATTGTTGATTTGAAATGATACTAAATTTCTGAATAGCATAAAAGGATACTTGAATAAGAATTTTACAATGAAAGACCTCGGTGAAGCTGCTTATATATTGGGCATCAAGATCTATAGAGATAGATCAAGATGCTTAATTGGACTTTCAGAAAGCACATACCTTGATAAAGTTTTGAAGAAGTTCAAAATGGATCAGTCAAAGAAAGGGTTCTTACCTGTGTTACAAGGTGTCAAGTTAAGTCAAACTCAATGCCCGACCACTGTAGAAGATAGAGAGAAAATGAAAGTAATTCCCTATGCCTCAGCCATAGGTTCTATCATGTATGCAATGCTGTGTACCAGACCTAATGTGTGCCTTGCTATTAGTTTAGCAGGGAGGTACCATAGTAATCCAAGAGTGGATCACTGGACAACGGTAAAAACATCCTGAAATACCTGAAAAGGACTAAGGATATGTTTCTGGTTTATGGAGGTGACAAAGAGCTCGTCATAAACAGTTACATCGATGCAAGCTTTGACACTGATCCGGATGACTCTAAGTCACAAGTCAGATACATATTTATATTGAATGGTGGAGCTGTTAGTTGGTGCAGTTCCAAGCAGAGCGTCATGGTGGGATCTACATGTGAAGCGGAGTACATAGCTGCTTCGGAAGCAGCAAATGAAGGAGTCACGATGAAGGAGTTCATATCCGATCTAGGTGTCATACCTAGTGCATCAAGTCCAATGAAAATCATTTGTGACAATACTGGAGCAATTGCCTTGGCGAAGGAATCCATATTTCACAAGAGAACCAGACACATCAATAGACACTTCAATTCCATCTGCGATCAAGTCAAGGAGGGAGACATAGAGATTTGCAAGATACATACGAATCTTAATGCGCATACCCGTTGACTAAGCCTCTCTCACGAGCAAAACATGATCAACACCAGGACTCCATGGGTGTTAGAATCATTACTATGTAATCTAGATTATTGACTCTAGTGCAAGTGGAAGACTGAAGGAAATATGCCCTAGAGGCAATAATAAAGTTGTTATTTATATTTCCTTATATCATGATAAATGTTTATTATTCATGCAAGAATTGTATTAACCAAAAACTTAGTACATGTGTGGATACATGGACAAACATAGTGTCCCTAGTATGCCTCTTCTAGACTGGCTCGTTAACCAAAGATGGTTAAGTTTCCTGACCATAGACATGTGTTGTCATTTGATGAATGGGGTCACATAATTAGAGAATGATGTGATGGACAAGACCCATCCGTTAGCTTAGCATATATGATCGTTTAGTTTTATTGATATTGCTTTCTTCATGACTTATACATGTTCCTCTGACTATGAGATTATGCAACTCCCGAATACCATAGGAACACCTTGTGTGCTATCAAACATCACAACATAACTGGGTGATTATAAAGATGCTCTACAGGTGTCTCTGATGGTGTTTGTTGAGTTGGCATAGATCGAGATTAGGATTTGCCACTCCCTGTTTCGGAGAGGTATCTCTGGGCCCTCTTAGTAATGCTCATCACTATAAGCCTTGCAAGCAATGTGACTAATGAGTTAGTTGTTGGATGATGCATTATGGAACAAGTAAAGAGACTTGCTGGTACCGAGATTGAACTAGGTATGATGATACCGACGATCGAATCTCGGGCAAGTAACATACCGATGACAAAGGAAACAACGTATGTTGTTATACGGTTTGACCGGTAAAGATCTTTGTAGAATATGTAGGAGCCAATATGGGCATCCAGGTTCTGCTATTGGTTATTGACTAGAGATGTGTCTCAGCCATGTCTACATAGTTCTCGAACCCGTAGGGTTCGCACGCTTAACGTTCGATGACGATTTGTATTATGAGTTATGTGATTTGATGAACGAAGATTGTTCGGAGTCCCGGATGAGATCACATACATGACTAGGAGTCTCGAAATGGTCGAGACATAAAGATTGATATATTGGATGATGTTATTCGGACATCGGATGAGTTCCGAGAGGTACCGGATAATTATCGGAGTGCTAGAGGGTTATCGGAACCCCTGGGGGAACTAATGGGCCTTAGTGGGAAGAGAGGAAGGGCCACCAGGGGCTGGCCACGCCCCCCCCCCCCCTCTTGGGTCTGAATTAGACTAGGGGAAGGGGGCGGTGCCCCCCTTTCCTTCCCTTCCCCCTCTTCCTTCCTTCTTCCCCCTTTCCTCTAGGTGGAATCCTACTAGGACTTGGAGTCCTAGTAGGACTTCCTCCCCTCCTGGCACGCCCTATAGGGCCGGCCGGCCTCACCTCCCCTCCTTTATATACGGGGGTAGGGGGCACCCTAAAACACACAAGTTTCTCTTAACCGTGTGCGGTGCCCCCCTCCATAGTTACACACCTCGGTCATATCGTCGTAGTGCTTAGGCGAAGCCCTGCGCCGGTAAGTTCATCATCATCGTCGCCACGCCGTCGTGCTGACGAAACTCTCCCTCGTCCTCAATTGGATCAAGAGATCGAGGGACGTCATCGAACTGAACCTGTGCTGAACGCGGAGGTGCCGTACGTTCGGTACTTGGATCGGTTGGATCGAGAAGACGTTCGACTACATCAACCGCGTTACTAAACGCTTCCGCTTACGGTCTACGAGGGTACGTGGACACACTCTCCCCGCTCGTTGCTATGCTTCTCCTAGGTAGATCTTGCATGATCGTAGGAAAATTTAAAATACTACGTTCCCCAACATGAACAATGGGTAGCACATGGTGGAAGTTGATAGATGAGATGGTGGACAACGGAAGGGATAATGATGCAACAACGGCGTGACCAATGTGAATAGAACTTGAAACTCTAAAGGAAATGGACATTAAGACCAGCAACTCGACACAATGATGGAATCGATAATTTAACTTTGCAAGCAATGAAAATAAAATTGCAAAGGCTAAGACTGGCTTGGACAAAGGATGAATAGATCTAACTTTTTATGGCTTTTTCTTGGACAGTAGGTAAGAAAATAAATCTAATCTAGGGATAACTAGAAATTCTCACCAAGCAACCTGAATACTGATACCACTTGATAGAGGCGAGGGTCCCGATCTTTCGATGAGATGATAACTATCGTTTTGGTGGAGACAACTTTGATGATTCGACTACAAACATGCACCCATGTTGCACCTTAGCAATCGCTAAACCAATCTCCTGAGGTTACTGACGATGCCGGAAGCACAATCAACCTGAACACAAATCGAAGAACGCTCAAGAATATTATAAAGCAATCTGAATATTGTGAGTATATATGATGTATTGATAATGGTGGGGATCCATAAGCGGTCTTAATCTGGTCGTTGGATACAAACGAAGTACACAAAGTTGCAATGGCTAACTTTCAACTAAACAAATCCTAAGGAAAAAAGCTAGTAGATTGATCTACTTTTATAGGAGCAAGGGGTGGTGGCCAAGGAGGTGGGAGGATGTCCCAAGGCAACCTAAAACTAAACCTATATCGTACAAGGCCCATGGGCCCATGTGAAGGTGATGCAACACCTTTGGACTTGTAGTTTGACTCTGATTCTGCTGCGACATCACATTGTTTCGTTAATATCTCAATGCTCCGGATGAATTTGAAGGTGAATCCAACTAGGCTAGAAAGTTCATGAAATAAACTTTCCAACAAAAAAATAATCACCCAATTCGGAGTCCCGATGAAAGAGTTCTTGGCGTTTTGAGTTGGGTGTGTCTGTGTAGTCCGAATCTGAGTCCAGAACGTGAGAGACTTGGACTCTATCTTCTCTTGGGCTAAAAGTGACATGAGAGAACTTCTTGAACAACACCTAAACATCTATTTTTTCCTTATCTCCGTATGTGGATTGTAAAAGTGTCTGATAGTTTTGAAATAAATAAGCATATCCAATATTTGTGATCATATCCAAGGTAGCCATGTCCTCATCACTCTAGGCCTTGAATTTTGTGGCTCATTGTGACCCAACAGTGAGGTCGTTTGTGAGCCGCCAAATGATAACTGGGTCATATTTTGGTTCGGTCATACGGTGGGGTATATCCCCAACATTAACCCCCGGGTTAACTTAGATTTATCCATGTTAAACTTTGCCCTGAAAAATCAAAAAAGAAGAAATATGAAAGAAGACCCCAAAGTAACTCTGTGTTATCTTCAATAAACCATAATTCCTCTTTCCTCCTTTCCGCTCATTTCCTAGACGGGTGATTGTATATTGCCAGCTCATGATATTTATACTTAGCATTTTCGCTCCTTCTTCATGCCATGATGTCACCCTCCCGAATTTCCGTATTTCGCATGACATCACAACAAATCTTGAGTGGATATGACAGGCCCAAAAATTGAGGCACTTTTTCGCCCACAATTTACTGCGCCTAGGCTTTCGCACTTGTCATTCCACATTCTTACCGTTCTATAAATACGCACAAGGGACCTCAAGGTTCATTTTTACTATCTCCACCTCCAGACTTGTCTTCTTCCTCGTGCCCTCTGCTCCTTACAAACGAAGCTCTGTTGCATCTTCACAAGTTCTTCGGACACATCGACAGCGACCTCTTTGCCGCTTTAGGTGTCGCCGGAGCTCATCTACTACGCTCCGATCATACCCGTAGTGCACTGGTGCCCCGTTGTGCTTCTCTTTAGATCTGTAAGTTCTCCATTACCTCTTCCGTAATTCGTCAGTAGTTCATTGACGCTCATCGCCATTCCTCTTTTGTGAATCTAAATCCCTTCAAACAACTCGAGTAGGTGCTTTAATTACTGCGACTATCCTTGTAATTCTTTTAATAGACCCCCATTGACAGACTAGTTCTCGCATCTATGCCCACTTAGGTCTTTTATTTTCCTTTTTAGAGCCTTTTCCATATTTGTAGTCGTAGCAACTTTGCAAGATTCCTGTTTATAGCCAGCTTAGCTCATCTTGCCGCCCAATACTTAGTAAAATTCCAAAGATGTCACTGAATAACCAACGCCGGCTCATTGATTCGCCAGCTTGTAGACACCTTAGTATACTTACCATGGTTTACTTAAAACTAATAGTCGTAAGCTAGACAACCATAGCCGGCTTACCAATTTTTGGCCTATTTGCTTCATGACTTGAATAACTTGCCGGCTTACCATACACGAACATAGTACGCCGGCTCTTTTTTGTAACCTTCATTTTGCAACTGAACTTCAGGAGAGTTTGGATGGCCCCTAAAACCAACAAGGTCGTTGACTAGGTTAAATCTCAGGTTTCAGCCCTCATGTTGGATGACCTTGTGAGCTAGGGTCTTTTGCCGGCTCAAGCAGAGATCGGCTGGCGCTCGCCTGAGGAAGAAAATCCCCCTCAAGCTCAATAGGGGGAGGTTGTCATATTTGTAGATCATTTGCATAGAGGATTTCGACCGCCCGGGTCGAAATTCTTCCGGGATGTGCTCAATTTCTTCAACCTCAGGCCACAGGATCTCAGCCCCAACTCAATCACAAACTTATGCCAATTCCAAGTTTTCTATGAAGTATACCTTCAGACGGAGCCAACTGTTAATCTCTTTCGGGAATTCTTCTATATCAACCATCAAACTGAATTCAAAGATGGACCCAGCATAGAGCTCAGAGGAATCTCCATTCAGAAGAGGAAAAAAGGAGCCTTCCCTGAAGCCAAGTTGGAGAGTCATCCCAAGGGTTGGCATAAGACATGGTTTTACTATAGAAATACTTCTCCACAAGGTGAAACAACCCTGTCGGGTTATAGACTGGAACGGCTCAATGCTACTGTCGCCTTTCCGGGTTGGCCAACCGATGAAGAAAGGGAACAGATAGCGCCTTGTTATTCCAAGTTGAGGGCCTTGATGGCTCATGGCCTCGCCGTGATTGATCTGACCTGGTGTTGGATAAGCTGGTGCATTCAACCCCTTATCATGAGAGGCACCTTAATGTGCAACTACACCGCTGAGCCAGCAGACGCTCAACGCTTCAGCCCAATCAACTTGACTGAATATGAAATCAACAAGGCCACAAAGAAACGGCTAAGTGACCCCAAGGAAAAGTGCAATTTGACTGGGCTAGCACCTTTCTACTTGACTAACCCAGTGCCTCCAGTAAGTATATCTGAACTTGCTTACCCATTTTATTCATGACTTGTTTGCTCGTTTGTACTTAATTGTCGGCTCATCATGTGTACATGCAAACTACGACTTTTGGAAAATCAAGCCTCAAAACCCTGCTCCTCCTCAAGATGAGCAATAAAACGAGCCAGTTGATGCTGATGAGACGGCTGCTGAAGACGAGTCTGAGGTAGAGCTCGGCTCACTTGGCCATCTTTTTAATGAACCTGCTGACGCTCCCTCTTCTCAGGATAATACACAGACCAGTCGAGCCGGAAACATTGAGGTAATTTCAATTTCATCCAACTCGGAAACATTTATCCCGAAGAAAATGGGACGTGCTATCAAAAAGGTACCATTTTCGCATCTAGACGCTCACTTAGATCCGCAACCCAGCAGCCGGCTCATCAAAACTCAAGACCCGGAGCGACTCTACGGAGTTATCTACCAGCTTATCTCATGAGCCAGTCGCTCGAAGGCGACAAACTGAGGTGCATCATAGCCCAACTCCATCTCCCCAAGAGCCGGTCTAATTAGACAACCAGTTAATCCTTCTAATTTAAATTATCAGGACACGTCAACCTCTTTCGGAGAATCAAGCGCGTCTCAGCTTACAGCTCTCACAATTAAGCGCGGGTAGTATTTCTGGGACATATTTTACTTTGTCATCGTAATTGTTTCTTTAAAATTATGTTACTCTTATAACTTCAGAGCCAAAGCTTTCGCGAAGAAAAAGGCTGGTGGGTCATCTTCTGCCCTAGCGGGTTCTGATACTCGAAACCCGCTAATGGTCGATCCAGACACCGAAAATGAGCCGACTGGCTAGGTTAACCCGGACCAGAGAAAACAGCGCTTCTGAAACATGCAGAGGAGGCGGAAGGCAAACTTGAGCTGGTTAGTCAAGAGCTAAGTACTCTGAAGTGCCATATAACTGAAAGCACAAGTGCTCCCTGGGTGGTTTTGGTAATTAATGCCAACATATCTCTTGTTGGACTAATATTTTCATCTAGTATATTTCAGACAAGTTCAACAGATGGAGTGGCGTGGACAAGAGGATATCGAACCCTTTCAAGATGCTAAGGACAAAAGATTGGCTCAAGCTCTAAAGCTCAAGACTCTACATTTTTCTTTTAGTGGTCCAAGATCACATTAAGTCCATAGGAAAGCCAATACTATTAAAAGGGGATGAGGTGTTGCTTAATGGCTTACTTGCTCAAAGTGCTTAGTGATATGCTCCAAAGCCCTCAACCACTTCCTCATATCCACATATGTCCCAAACCAAAAGTCAAACTCGGCCCCACCGAAATTTCCTACCCGGTGCCACCGAGTTCACTTGACATAGCCACTGCCAGAAACCCTAGTCAAATCGGTCTCACCGATGGGATCTCGGTCTCACCGAGATGGGCTTGCAAACTCTCTGCTACCTATTGCAATAATTTCATTCCCACCGAGATATGCAATCGGTCCCACCGAGTTTGCTTGACCAACTCTCTGTTTGCCTATTACCAAAATTGGACTCACCGAGTTTGCGTAATCGGTCAAACCGAGACGATGTATTACCCTAACCCTAGCACATCGGTCCCACCAAAATGTCTAATGGTCACATTATGAACTAAATCGGTCCGACCGAGTTGTCTGATTCGGTCCCACCAAGTTTGGTGATTTGTGTCTAACGGTTAGATTTTGTGTGGAGGCTATATATACCCCTCCACCCACTCTTCATTCATGAAGAGATCCATCAGAACATGCCTACACTTCCAACATACATTTTCTGAGAGAGAACCACCTACACTTGTGTTGAGGTCAAGATATTCCATTCCAACCACATAAATCTTGATCTCTAGCCTTCCCCAAGTTGCTTTCCACTCAAACCCTCTTTCCACCAAATCCAATCCTATGAGAGGGAGCTGAGTGTTGGGGAGACTATCATTTGAAGCACAAGAGCAAGGAGTTCATCATCAACACACCATCTATTACCTTTTGGAGGGTGGTGTCTCCTAGATTGGTTACGTGTCACTTGGGAGCCTCCGTCAAGATTGTGGAGTTGAACCAAGGAGTTTGTACGGGCAAGGAGATCGCCTACTTGGTGAAGATCTACCCTAGTGAGGCAAGTCCTTCCTGGGCGATGGCCATGGTGGGATAGACAAGGTTCCTTCTTCGTGGACCCTTCGTGGGTGGAGCCCTCCGTGGACTAGCGCAACCGTTGCCCTTCGTGGGTTCAAGTCTCCATCAACGTGGATGTACGATAGCACCACCTATCGGAACCATGCCAAAAAATCTCCGTGTCTCCAATTGCGTTTGCACACTCAAATCCCATCCCTTTACATTCTTGCAACTTGCATGATTTACTTTCCGCTGCTCATATACTCTTATCATGCTTGCTTGATATGTATTGTGAATGTTTAAACTTGTGCCAAAACTCCACTTCAACTTAAAGAAATTAAAAACTGCAACTTTTCTTACTAAGAGTCTATTCACCCCCCCCCTCTAGGCACCTCTTCTCGATCCTTTCAATTGGTATCAGAGCTTTGGTCTCCATTGCTTTGGTTTAAACACCTTTGGAGGAAGATGGATGAGTCTAAGTTGGGGAGTCTTAGACATAGAGTGCCTATACTTGATGGAGAATACTTTCATGGGTGGAAAAATGAGATGCTTGAGATTTTCAATGAATATCATTTGAACAAGTACATTACTAGCCCTTGTGCACCTCATGTTGATCCTTTGCATCCTACCCTTAATGAGTCTATTGACATGATCCGTAATCTTAGAACTGTCAATTTAATCACTAGAGGTTTGCCCAGAAACTTGCTTTCTAGCTTGCCTGCTCTTGATTGTGCCTACACCATATGGAGATTCCTTGAGGAACGATTTCCAAACTATTCCTTGAAAACTTAGATGAGATTCTTCATAAGTCTATTGCCTTGAGTAAGATGAGTTCCAATGATCCCAAATTTGGTGATTGTTTATTTGAGCTTACTGGTCTTACGAGTGCCAAAGGAGATGTTGGAATCATTAGCAATATCATTTCCGAAGTCATTAGAATTCATAGAGATGAACATTGTTACGGTCATACTTCTAATGAATCACTCTCTCTAGGAATTTATCCACCACATGACGATGTTGAACATGGATACTATGATGAGGATGATGATAGTGACTATGATCTTGATGATGCAATGAGACACTTTGGTCTTATGGCTAATCTTCACGGCTACATGGCTGGAGGAAAGGAATGGGTTCTAGATAGTGGGTGTACCGACCATATGACCGGAGACAAAGATATGTTTCGTGAGCTTGCTGAAAACGACGGCCCTCGAAAGTATGTCACTTTTGGTGATAACTCAAAGGGTAAGGTGGTTGGCCTTAGTAAGGTGGCCATCTCACATGATAGCTCCATACAAAATGTTATGCTCGTTGAATCTCTTGGCTACAATTTACTTTCCGTATCTAGACTTGCTGACTTTAGTTTCAATGTCCTATTTACTGAAGTAGATCGCCAAGTGTTTCGTAGAGATAATCATAAAATGGTCTTTACCGGTACACATAGAGGTGATATTCACATTGTTGATTTCACTAAAAAGGCTCAACCTAGAACTTGCCTAATTGTTAAATCCTCGAAAGGTTGGTTGTGGCATAGAAGGTTAGGTCATGTGGGCATGCGAAATCTTGATAAGCTTATTAAAGGTGATCATATCCTTAGTGTAAAAGATGTTATATTTGACAAGGATAGACTCTGTAGTGCTTGTCAAGAAGGAAAACAAGTTGGAGGAAGTCACCCCGTGAAGAACATTATGACCACGAGAAGACCGCTCGAGCTACTTCATATGGATCTTTTTGGTCCCAATGCCTACAAGAGTCTCGGTGGTAACTCATTTGTTCTAGTTATAGTTGATGATTTTTCAAGATTTACGTGGGTGTTCTTTCTTGATGATAAATCGCAGGTCCAAAAGATCTTCAAGAACTTCGCTAGGAAGGCGCAAAATCAATTTGAAGTGAAGATCAAGAAGGTTCGCAACGACAATGGAATGGAGTTCAAGAACGCAAATGTGGACACCTTTCTTGACGAAGAAGGGATTTCACACGAGTTCTCGGCTACGTACACACCTCAACAAAATGGAGTTGTTGAGAGGAAGAACCGAACTCTTATTGAGATGGCGAGAACGATGCTTGATGAGTACAAGACTCCAAAACACTTTTGGGCGGAAGCGGTTGAGATAGCTTGTCATGCAACAAATCGCCTGTATCTTCACAAGCTGCTCGGCAAGACGACATACGAGCTTCTCACTGGTAACAAACCCCAAGTTGGATACTTTCGATTATTAAGCTCAAAGTGCTACATTCTTGATAAGCGTCATCGTTCTAAATTTGCTCCTAAATCTCATGAAGGTTTCCTACTTGGTTATGGCTCAAACTCTCACACTTACCATGTCTACAACAATTTCACCCGAAAGGTTGAAGAGACGGTAGATGTGAAGTTCAATGAATCTAACGGCTCGCAAGTAGAGCAATTGGCAATTTATGTAGGAGATAAGGATCCTTTGGAAGCAATCCAAGACTTTTCTATTGGCAAGATTCGTCCAACGAAGGTAAAGGAGAGTACCTCATCCGTCCAAGTGGAATCTTCTACCTCACGACAAGGTGAACCAAGAGTTGATACGGAAGCATCTACAAGTAGGACGCACCAAGGTGAAGAAAACGAGGTAGTACACCAAGATGAACCTCATCAACCTCCTTCTCCACCAAGACAAGAGAACAACAACGCCAATAATGAAGAAGGCCAAGAAGAAGGACAAGATGATGAAGAAGATGTTCCACCCCGACCCAGGCAAAAGCTTTCACGAGTTCATGCAAGAGTCTCAAGAGACCATCCCGTCGAACAAATCTACAATGATATTCAAACCGGGAGAATCACTCGCTCTAAAACTCGTTTGGCTAACTTTTGTGAACATTATTCATTCATCTCTAGTATTGAACCTATGAAGGTTGAAGAATCATTGGAAGATCCAGATTGGATAAACGCCATGCATGAAGAGCTACACAACTTCGAGAGAAATCAAGTGTGGACATTGGTCGAGAAGCCCGACAACAACCACAACATCATTGGTACCAAATGGGTGTTTCGCAACAAGCAAGACGAAGATGGTCAGGTCGTCCGCAACAAAGCTCGTCTCGTCGCCCAAGGCTACACTCAAGTCGAAGGTATGGACTACGGTGAGACATATGCCCCCGTTGCTAGACTTCAGTTCATCTGCATCTTACTTGCCTATGATAATCACCATGATATCACTTTATACCAAATGGACATTAAAAGTTCTTTTCTAAATGGTGAAATTGAGGAGGAAGTTTATGTTAAACAACCTCCTAGCTTTGTCAATCCTAGGAAACCCGATCACGTTTACAAACTTCACAAAGCTCTTTATGGTCTTAAACAAGCTCCTAGAGCGTGGTATAAATGCTTGACCAAGTTCCTTATTGAGAAAGGCTTTGAGATTGGAAGGATAGATTCTACTCTTTTCACTAAAAAGGCTAATGGTGAATTATTTGTATGCCAAATTTATGTTGATGACATCATATTTGGTTCGACTAACCCTCATTTTAGTGAAAAGTTTGGGAAGCTAATGTAGGAGAAGTTTGAGATGTCTATGATGAGTGAACTCAAGTTCTTTCTTGGTTTGCAAATCAAGCAAACTAAAGAAGGCACCTTTGTTTCTCAAACAAAGTACACCAAGGACTTATTCAAGAAGTTCAACATGCAAGAAAGCAAAGGTATGAAAACTCCCATGCCAAC
Organism: Triticum aestivum; assembly: GCF_018294505.1. NCBI lineage: Eukaryota > Viridiplantae > Streptophyta > Magnoliopsida > Poales > Poaceae > Triticum > Triticum aestivum. The sequence goes on from NC_057794.1 coordinate 245,673,665, forward strand.
TAGTGGACATCTAGATTTGACCAAGGATGGCAAACCGGTTGACCAAAAGGTTTATCGCTCTATGATTGGTTCGTTATTATATCTATGTGCCTCCCGTCCCGATATTATGCTAAGTGTGTGCATGTGTGCACGATATCAAGCGGCCCCCAAAGAATGTCATCTTAAGGCTGTGAAAAGGATAGTGAGATACTTAATACATACACCAAATTTTGGCATTAGGTATCCTAAGAGGTCCTCTTTTGATCTTGTTGGCTATTCCGACTCAGACTATGCCGGAGACAAGGTTGATAGAAAGTCCACTTTGGGTACTTGTCAATTTCTTGGTAGATCACTTGTGTCTTGGTCCTCCAAGAAACAAAACTCGGTATCATTATCCACCGCTGAAGCGGAATACATTGCCGTCGTTTCATGTTGTGCTCAATTACTTTGGATGAACCAAAATCTTAGAGATTATGGGATCAATGTGAAACATGTTCCATTGCTTTGTGACAATGAGAGTGCTATTAATATTGCTCACAATCCCGTGCAACATTCTCGAACTAAGCATATTGAAGTTCATCATCATTTCATTCGAGATCATGTTGCTAAAGGGGACATTGATCTTAAGCATGTTCGTACCGATAAGCAATTGGCGGATATATTCACCAAACCGCTTGATGAGAAAGTCTTTTGCCATTTGATAGGTGAATTGAACATCATTGATGCTTCAAATTTGGAGTAGGAACTCCATTTGAATACATGCAACGCATGAGCCTATGACTAATCCTTGATACTTCTCTTATGATGATGATCATATGTCTTGGATATATTTGCACCCTTGCATGCTATCTAACCCTCGTAGGTACTTGGATAAATCTAAATCCATGAGATTGCAACTCACTCACATCTTGAGCAATCTCTACATCTGCAAGTCTCTACACAATGGTGGTTGAAGACAAGGAAGCATGAAACCCCTCAGCATATCCTTTGACAAATCCCATATATCAAATTTCATTGGTATCAAATTTCATGATTGTCATGTTGGATACACAAGTGCTCTTCCTTGCAAGACTAACCCATGTAGGTAGATGAACTTCAATTACAAGTGGTGCTCCCAACTCTTGATGAGCTACATCAACCTTGAGCGGCCCACACAAGTTCGACTACATGATCGAGTTCAACACCACCACCCAAGGTATGCTATTCCATCTTAGAGAAGATTTACTCCAAGTCATGGGTCAAAGCAGCTCAACAAGATGCGAATACATCAAAAGAATAAATGAAAAATGGTAACCCCATTTTGGGCTAAAACGATGAGCATGACCTACGATCAAGTGTTCTCACTTGACTCCTCAGTAAATATGCTCTAACATAGGTGACTCTGTCGCCGACCAATTCTAGATGAAGTTCTCTAGTGTTTCTATGTATTCTTGCATTTGTCTCTTGCATATTTGTTTCCCTTCATCTAGATTTCTTTTATTTTTCTTTTTTTGTTCTGCATTCCCAGCATCCAATTCATTGCAAATCCTTCAGTTAATTCCTTGCAAATCTTTCTGAGATCTTATTTTCCTAGTGAGCTAAGGTGACAAATGTTCTCTCTATCTGAAACTCGGTCATACCGATTCGTCTCTTTCGGTCAAGCCGAACCATTTCGGTGCAACCAAAAAATATAACTCGGTGTCACCGATTTCACTGCAGAGAAAACAATTTTCCACTTGTTCCTGCACCTTTGTTCGAGCTCCACTCGATGATTCTTGTCCTCTACCAGCATCACAATCTATATGCTACTTTGCTCTGTGACTCAAGGACCAAACCTATTTTGACTCACACTCCAGAAGATCCCTTCTTGAAAATTGATGTCATAGGGGAGAGAGAGATCACATAAAAGCTTATTCTCTTCAAAGGGGGAGAGAGAGCGAAAAGGGGAGAGAGAAGGCCTCAGATGCTTGGTGTTCAAGAGGAGAGAAGTCACATGTCTCTAAGAGGGGAAAGACATGTCTATGTTATGTTTATGTTCATGATCTGTTTTGCTCTGATTTTGTTTCCCTATGTTCTCCCATTATCCAATACAAGATTCATGGGAGGAAGAATGCTAGGGAAGGAAATCCTTGAATTCATTGCATATCTTTATCCTTTGGGGACATGTCTATATCCTATAGAGTACCCAGTACTCACACTCTACATGTCATCCCAATCTTGGTACTCTTGTGGCTTCGTTTGTTTGCTCTGTCTAGTAGATGTATCTGTGTTATCTAACCTTGTTTACTCAAGTTCATCTCTTCCTAAGCCAGCTCAAGACCACAAGGTAAGTATATGCATCACACTCATGTGCATGAAGATTTCTTGTTAATGTACATATTGTTTGCAAGGATGAATCATGAACATGAAGTTACAATTCCCATATTCACATCATTTGCTCTGATGCATATAGCCAAGATACATGTAACACATTGCTTGCTCTATCATGATTATGCATTCACATGCTCTTACATTCCATATTGACATGGATGCATACATGTAGGGGGAGCCCATGCATGTTACATGTCTTTCCAAAGCTTTACTTGTTATTTTCTATATCTTTATCTAAAGCTTTGATGTATGTTGTCATCAATTACCAAAAAGGGGGAGATTGAAAGCACAAGTGCTCCCTGGGTGGTTTTGGTGATTAATGCCAACATATCTCTTGTAGGACTAATATTTTCATCTAGTATATTTCAGACAAGTTCAACAGATGGAGTGGCATGGACAAGAGGATATGGAACCCTTTCAAGATGCTAAGGACAAAAGATTGGCTCAAGCTCTAAAGCTCAAGACTCTACATTTTTCTTTTAGTGATCCAAGATCACATTGAGTCCATAGGAAAGCCAATACTATTAAAAGGGGGTGAGGTGTTGCTTAATGGCTTACTTGCTCAAAGTGCTTAGTGATATGCTCCAAAGCCCTCAACCACTTTCCCATATCCACATATGTCCCAAACCAAAAGTCAAACTCGGCTCCACCGAAATTTCCTACCTGGCGCCACCGAGTTCACTTGATATAGCCACTACCAGAAACCCTAGTCAAATCGGTTGCACCGAGATGGGCTTGCAAACTCTCTGTTACATATTGCAATAACTTCGATCCCACCGAGATATGCAATCGGTCCCACCGAGTTTGCTTGACCAACTCTCTGTTTTTCCTATTACCAAAATCGGTCTCACTGAGCTTGCGTAATCGGTCAAACCGAGACGAGGTATTACCCTAACCCTAGCACATCGGTCCCACCAAGTTGATCATATCGGTCCCACCAAAATGTCTAATGGTCACATTATGAACTAAATCGGTCCGACCGAGTTGTCTGATTCGGTCCCACCAAGTTTGGTGATTTGTGTGTAACGGTTAGATTTTCTGTGGAGGCTATATATACCCCTTCACCCACTCTTCATTCGTGAAGAGAGCCATCAGAACATGCCTACACTTCCAATATACATTTTCTGAGAGAACCACCTACACTTGTGTTGAGGTCAAGATATTCCATTCCAACCACATAAATCTTGATCTCTAGCCTTCCCCAAGTTGCTTTCCACTCAAACCCTCTTTCTACCAAATCCAATCCTATGAGAGAGAGCTGAGTGTTGGGGAGACTATCATTTGAAGCACAAGAGCAAGGAGTTCATCATCAACACACCGTCTATTACCTTTTGGAGAGTGGTGTCTCCTAGATTGGTTAGGTGTCACTTGGGAGCCTCCGTCAAGATTGTGGAGTTGAACCAAGGAGTTTGTACGGGCAAGGAGATCGTCTACTTCATGAAGATCTACCCTAGTGAGGCAAGTCCTTCGTGGGCGATGGCCATGGTGGGATAGACAAGGTTGCTTCTTCGTGGACCCTTGGTGGGTGGAGCCCTCTGTGGACTCGCGCAACCGTTACTCTTCGTGGGTTGAGTCCTCCATCAACATGGATGTACGATAGCACCACCTATCGGAACCACGCCAAAAATCTCCGTGTCTCCAATTGTGTTTGCACACTCAAATCCCATCCCTTTACATTCTTCCAACTTGCATGATTTACGTTCCGCTGCTCATATACTCTTATCATGCTTGCTTGATATGTATTGTGAATGTTTAAACTTGTGCCAAAACTCCACTTCAACTTAAAGAAATTAAAAACTGCAACTTTTCTTACTAAGAGTCTATCCACCCCCCCCCCCCCCCCCCGCCCTCTAGACACCTCTTCTCGATCCTTTCAATAACCAATATGACTATGGCCATCTTTGGTAAGTGGTAATATTACCGTAGTAAAAATTCGGGTTGAGTGTCGGGCGGCTTATTGATATTCTTCTCTATGCAAGTAGGAGAAATGACAATGCTGTCCAACTACCTTTGGTGAAGTTGAAGGCAATATATACCTATCTGGAGCAATTATATACAGGATGTGCTTATGCAATAATGGCAGTGAAAAACGCCACAACACCCCCTCCACGGATCAAAGATATGCTCAATGATTTGTCAAGTCCCACAACGGATCGAGTAGTTGAAGAAATCGGCAGCTCTTGTTGGGACTGGCTTAGCTCTTGCTCAAGCGGAGGCCTTTCTTCCTAAGATGGAGCCGGCTGAGATGGTGGGCAGGTTTACATAGTTTAAGGTTGACGGCACTGAATTTTCCCAGGAGGATTTTGTGCGCTGTGTGAAAGAAACCCGAATGGCAGCCACTCAACTGCCTGAAGAGCTTGATTTGACAAAGTACTAAGCCGGCTACATAGAGAGAACAAGTGCATCAACCCGCCTGAATTCAAGCCATTTGTGCTGGCTCCTCCACGCCGTAAGCAAACTTTTGCCCCTGACGTCGACCCGTCTGTTATCGTCACCGAAGACTCAAATTTCCAGGTTTTGTTAACTATTCAGTGGACGCCAAATGACCTCTAGACCAGGCAGGATGAGCCAGCACCTGTTGACCCGGAAGCATCGAGCGCGGAAGGCCAACAAAAATATGTCAACTCGGAGAGGTCGGGGGCCGGCTTGAACGAGTAGCCTTCTTGATAAAAACTTGCTTATGTGTGGCACAATTTAGGCTTGTAATAGGAGTAGTGAAAACACTTGCTTATTTGCGGTGCCATCGTGCTTGATATTTTGAGGATATCATCTTTTGAAGGAAACTGGGTCGGCGCTTTGATTGACGACCCGCTAAGTATCATGATACTTGTAGTATTCCCCTTCCTTCATAGATGAGTCGGGGTTTTAAATGATAACCCGGATTTTGTTGAAACTTGATCAACATATAAGCCGGCATAATGAGACCTGGCAGACTTGTCAGTAATATTCCGAAGTACAGAAAATGTTGCTAAGGTCAACAGAATGTTTAACTTGATGTAGTATAATCTAGTATGCCATTGTGTTTATGACCCGGCAGCTCTTGGTTGATATGATTAGTGATCAGGGAGAATTAGTTCCTGTAAAACAGAATATAATACAGGGATATAATTGTAATGAATGAATTGCATAACTATTAAGACGGCTTTCAAGGCCTTTCAGTCAAGATTCATCTCCAACGCCTACTCCACCACAATCCACACAAAAGGATGAGTAAGAGACGCCACCACCGTCACCAGGTGTTGTGCCTAGGTTGTGTGTGTCGTCCACCATCGCCATCTTTGTATTCCTCCATTGCTACTGCATTTGTAAGATTTAAACATGGTGATGAACTTAATGAACCGTTCATCTTTGTAGCATTGTTCTTATTCATCTATGTTTGAGTGATTCATCTGGTTCTAGGTTGAGGTATGATCTAGTATGAAATATTAGAATGTGGCATTAAGTAATCCTCTAGTATTTACTGTCTTCGTGTTGTACGTAATGCTATGCTGGGAGAGACGTCCTTTCATATGATCCCAGTGTCGATACCTCGATAGGCAGGTATCAATAGCACTTCACAACAACAAGACGAGAGGCGTCGTGTGGGTAAGTGAACATGTGCGGAGTGTAAAACAAATTGATTGGTCGTACCCACGGTCATGGGTGGTTGTTCAGAATGCTTCTCCCGATAATCCAGCTTTGACTACCATTGATGTTAGATGAATTTACTATGCTTCACTGGATGTAGGTCGTTAGTCACATGCTTAGGTTGTGGATGAGCATGACGACAGACTGCTTGTGTAACTTGTACAATGATATAGAGAGAGAAGGATTGGCGGAATACAATGTATGTTGTCTTGAGCCTTTCGGGTGGTTTATATAGAGTACATGCTTGGAAGACAAGAAGTCCCTCCTAAAGATAAGAAAGAAGATGATTACAAATCATATGCTACCAAATATAGAGATATGCCTAGATACTTTAACATATCTTACAACCATATGTATGTTTTGACATTCTAAAGGGATAAGTCCTTAGCTATTCATGTATGCTTCATCACGTTTGTGCAAAGCCTATAGTTTATTTTATTCATGTTTTGCGTTGCATTTTGTGCAGCTTCCAGCTATGCAAATTGTACAAATATGTAACTGAATTCATCAGTTTGTAATAAAATAATGTATGTGTTCTTGGTATTAAATTATTATTGCGTGCTAGTTACGATTCAAGGATGAATTGGCACCATGGGAGAGGAGTATGTAGTAGGGAACACTCGCTGCATATGTAGTAGGGAACACTCGCTGCATATGTAGTAGGGAACACTCGCTGCATAGTCTGTTCCATCAGTTTATGAGAAATAAAGACATTGATATAGCATATGCTACAAGATGTGAATGTGTAACTTTTCATGCAAATGCATGCCCATTTTGAGAATTTAAAAGTTGTGTTGTATGCACCCAAAGTTGTTTCTGTGTGCAGGACCAGATAGATTTTACAGGTTTTCATGCTACGCTGGTGATATTTTTCCATAATTCCCGAGAACCTGTGCCTCCAAACGAGGTGAACATGCTCTACAAAGAGTAACCAAAGACATTTTCTCTCACCACCAATCTTCCACAGAAGTTCAAAAGCCAACGTGAGCAAAACCTAGTCAAATTTGCACCCAGCCCCCAGTTTCAGTCTGCGAATTTGGCAACCAAATTTGCTGACAACGGGACTTCAACTTGAAACAGACAGGTCCAGAACTTCATCAGCTAAATGTAGCCAAAAACACAAGTACTGGAATTTGGGAGGTAAAATAATAAATAAGGAAACAGAAGAAAATTACCCTTCAAAGCCCACAGCATGACCTTCAGCGAGAAGCTAACCCCTTGTTATTCTATGAACCAGATCACAGATCTACAAAGACGGACAGGCGCGAATGTATGCAATGCTGCAAATTCAATTGGTCAACTGAAGAAAACAACATTGGATAAGATACAAGTACACTTATTTACATGACATACAAAGTTCTCTTTCCCAGATTTTCTGGATCAATTTGATTGCAAATTTTGCAACCAACATTGTATACAACGGGTTGTGGTAGTGACTAAGGATCTGGTTTGCCCACTATATCCTCATCACCGGAGTCATCTTCGTCTTCGCTAAGCTCCTCTTCATCACTGGACTTGTCTTCTGGGGTTATGCCAGCATCCTCTGGTTTCGCATATTTTTCACAAAATTCTGCATAAACAAGAGAAAGCAACTAAATAATAGATCGGGAAACACAACAGTGCACATGTGTATTTGAGCAACCAAAAGAAGTACTACTAGAATATGCATATTGAAATGAAATAAAAAGGCAAGAGTAAGAAAATGTTATCAGTATCCCATATTGGCACGTCCCTACTTTAAAAGATATGCCAAAAAAATGTATATGATCTAATACTTCTCCAGGACATTGAAAACCCGGTCAAAAACAAAGACTGAAAAAATAGAAGTACTAAGAAGAGAAAATCATCCCCTCTACGCATGCACATACTCCTGGTTTGACAGGCAGCTTTCTTTCACCACCCAATCAATCAGAAATTCCATGAATCATCATTGGTTTAAGTAGCAAGTAGCTGATATGATTAGTTTAGGTGGGTAATCATACTTCCACCTGCCCTTTTTGCAGTGCACAGAAAAGCACTAGGACTCTAGGAGGGAAGCAGAAGAGCACCTAACTCTACTAGGACAGAAGCAGGAGGGTGCCTACCCCGTCTAGGCGAAATGCCCAGCAGACAACAGTGCAAATTTCAACACAAAGTTGTTGTAAAATAAGATATCATAAATTTGGCACCTAGAGTTGAGGGATACCTTAAATTCCACAAGAGCAAACATTCATAATGCATTTTTGACTATCTCAACATTCTTCGCATCAAACAATTTTAATTATGTTGATGCAACTACACAAGTACATGAATGTTTACTCGCCTCCTAGGTGGCTCTAGTGCATAGCCTGCCGACTATGGCAATATCAACGCGGCAAGGGGCTGCCAAGTGCCTACATGGATGGTAGCCTAGGCCACCTTGTACAACATTGCATCTCAGTTTATGTTCAAATTCCTTTGCAATTACTCCCTCCGTCCCAAAATTCTTGTCTTAGATTTGTCTAAATACGGATATATCTAGTCACGCTTTAGTGTTAGATACGTCCATATCTAGACAAATCTAAGACAAGAATTTTTGGACGGATGAACTACAAAATTAGTTCAAACTTCAAACTATGGCACAGGACAAACAAATAACTAAAGGTGTGTATAATATTGAGGATGGCAAATAAGATTCGAGCATCCGTTGACTACAATTCTAAGCACAGCATGAGGCATCTTGTAATGGGGTTTTGGCCCTCGCAAAAAAAAGGGGGGGGGGGGGGGGGGGTGGAAAATTAGCATGTGTTACTACTTACTAGTAATTATTCAATTAACTTCATTTTGTGTATGTGACTAGGTTACAACTGGAAGAACATCAGTATTGGCAACCCTAGGATGAAAGAACTAACCAATCCAAATTAGATCCTTAACATGTTCACGAAACAGCAAAGAACCAGATCTGACAAGATCCATCTGAGACAAGGGGAAATGCCTCAACATCAACCAGGAAAGGACTAGAAAGCGCTAGAATAATAAAAGCTCTAAAGTGGCAAACTGCCGATTCCCTCAATAACAGAGTTGTAGAAGACACAAGTTACGGTGTTACAGTATGGTTGTTGATACAGCTGCAAAATGAGTTTAAGAACTATGCCCAAGCATTTTATCCACAAAATAGAACAGCTAGGATGGAGTGCGCTCAGTTGTATTGATATTTTTATAATAGTTGAACCAAAGGCTTGTTCATATGTTTTTGTTTACACAACATAACAGAACAAACGTACCAAGGAAGACTGTACGATCAACATACTCATAGTTGGCTGCCTTAGATTGCATGCCATATCAACAAAGACAACAAAATAACTAAAATGTGTCTGCAATCTTGCAAGGTTGCATGCGTACGAAAGGCATAGATCAGTAGCGAAATGCTGCGAGCAAGAATTAAATAATGAGACTCTAGAGTCGATATCAAGAACAATTAGTGGATAATGTTGAACCAAATCACCTTTCACTTTTTGTTCATAAGCAGGGTGATCTCGCATCATAAGTGCAGCAGCCTCTCCATTTAATGGATCAGACGGATTTGGGTACAACAGAAGTTGTGGAAGGAAGACTTCGAACACATTTACTAGATCTACAACAATCCCAAATAAAAATAAGATGAGATAGAGAACCTATAATCAGGGAGTGCTTGTACAAATTGTAAGCAGCAAGTGCTCACCAAACATTGGGCTCCATGTCTGGTTAATAACATCTAAACATACGGAACCAGACCTACATTTTGCAGGCAAACAAAAAGTAGGTTAGACCAGTGCGAATTTTGTTGCTTATGCTAACCAAAAGAATTTGATGGTAAAAATGCTCACATTTCATCCACATTCGGGTGATAAATCTTATTAATGAAACCAATTGACGGAGATTTGTAAGGATATGCATCAGGCAGTTCTACTCTAACCTTCCAGACACCACCTTGATAAATACCTATCAAATTTAGAACACATCCACAATTGATTAGAAATATAGCCGCTCTTCCCATACAACAGAAAAGATATACTGTACTTAAATTCACCAAATCGCGAAGATGCTCCAGGGCAAATGAACAAGCGAGCAATTCATCTGCAAACGTAACCTAAATCTTGAGCTAAACCACTTGTAAATGATAACGAATGTCATACGATCAACAGGGGGGTTCACAATTTCCGCCAGAGTTGCTTTGCACTACATCTAGATCAGAAATCGGGAACATAAACGCGGATCATGAGCCCAAGAAACAGGACAGAAACCGGATTTTGCGCGAGGATCATACTTTCAGTAGGCCCTCGGAATTCCACGAAGAATTCTTGCATCCCATCGTTCACCATCTCCACCTTATAGTCGCTCATCATCCTGCAACAACCAAGAACCGCCCCCCCAAGAAAATCCAGATTAAAACCGAGCCTCCAAGGAAGGAATCAATCGCTTGTACCCACAAAAGAAAAACATTTCCAAGATCCTCACAGCTTCATGAGGTCCATCTCGCGGCGCTTGCTTGGGGAGGACATCTTGGGGGCAAAAAAGATGAAATCTTCCCTTCCTCCTCCGGAGACGCGTTTCCTGGGCGTGGGGATAAGGGAGGGGGCAGAGAAAAGAAAAGGAGAAAGAGATTGAGCTGCTTGTGACGGTGCGTGCGTCGTCCTCCTCCCAGCACCTGCGCCAGATTTATTTATTTTTATTGCTGCCGCAGAGAGAGAAGGCGGGGAACAGGGAGGCGAGACAAGCACAGCAGAGGGGAAGAAAAGGGACAAAGCTAAATACTGCTCTCCTTTTCTTACAATCAAACCCTCCTCTTTATTTACTTGTAATCATAGCTACACAATATATAGCAAAAGTGAAACAAGTTCACTAGGAGCATCTTCAATCCATTCACCAAGAAAAGAAGCTTTCATATAACAATGTATAAAAAATGAAACAACAAAATCACAAGCCAAATGGTAGCAATCCATAAAATTAGCAGCCGAGTGACGGCCAGTTGTCATGGTCTCTATAACTTTAAGATATTAGAGTTGGCAATTATCTTCTTGCAGCTCACTGAAAAGGATATAGAGAGTCGAAAAGCGAAGGGTCATTGCTTCGGCCCCAATACATTAGAGCCCCACTCGATCCTCTTGCACCTGTTTTCTTTCCGTATAACTACACCAAGGACCCTTAACAAGTCTCCTCGGAGGCAGACACCATCTATCACATTTCACTACATCCTTTGGAGTATAAACGGTCGTAAAGTTTACTGCAAGGGCACGGACTGATAAAGGTATGCTCATGGCATCCCGTGGTGATTTATCATGCACTAATTTCCTCCTTTGCCACCACAAATACCAATCACAAATTGCCTTAAGTTTATGAAAGCACAAGTGCTTTCAGGGTGATTTTGGTAATTAATGTCAACATATCTCTTGTTGGACTAATATTTTCATCTAGTATATTTCAGGAAGTACAACAAAGACGTGGCATGGACAAGAGGATGTGGAACCCCTTCAAGATGCTAAGGACAAAAGATTGGCAAAAGCTCAAGACTCTTCATTTCTATTTTAGTGATTCAAGATCACATTGAGTCCATAGGAAAAGCCAATACTATTAAAAGGGGATGAGGTGTTGCTTAATGATCTACTTGCTCAAAGTGCTTAGTGATATGCTCCAAAGCCCTCAACCACTTTCTCAATTCCAAATATGTTCAAAACCTAAAGTCAAACTCGGCCCCACCGATTTGATTCACCCGACGCCACCGAGTTCACTTGACATAGCCACTGCTAGAAACCCTAATCAATTCGGTCTCACCGATGGGATCTCGGTCTCACCGAGATGGCCTTGCAAACTCTGTTTCCTATTGTAATTATCTTGGCCTCACCGAGATATGCAATCGGTCCCCCCGAGTCTGCTTGACAAACTCTCTGTTTGCTTATTACTGAAATCGGTCTCACCGAGTTTATGTAATCGGTTAAACCAAGACGAGGTTTTCTCCTAACCCTAGCACATTGGTCCCACCGAGTTGATTATGTCGGTCCTACCGAGAGTCCTAACGTTCACATTTTGAACTGAATCGGTCTCACCAAGAATCCCAATGTTCACATTTTGAACTGAATCGATCTCACCGAGTTCACCTATTCGGTCTGACCGAGTTGGGTCAAATGTGTGTAACAGTTAGATTTTGTGTGGAGGCTATATATACCCCTCCACCCCCTTCTCTATTCAAGAGAGAGCCATCAGAACGTGCCTATACTTCCACTACTCATTTTCTGAGAGAGAACTACCTACTCATGTGTTGAGACCAAGACATTCCAATCCAACCACAAGAATCTTGATCTCCAGCCTTCCCCAAGTTGCTTTCCACTCAAATCATTTTTCCGTCATAGCCAAATTTGTGAGAGAGAGTTGAGTGTTGGGGAGACTATCATTTGAAGCACAAGAGCAAGGAGTTCATCATCATCACACCATCTATTACCTTTTGGAGAGTGGTGTCTCCTAGATTGGTTAGGTGTCACTTGGGAGCCTTAATCAAGATTGTGGAGTTGAACCAAGGAGTTTGTAAGGGCAAGGAGATCGCCTACTTCGTGAAGATCTACCCAAGTGAGGCAAGTCCTTCGTGGATGATGGCCATGGTGGGATAGACAAGGTTGCTTCTTCGTGGGTGGAGCCCTCCGTCGACTCGTGCAACCGTTACCCTTCATGGGTTGAAGTCTCCATCAACGTGGATGTACGATAGCACCACCTATCGGAACCACGCCAAAAATCTCCGTGTCTACATTGCGTTTGCCTTTCCAAACCCCTTCATTTACCTTCATATGCAATGTTTTACATTCGCTCCTATACTCTTAGAATTGCATGTGTAGGTTGATTGCTTGACTTGTGCTAAGTTGCTAAAATCTGCCAAGACTTAAAATTGGGAAAATGCTAGATTTTTATTTGGTAAAGTAGTCTAATCACCCCCCCCCCCTCTAGACCTACTTTCGATCCTACAAGTGGTATCCGAGCATTGGTCTCCGTTGCTTTGGTTTAATCACCATTAGAGGAAGATGGATAAGTCTACGATGGGGAGTTTTAGACATAGAGTGCCTATGCTTGATGGAGAGTTCTTTAATGCTTGGAAAAATGAGATGCTTGAGATTTTCACTGAATATCACTTGAACAAGTACATTACTAGCCCTTGTGCACCCTTATTGATCACTTGCATCCTACCCCCGATGAGTCTCTTGGCATGATCCGCAATATTATAACTATCAATCTTATCATTAGAGGATTGCCTAGAAATTTGATTGTATGCTTGCCTACTCTTGAATGTGCTTACACCATATGGAGAGTTCTTGAGGAACAGTGAAAGTGCAATTAATCCCTGGGTGGTTTTGGTAATTATTAATAACATATAGCTCATTGAACTAATATCCATTCAAGATAATCTTTTCAGAAAGTTCAATGATTGGCATGACATGGACTAAAGATGTGGACCCCTCAAAATGCTAAGGACACATATTGGCAAAAGCTTAAGACTACATTTTCATTTTAGTGGTCCAAGATCACATTGAGTCCATAGGAAAAGCCAATACTATTAAAAGGGGATGAGGTGTTGGTTAATGGCTTTCTTGCTCAAAATGCTTAGTGATATGCTCCAAAAGCTCTCAACCACTTTCTCAGTTCCACACATGTCCTGAACCAAAAGTCAAACTCAGCCCCATCGATTTGATCTATCCGGCGCCACCGAGTTCATTTGACATATCCATAGCCAGAAACCCTAATCAGTTCGGTCTCACCGATAGTGATCTCGATCTCACCGAGATGGGATTGCAAATTCTCTGTTTCCCTTCGTAACGTTTCGGTCTAACCGAGATGAGCGATCGGTCCCACCGAGTTTGTGATAATCCCCAAGTGCAGGGAATCGTCGTAACAATTTCCAAAGGTGGAAGTGATAAGTATGGAGTGTCGAACCCACAAGGAGCTAAAGGTAAGATCAATATTCTCTCAAGCCCTATCTTCCACTGATATGACTCTACGTACACCGAACGTTTGCTTCCAACTAGAAACGAGAAATAAAACTACGTTGTGGGTATGAAGTGGATAATTTTGCATGATATCGGAGAGCTAAAATATGGAAGTAGGTGTTGTTATCATAAAGTTAGAATATATTACTAAGTATTATAAATAGCGAGTGTGGAATAATGGTGGATCGGTGTGCGGAATTGTCCTAGGCAATTATTAACAAGACCGGTAATCACTATTGCGGTTTCATATGAGGGAGAGGCATAAGCTAACATACTTTCTCTACTTGGATCATATGCACTTATGATTGGAACTCTAGCAAGCATCCGCAACTACTAAAGATCATTAAGGTAAAACCCAACCATATCATTAAAGCATCAAGTCCTCTTTATTCCCATACGCAACAACCCCCTTACTCGGGTTTGTGTTTCAGTCACTCGCCAACCCACTATAAGCGAATCATGAACGTATTGCAACACCCTACAGCGGGAATCCCTCACGCTTGCGCGACATGGAGGGCACCATAGGACAGCACCAAAGTAAAACATACAACTCATACCAATCTAGACCATCAATCAATCCAAAGACAAAGGATATCTACTCAAAACATCATAGGATGGCAACACATCATGGGATCATAATATGTGGCATAAAGCACCATGTTCAAGTAGGGATTACAGCGGGGTGCGGGAGAGTGGACCGCGTAAAAGAGATGAGGATGGTAATGATGATGGTGGTGTTGATGAAGACGATCACCGCGGCAATGATTCCCCTCCTGATGGCACTCCGGTGCCACCAAGAGAGAGGAGGAGAGATTCTCCCCCTTGTGCTTCCTCCTCCATGGCATCCCCCCTGGATGGAGAGAGGTTCTCCCTCTGGTCCTTGGCCTTCATGACGATAATGGCCTCTCCGGGATCCTCCTTCATGCCCTCCAGTGATGATGGCCCCCTCCGGCAGGGTGCCAGTGAGGGCCTAGATTGGTTTTTGGTGGCTACGGAGGCTTCTGGCGGCGGAACTCCCAATCTAGGTTTCTTTTTGGAAGTTTTGGGTTATATAAGAGGTGTTGGAGTCGGGAACAAGGCAGGAGGGTCTTCGGACTACCCACGAGGCAGGGGCGCGCCCAGGGGGGTGGGTGCGCCCCCCACCCTCGTGGGCAGCCCGAGACTCTTCTGGCCCAGTTCTTTTACTTCATGGCCTTCTTCTGGTCCAAAAATAAGCTCCGTCAAGTTTCAGGTCAATTGGACTCCGTTTGGTTTTCCTTTTCTGTGATACTCAAAAACAACGAAAAAACAGAAACTGGCACTGGGCTCTAGGTTAATAGGTTAGTCCCAAAAATAATATAAAGTAGCATATAAAACATCCTAGATGGATAATTTAATAGCATGAATGCTTCATAAATTATAGATACGTTGGAGACGTATCAGTTTGCAATGCAAAATCTCTGTTTCCTCTTCGTAACATTTCGGTCTCACCGAAATGAGTGATGGTGGGATAGACAAGGTTGCTTCTTTGCGAACCCTTCATGGGTGGAGCCCTCCATGGACTCGCACAACTGTCACTCTTCGTGGGTTGAAGTCTCCATCAACGTGGATGTACGATAGCACCACCTATTGGAACCACGCCAAAAATCTCCGTGTCTACATTGTGCTTGCTCCCCTCAAACTCCTCCCCTTTACCTTCATATGCAATGATTTACATTCCACTGCTATACTCTTAGAATTGCATGTGTAGATTGATTGCTTGACTTGTGATAAGTTGCTAAAATCTGCCAAGACTTAAAATTGGAAAAGGCTAGATTTTTATTTTGGTCAAGTAGTCTAATCACCGCTCCTCTAGACATACTTTCGATCCTACAAGTGGTATCAGAGCTTTGGTCTCCATTTGCCTTGATTTCCATAGCTTTGGTGATTTTAGCCTTGGTTTCACAACCTAGGAGAGTATGGCGTCTAACGAGGGAAATTACCACCATGGAGGTCCTTACTTTGATGGTATTAATTTTGCTAGTTGGAAGCATAAGATGAAAATGCATATTCTTGGACATAACCCCGCCGTTTGGGCTATTGTGTGTATTGGCTTGCAAGGTGAATTCTTCGATGGGAGAGAACCGAATCGTTAAGCTACCGTAGAAGAATTGAAGATGCTGCAATACAATGCTCAAGCTTGCAATATCCTCTTCAACGGATTGTGCCCCGAAGAATTCAACAAAATCAGCCGTCTTGAGAATGCAAAGGAAATTTGGGATATTTTGATTGATATGCACGAAGGTACCGACTCCATCAAGGAATCCAAATTGTATGTGCTTCAAAGTCAACTTGATAAGTTCAAAATGAAGGATGGTGAAGGTGTCGCTAAAATGCACTCTAGGCTTGCTCTCATCACAAATGAGATTGCCGGCTTAGGAAGTGAAGAGATGACCGACAGATTCATCATCAATAAGATCCTAAGAGCCTTGGATGAAAAATATGACACCGTGTGCACATTGATCCAAATGATTCCCAGTTACAAAGATCTCAAGCCAACGGAAGTCATTGGTAGAGTTGTTGCTCATGAGATGTGAAAGTGCAACTATCCCTAGGTGGTTTTGGTAATTCCCAACAACATATAGCTCATTGAGCTAATGCTATTTCAAGATTAATATCTCAGGAAAGCTCAATGATTGGCATGGCATGGATGAGAAAAGTGGACCCCTCAAAATGCTAAGGACAAAAGGATTGGCTCAAGCTCAAAGCTCAAGACTCTACATTTTCTATTTTAGTGATCCAAGATCACATTGTGTCTATAGGAAAAGCCAATACTATCAAGGAGGGATGAGGTGTTGCTTAATGAGGCTCTTGCTCAAAATGCTTAGTGATATGCTCCAAAGCCCTCAACTACTTTCTCACATCCACATATGACCTAAACCAAAAGTCAAACTCGGCCCCACCGATTCTTTGTATCCGGCACCACCGAGTTCAGATGTCATAGCCACTGCCACAAACCCTAGGCAAATCGATCTCACCGATAGGGATCTCGGTCCCACCGAGATGAGCGATCGGTCCCACCGAGATTGCAATGTAAACTCTCTGTTTCCCTTTCGTAACATTTCGGTCTCAACAAAATGAGCGAATCGGTCCCACCGAGTTTACCTGACCAACTCTCTGGTTAACTTATTACCAAAATCGGTCTCACCGAGTTTGTGTAATCGGTCTCACCGAGATTACGTTATGCCCTAACCCTAACCATATCGGTCCTACCGAGTTGCATGTCGGTCCCATCGAAAATCCTAACAGTCACTAGCTTTGCTAAATCGGTCCGACCGAGTTTATCAATTTGGTCCCATCGAGATTGGCAAGTTGTGTGTAACAGTTATATTTTGTGTGGAGGCTATATATACCCCTCCACCTCCTCTTCATTCATGGAGAAGCCGTCAGAACAAACCTACACTTCCAACTTACTTTTTCTGAGAGAGAGCCACCTACACTTGGGTTGAGGCCAAGATATTCCATTCTTACCATATGAATCTTGATCTCTAGCCTTCCCCAAGTTGCTTTCCACTCAAATCTTCTTTCCACCAAATCCATATCCTGTGAGAGAGAGTTGAGTGTTGGTGAGACTATCATTTGAAGCACAAGATCAAGGAGTTCATCATCAACACACCATTTGTTACTTCTTGGAGAGTGGTGTCTCCTAGATTGGCTAGGTGTCACTTGGGAGCCTCCGACAAGATTGTGGAGTTGAACCAAGGAGTTTGTAAGGGCAAGGAGATCGCCTACTTTGTGAAGATCTACCGCTAGTGAGGCAAGTCCTTCGTGGGCGACGGCCATGGTGGGATAGACAAGGTTGCTTCTTCGTGGACCCTTTGTGGGTGGAGCCCTTCGTGGACTCGCGCAGCCGTTACCCTTCATGGGTTGAAGTCTCCATCAACGTGGATGTACAATAGCACCACCTATCGGAACCACGAAAAAACATCCGTGTCTCCTATTGTGTTTGAATCCTCCAAACCCTTCCCTTTACATTCTTGCAAGTTGCATGCTTTACTTTTTGCTGCTCATATACACTTTGCATGCTTGCTTGAATTGTGTTAAGATTGCTTGACTTGTCCAAAGTTGCTAAAATCTGTCAAGAACTAAAATTGGGAAAAGGATAAGTTTTTATTTGGTCAAGTAGTCTAATCACCCCCCTCTAGACATAGTTTCGATCCTACAAGTGGTATCAGAGCTTTGGTCTCCATCTTATTTGATTTCCATAGCTTTTGGTAGTCATAGCCTTGGTTTCACAACCTAGGAGAGTATGGCGTCTAGCGAGGGAAATTACCACCATAGAGGTCCTTACTTTGATGGTACTAATTTTGCTAGTTGGAAGCATAAGATGAAAATGCATATTCTTGGATATAACCCCGCCGTATGGGCTATTGTGTGTATTGGCTTGCAAGGTGAATTCTTTGATGGGAGAGAACCAAACCGTGAAGCTATCGTGGAAGAGTTGAAGATGCTGCAATACAATGATCAAGCTTTTGATATCCTCTTCAACGGAGTGCCATGAAGAATTCAACAAAATCATCCGTCTTGAGAATGCAAAGGAAATTTGGGATACTTTGATTGATATGCACGAAGGTACCAACTCCGTCAAGGAATCCAAGTTGGATGTGCTTCAAATTCAGCTTGACAAGTTCAAAATGAAGGATGGTGAAGGTGTCACTGGAATGTACTCTAGGCTCGCTCTTATCACAAATGAGATCGCCGGCTTAGGAAGTGAAGAGATGACCGACAAATTCATCATCAAGAAGATCCTAAGAGCTTTGGACGGAAAATATGATACCGTATGCACATTGATCCAAATGATGCCTAATTACAAAGATCTCAAGCCAACGGAAGTCATTGGAAGAATTGTCGCTCATGAGATGTCACTCAAGGATAAGGAGGAGCTCCATAACAAGTCAAGTGGTGCGTACAAAGCCTCATGTGAAGCTTCCACATCATTGCTACCTCTTGAGCACTGCGTTGGTTCCCCCGAAGAGGAAGGGATGATGTAGCAAAGTAGCGTAAGTATTTCCCTCAGTTTTTGAGAACCAAGGTATCAATCCAGTAGGAGGCTACGCACCAGTCCCTCGCACCTACACAAAACAAATAAATCCTCGCAACCAACGTGATAAGGGGTTGTCAATCCCTACACGGCCACTTACGAGAATGAGATCTGATAGATATGATAAGATAATAATTTTGGTATTTTTGTGATAAAGATGCAAAGTAAAAAAAGCTAAGTAAAAAGCAAAGGAAATAACTAAGTATTGGGAGATTAATATGATGAAGATAGACCCGGGGGCCATAGGTTTCACTAGTGGCTTCTCTCGAGAGCATAAGTATTCTACGGTGGGTGAACAAATTACTGTTGAGCAATTGACAGAATTGAGCATAGTTATGAGAATATCTAGGTATGATCATGTATATAGGCATCATGTCCGAGAAAAGTAGACCGACTCCTGCCTGCATCTACTACTATTACTCCACTCATCGACCGCTATCCAGCATGCATCTAGAGTATTAAGTTGATGAAAACAGAGTAATGCCTTAAGCAAGATGACATGATGTAGAGGGATAAACTCATGCAATATGATGAAAACCCCATCTTGTTATCCTCGATGGCAACAATACAATACATGCCTTGCTGCCCCTACTATCACTGGGAAAGGACACCGCAAGATTGAACCCAAAGCTAAGCACTTCTCCCAATGCAAGAAAGATCAATCTAGTAGGCCAAACCAAACTAATAATTCAAAGAGACTTGCAAAGATAACCAATCATACATAAAAGAATTCAGAGAAGATTCAAATATTATTCATAGATAGACTTGATCATAAACCCACAATTCATCGGTCTCAACAAACACACCGCAAAAAGAAGATTACATCAAATAGATCCCCACAAGAGAGGGGGAGAACATTGTATTGAGATCCAAAAAGAGAGAAGAACCCGTAGGTCTGAGGTAAACTACTCACACTTCATCGGAGGGGCTATGGTGATGATGTAGAAGCCCTCTGTGATCGATGCCCCCTCCGGCGGAGCTCTGGAACAGGCCCCAAGATGGGATCTCGTGGATACAGAAAGTTGCAGCGGTGGAATTAGGGTTTTGGCTCCGTATCTGATCGTTTGGGGGTATGTAGGTATATATAGGAGGAAGGAGTACGTCGGTGGAGCAACAGGGGGCCCACGAGGGTGGAGGGCGTGCCTTGGGGGGGGGGGTAGGCGCGCCCCCTACCTCGTGGCCTCCTCTTTTGTTTCTTGACGTAGGGTCCAAGTCCCATGGATCACGTTCAGTGAGAAAATCACGTTCCCGAAGGTTTCATTCCGTTTGGACTCCGTTTGATATTCCTTTTCTTCGAAACCCTGAAATAGGCAAAAAACAACAATTCTAGGTTGGGCCTCCGGTTAATAGGTTAGTCCCAAAAATAATGTCAAAGCGGATAATAAAGCCCAATAATGTCTGTCGGTGTCAAAACCGGCGGATCTCGGGTAGGGGGTCCCGAACTGTGCGTCTAGGCCAGATGGTAACAGGAGGCAAGGGACACGAAGTTTTACCTAGGTTTGGGCCCTCTTGATGGAGGTAAAACCCTACGTCCTGCTTGATTAATATTGATGATATGGGTAGTACAAGAGTAGATCTACCATGAGATCGGAGAGGCTAAACCCTAGAAGCTAGCCTATGGTATGATTGTTGTTCTGTATGTTGTCCTATGGACTAAAACCCTCCGGTTTATATAGACACCGGAGAGGGTTAGGGTTACACAAAGTCGGTTACAATGGTAGGAGATCTACATATCCGTATCGCCAAGCTTGCCTTCCACGCCAAGGAAAGTCCCTTCCGGACACGGGACGAAGTCTTCAATCTTGTATCTTCATAGTCCAGGAGTCCGGCTGAAGGTATAGTCCGGCCATCCGGACACCCCCTAATCCAGGACTCCCTCAGTAGCCCCTGAACCAGGCTTCAATCACGATGAGTCCGGTGCGCAGATTGTCTTTGGCATTGCAAGGCGGGTTCCTCCTCCAAGTACTTCATAGAAGATTTTGAACACAAAGATAGTGTCCGGCTCTGCAAAATAAGTTTCCACTCATTGACATAGAGAGAATAATATTTACACAAATCTAATCTGCTGACGTATTCCGTAGTGAGATGCACCACGGCCAAGTCTTTATTCAAATCGTTTTATTATCCCACCTCAGCGCATCATGCGAGGCGGTTTCCTTGGCACGTCTTGTTAAAGCAGAGATCGTGTCCCCTTATTCCGGGATTCTCATCAATACGGGCGTGGGTAACCCAACCGCTTCTAGGACTCCTAGACTATAGGCAAGTCCAAACGGCCACGGAGAGGATGCTTGATATTCACCCTCTTTATAAAGGGACAAGGCTTTTATTTTTTCCCTCCCGTGCTCAATCGAATCCTTCCCCCACCTCAAGCTCAAACACCCAAAGTTCAGGTCAGGTGCTCCGAACCTTCAATCATGTCCGGATCTAGCCTTCAAGGCTGATGGGTGCCTTCCTCTGTCACAGAAGAACACATCAAAAAGTTGAGGGAGGCCAGATATCTGGCCGCCGAGGTTTTGCATCGGCTGCCTGCCCGAGGGCAGGCCGTCCCCTCCCCTGAACCCAACGAGAACGTCGTGTTCGTCTCCCACTTCCTCCGAGGTCTAGGCCTTGCTCTCGATCCTTTCGTCAGGGGTTTGATGTTTTATTACGGGCTAGATTTCCATGATCTAGCTCCAGACTCCTTTCTTCATATCATGACATTTATTGTCGTGTGTGAGGCCTTCCTCCGGGTTACCCCTCACTTTGGCCTGTGGCTCAAGACCTTTGAAGTAAAGCTGAAGATGATCGAGGGGCAACATGCAGCGTGTGGAGGTGCCTCAATATGCAAGATGACGGGAGCTCCATGGCCCAAGGGTTCCATTCTAGAGGTGTCTGAATTGTGCCAACAGGAGTGGTTCTACATCACGGCTCCTAGAAGTGCCAAGTGGGCGGCCGCCCCTGTTTTCCGCTCGGGCCCTCCACCACAACTGATGTCATGGATCAGGAGAGGCCTGAGCTGGGGTCCAGCCAAGGACGTGCCTATACTACAAAGTCGCATTCGAGATCTCTTCAATGGAGATTTTAGTTTGGTTGCGGTAATACAAGTTATGCTAGTTTGTCAAGTCCAGCCTTGCAAATGCCGGCCCCTTCGCTTGCGGGAGTTCAATCCCGAGGGACCGTGTGTCATTCAAAATTTCCTCGGCCTGACGCACGAGGAGATGTACAAGTCATTCTTCGGACCTCAGGTAGAGTGTCCAGAAATCACAGAAGACGTGGGCCTGAGCATTAACCGCGTCGCCGAACAAGTAAGGAATCTTCTGGCCGAACATACTATCTCTCATTTGTTACGGAGTCATTTCTGAGAGTTTGCTTTTTGACCAGGACTGGCTAACAAAGGCGAAGTTGATTCGGTGTTCAGCCCCCTTCCTGAGGGTTTGGACAATCCGGTATTGGAAAAGATGCTCCAGGCCGCACCTTGCCCGGAGCCCTTGAAGGAAGATACTGGGGAGGATAATACGGGCGGACGCGGGCCCCCAACGCTGCCCATTCTAACTGAGGGAGTGAGCGTCTCCATGAAGGAAGACGACCGGAGGAGAAAAAGGACCGCGCCCGGGGATTCGGAAGCCGAAGCTTCCAAACAGGAGAAGAAGTCTCCCACAGAGGGTCCTACCTTGGGGGGGGGGTGCTTTTGCCGCACAAAGTCCGCGGGGGGGTCAATTCTTCAGCGAGTCGTAAGTGACCCGAAATACTTTAATAGTACAGGTATTGCCATCTTTTTCTTCTGAGAAAATAACCACCGCATATATCTTTGCAGTTCGGGCCTTAGCCCCTCTCAAATGAGCTCGTCTTCGAGGGATCTTCTTCCGGAGATGATGGAGAGCGAAATGCCCCCTCCGGACTCCTCTGCTCCGGAAGCGGGCGACCCCGAAGTGTCGTCGCGGAGGGCCTCTCCGAGTCCGGTGAGGCCAGAAGATAATCCCATTGACCCCCGAAGCTCCCAGTGTCTGGCTCCCGAAGAGAGCGGAAAAAGAGTCCGGCACCATCTGGTGTGCGATCGGATGTTCTGAGGGAGTTGGTGGGGCGAGCGGCCATCTCAGATGAACACCGTGTGCTGATGAATACGGTGATGGAGAGAATCTCGTCCGCCGAAAGCGGATTGCATGAAGCTTTTATGAGTCTACTAACAGGCTTTGAGGTACGTAAAATAGTGTATGATAGTCCTGCAGATGCTAGGTGTGCCCTGTGTAGATAGTAGCCTGTCGGAATCAAAATCAGCAGATCTCGGGTAGGGGGTCCCGAACTGTGCGTCTAGGCCAGATGGTAACAGGAGGCAAGGGACACGAAGTTTTACCTAGGTTTGGGCCCTCTTGATGGAGGTAAAACCCTACGTCCTGCTTGATTAATATTGATGATATGGGTAGTACAAGAGTAGATCTACCACGAGATCGGAGAGGCTAAACCCTAGAAGCTAGCCTATGGTATGATTGTTGTTCTGTATGTTGTCCTACGGACTAAAACCCTCCGGTTTATATAGACACCGGAGAGGGTTAGGGTTACACAAAGTCGGTTACAATGGTAGGAGATCTACATATCCGTATCGCCAAGCTTGCCTTCCACGCCAAGGAAAGTCCCTTCCGGACACGGGACGAAGTCTTCAATCTTGTATCTTCATAGTCCAGGAGTCCGGCTAAAGGTATAGTCCGGCCATCCGGACACCCCCTAATCCAGGACTCCCTCAGTAGCCCTGTACCAGGCTTCAATGACGACGAGTCCGGCGCGCAGATTGTCTTCGGCATTGCAAGGCGGGTTCCTCCTCCAAGTACTTCATAGAAGATTTTGAACACAAAGATAGTGTCCGGCTCTGCAAAATAAGTTTCCACATATTGCCATAGAGAGAATAATATTTACACAAATCTAATCTACTGACGTATTCCATAGTGTGACGCACCACGACCAAGTCTTTATTCGAATCGTTTTATTATCCCACCTCAGCGCGTCATGCGAGGCGGTTTCCTTGGCACGTCTTGTTAAAGCAGAGATCGTGTCCCCTTATTCCAGGATTCTCATCAATATGGGCGTGGGTAACCCAACCACTTCTAGGACTCCTAGACTATAGGCAAGTCCAAACGGCCACGGAGAGGACGCTTGATATTCACCCTCTTTATAAAGGGACAAAGCTTTTATTTTTTCCCTCCCGTGCTCAATCGAATCCTTCCCCCACCTCAAGCTCAAACACCCAAAGTTCAGGTCAGGTGCTCCGAACCTTCAATCATGTCCAGATCTAGCCTTCAAGGCCGATGGGTGCCTTCCTCCGTCACAGAAGAACACATCAAAAAGTTGAGGGAGGCAAGATATCTGACCGCCGAGGTTTTGCATCGGCTGCCTGCCCGAGGGCAGGCCGTCCCCTCCCCCGAACCCAACGAGAACGTCGTGTTCGTCTCCCACTTCCTCCGAGGTCTAGGCCTTGCTCTGGATCCTTTCGTCAGGGGTTTGATGTTTTATTACGGGCTAGATTTCCATGATCTAGCTCTGGACTCCTTTCTTCATATCACGACATTTATTGTCGTGTGTGAGGCCTTCCTCCGGGTTACCCCTCACTTTGGCCTGTGGCTCAAGACCTTTGAAGTAAAGCCGAAGATGATCGAGGGGCAACATGCAGCATGTGGAGGTGCCTCAATATGCAAGATGACGGGAGCTCCATGGCCCAAGGGTTCCATTCTAGAGGTGTCTGAATTGTGGCAACAAGAGTTGTTCTACATCACGGCTCCTAGAAGTGCCAAGTGGGCAGCCGCCCCTGTTTTCCGCTCAGGCCCTCCACCACAACTGATGTCATGGATCAGCAGAGGTCTGAGCTGGGGTCCAGCCAAGGACGTGCCTATACTGCAAAGCCGCATTCGAGATCTCTTCAATGGAGATTTTAGTTTGGTTGCGGTAATACAAGTTATGCTGGTTCGTCAAGTCCAGCCTTGCAAACGCCAGCCCCTTCGCTTGCGGGAGTTCAATCCCGAGGGACCGTGTGTCATTCAAAATTTCCTCGGCCTGACGCACGAGGAGATGTACAAGTCATTCTTCAGACCTCAGGTAGAGTGTCCGGAAATCACCGAGGACGTGGACCTGAGCAGTAACCGCGCCGCCGAACAGGTAAGGAATCTTCCGGCCGAACATACTATCTCTCATTTGTTACGGAGTCATTTCTGAGAGTTTGCTTTTTGACCAGGACTGGCTAACAAAGGCGAAGTTGATTCGGTGTTCGGCCCCCCTCCCTGAGGGTTTGGACAATCCGGTATTGGAAAAGGTGCTCCAGGTCGCACCTTGCCCGGAGCCCTTGAAGGAAGATACTGGGGAGGATAATACGGGCGGACGCGGGCCCCCAACGCTGCCCATTCTAACCGAGGGAGCGAGCGTCTCCATGAAGGAAGACGACCGGAGGAGAAAAAGGACTGCGCCCGGGGATTCAAAAGCCGAAGCTTCCAAATGGGAGAAGAAGTCTCCCACAGAGGGTCCTACCTTGGGGGGTTCTTTTGCCGCACAAAGTCCGCGGGGGGATCAATTCTCCAGCAAGTCGTAAGTGACCCGCAATACTTTAATAGTATAGGTATGCCATCTTTTTCTTCTGAGAAAATAACCACCGCATATATATTTGCAGTTCGGGCCTTAGCCCCTCTCAAATGAGCTTGTCTTCGGGGGATCTTCTTCTGGAGATGATGGAGAGCGAAACGCCCCCTCCGGACTCCTCCGCTCCGGAAGCGGGCGACCCCGAAGTGTCGTCACGGAGGGCCTCTCCGAGTCCGGTGAGGCCAGAAGATAATCCCATTGACCCCCGAAGCTCCCAGTGTCCGGCTCCCGAAGAGAGCAGGAAAAAGAGTCCGGCACCATCTGGTGTGCGATCGGATGTTCTGAGGGAGTTGGTGGGGTGAGTAGCCATCTCAGATGAACATCGTGTGCTGATGAATACGGTGATGGAGAGAATCTCGTCCGCCGAAAGCGGATTGCATGAAGCTTTTATGAGTCTACTAACAGGCTTTGAGGTACGTAAAATAGTGTATGATAGTCCTGCACATGCTAGGTGTGCCCTGTGTAGATAGTAGCCTGTCGGTGTCAAAACCGGCGGATCTCGGGTAGGGGGTCCCGAACTGTGCGTCTAGGCCAGATGGTAACAGGAGGCAAGGGACACGAAGTTTTACCCAGGTTCGGGCCCTCTTGATGGAGGTAAAACCCTACATCCTGCTTGATTAATATTGATGATATGGGTAGCACAAGAGTAGATCTACCACGAGATCGGAGAGGCTAAACCCTAGAAGCTAGCCTTTGGTATGATTGTTGTTCTGTATGTTGTCCTACGGACTAAAACCCTCCGGTTTATATAGACGCCGGAGAGGGTTAGGGTTACACAAAGCCGGTTACAATGGTAGGAGATCTACATATCCGTATCGCCAAGCTTGCCTTCCATGCTAAGGAAAGTCCCTTCCGGACACAGGACGAAGTCTTAAATCTTGTATCTTCATAGTCCAGGAGTCCGGCTGAAGGTATAGTCCGGCCATCCGGACACCCCCTAATCCAGGACTCCCTCAGTAGCCCCTGAACCAGGCTTCAATGACGACGAGTCCGGTGCGCAGATTGTCTTCGGCATTGCAAGGCGGGTTCCTCCTCCAAGTACTTCACAGAAGATTTTGAACACAAAGATAGTGTCCGGCTCTGCAAAATAAGTTTCCACATATTGCCATAGAGAGAATAATATTTACACAAATCTAATCTGCTGACGTATTCCGTAGTGTGACGCACCACGGCCAAGCCTTTATTCGAATCGTTTTATTATCCCACCTCAGCGCGTCATGCGAGGCGGTTTCCTTGGCACGTCTTGTTAAAGCAGAGATCGTGTCCCCTTATTCCGGGATTCTCATCAATACGGGCGTGGGTAACCCAACCGCTTCTAGGACTCCTAGACTATAGGCAAGTCCAAACGGCCACGGAGAGGACGCTTGATATTCACCCTCTTTATAAAGGGACAAGGCTTTTATTTTTTCCCTCCCGTGCTCAATCGAATCCTTCCCCCACCTCAAGCTCAAACACCCAAAGTTCAGGTCAGGTGCTCCGAACCTTCAATCATGTCCGGATCTAGCCTTCAAGGCCGATGGGTGCCTTCCTCCGTCACGGAAGAAGACATCAAAAAGTTGAGGGAGGCCAGATATCTGACCGCCGAGGTTTTGCATCGGCTGCCTGCCCGAGGGCAGGCCGTCCCCTCCCCCGAACCCAACGAGAACGTCGTGTTCGTCTCCCACTTCCTCCGAGGTCTAGGCCTTGCTCTGGATCCTTTCGTCAGGGGTTTGATGTTTTATTACGGGCTAGATTTCCATGATCTAGCTCCGGACTCCTTTCTTCATATCACGACATTTATTGTCGTGTGTGAGGCCTTCCTCCGGGTTACCCCTCACTTTGGCCTGTGGCTCAAGACCTTTGAAGTAAAGCCGAAGATGATCGAGGGGCAACATGCAGCGTGTGGAGGTGCCTCAATATGCAAGATGACGGGAGCTCCATGGCCCAAAGGTTCCATTCCAGAGGTGTCTGAATTGTGGCAACAGGAGTGGTTCTACATCACGGCTCCTAGAAGTGCCAAGTGGGCGGCCGCCCCTGTTTTCCGCTCGGGCCCTCCACCACAACTGATGTCATGGATCAGCAGAGGTCTGAGCTGGGGTCCAGCCAAGGACGTGCCTATACTGCAAAGCCGCATTCGAGATCTCTTCAATGGAGATTTTAGTTTGGTTGCGGTAATACAAGTTATGCTGGTTCGTCAAGTCCAGCCTTGCAAACGCCGGCCCCTTCGCTTGTGGGAGTTCAATCCCGAGGGACCGCGTGTCATTCAAAATTTCCTCGGCCTGACGCACGAGGAGATGTACAAGTCATTCTTCGGACCTCAGGTAGAGTGTCCGGAAATCACCGAGGACGTGGGCCTGAGCAGTAACCGCGCCGCCGAACAGGTAAGGAATCTTCCGGCCGAACATACTATCTCTCATTTGTTACGAAGTTATTTCTGAGAGTTCGCTTTTTGACCAGGACTGGCTAACAAAGGCGAAGTTGATTCGGTGTTCGGCCCCCCTCCCTGAGGGTTTGGACAATCCGGTATTGGAAAAGATGCTCCAGGTCGCACCTTGCCCGGAGCCCTTGAAGGAAGATACTGGGGAGGATAATACGGGCGGACGCGGGCCCCCAACGCTGCCCATTCTAACCGAGGGAGCGAGCGTCTCCATGAAGGAAGACGACCGGAGGAGGAAAAGGACTGCGCCCGGGGATTCGGAAGCCGAAGCTTCCAAACGGGAGAAGAAGTCTCCCACAGAGGGTCCTACCTTGGGGGGTGCTTTTGCCGCACAAAGTCCGCGGGGGGATCAATTCTCCAGCGAGTCGTAAGTGACCCGAAATACTTTAATAGTACAGGTATGCCATCTTTTTCTTCTGAGAAAATAACCACCGCATATATCTTTGCAGTTCGGGCCTTAGCCCCTCTCAAATGAGCTCGTCTTCGGGGGATCTTCTTCCAGAGATGATGGAGAGCGAAACGCCTCCTCCGGACTCCTCCGCTCCGGAAGCGGGCGACCCCGAAGTGTCGTCGCGGAGGGCCTCTCCGAGTCCGGTGAGGCCAGAAGATAATCCCATTGACCCCCGAAGCTCCCAGTGTCCGGCTCCCGAAGAGAGCGGAAAAAGAGTCCGGCACCGTCTGGTGTGCGATCGGATGTTCTGAGGGAGTTGGTGGGGCGAGCGGCCATCTCAGATGAACACCGTGTGCTGATGAATACGGTGATGGAGAGAATCTCGTCCGCCGAAAGCGGATTGCATGAAGCTTTTATGAGTCTACTGACAGGCTTTGAGGTACGTAAAATAATGTATGATAGTCCTGCACATGCTAGGTGTGCCCTGTGTAGATAGTAGCCCCTGAGACTCTGGTTGTCGTCGGAAACGACGACGAACAGAGGATCATATTCCCAGGTAATAACCATACTGCCTCTATGTGCAGGTGATGGAAGCTCCGGTGGCTAGCCGGACTAGCGAGTTTGCCCATTTAAAACGGCAGTTGGATGCGGCAGACGCCGACATCGAGCTTGTTAACAAAAGGCTTGACGAGGCACAGGGTAAGTGTCATTATCTGGTAAACGCCACATAGTAAGAGCAGCATGATGCCAGTATCTTTAATATGTTGTGACTGCAGATGGAGCTGCCACTGTTGAAGCCTTGCGGGCAGAACTTGCCCGAGCCAAGGAACAAGCGAGGTTTGGTAATGCGGCTGCTTTGAAGGCGGCCGAAGAGTTGAAAGCCGAGAAGGCCGCGCATGGCGAGAGCCGAGATAAGATGGCCAAGATGGCCATAGAATTAAAAGCCGCCGCCGACCGTTGCCGGGTTCTTGAAAAGGAAAACCTAGCGAAGGCATCGGACCTTGAGAAGGCTGCTGCGACGAGAAAAGACATCCGCTCTGCTATGAGGGCGAAGAAGGAGGAGCTGCGGGAAGCCGGGGATATTGTAGCTGGGAAATCCTTTATGTTGCGGAGGAAGTTCGGAGATCCACGGTATGCCTCTCTGGATCGGCTGTGGAGTTCGGAGGATGTGTATATGGATTTGGCGGCGAGCGCTGCCGATGCGGCCAAGTACTTCCAGGGTCAGACGGACCGTGAAGTGGACCAGCTGTTTTGGACACAATTCCATTCTCCCGAGCGTCCGCTTTCATTGACTGACCAATTAGCCGAATGGGCCGAACTGAATAGGTTGTCCGGACTCGCCATGAGGTCTGTTGTGGATCAGCTATGGCCGGAAAGGCCAAAACCGAACAGCTATTTCAGCTTGGTGCAGCAGTTCCTTGACGTGGTGCCGCGCATTAATGCGATGAAGAGGTCGGCATGCATAGAGGGCTCACGGATGGCCTTTGCCCGTGTTAAAGCATACTGGGCGGAGATGGATGCTACCACTGTTGCAGCGCGGGATTCGGCCATAGGTCGAATGGCTGCTGAGCACTACTTTGAAGAAGTTCTTGAGGGTGCTCGTTTGATAGAGACCCAGTGCTCAAAAAATATTATGTTTGAGTGATATGTAATCTCATTGTAAGCGAAATGCTTTTATAAATTTTTATAAGGCTATTTTTATACTTTTGCCTGAAAGTAATATGATGCCTCCTGGGCGGCCGTTTATGTATACATGTGTATAACCTGAAAGATTGCAGCCGTCGGCTTCAACCCCCACGCATATAATGCGGAGGTGCTCGCAAAAAACACGCGTTCACACTTAACCCAACGTCTTGGTCCTATTAAGGAGGTGATAGCGGAGCGAGCGAGGCAACCGGACTATAATGCTTTAGCACTTTCACTTAGCCATAGGAGTTTGACAGTGGGGCTACTAGATAGCCCCTGGTGGCTCCGCACTCTCCCGATCCCGGGGTGCGTACATGCCTGGCCGGAAAACGGCCCTTCGTTAAGGCGGAGGAATTCTAACATTCCAACAGGTCATCGAGTGGTTGACCAGTCTCACGCTATATCATGACAGTCAGTTTTCGGCTTTCTCTACTGAGGTGCTCGTCCGGATGAACCAGGGCACAATCGCAGTAGTTCTCCTGGTGCTACCTTAGCCGGTAAAGCGGAACGTAAGGCACCAAAACACAGGAGCCGGGCAAACCCAACATTTGACCAAAGACAATGATTCGGAGCTGATGCATATAGGGCCAAACTCGCGACGCCGAACACTCCCTAAGGTATTCGGTCTTTGTGGTATAAACCGGGCCTAAATAATGGCCTTTGTAAGAAGCCCCTTGTGTCCAGGTACGTGCATTGTTCTGGCGTGGCCACATGCCAAGACGTCAGCATCCTTCTCAACGGTGGATATGTATCAACAAGAGACAGTAAAAAAGGTTTACGCAGGGTCTTAATCTAAAAAGAATCCTTGGAGCGGGTCCCTGCTGCACGTCTGCGCCTGTGTCTCCGTTGTGCCGTATCCTGGACGGGTGTAGCACGATGATCGTCTGTAAAAGAGAGGAATTTAGGTGAAAAAGTTGTCGTGCAAAAAGATAGTTTTTAAAGAAACCATGTATAATTCAAGATGAGAAGAAATTGCCACTTGTCTGCGCGCGTTGAGCCCCTTGTATTGACAAATAGGGGTGTGACCATTTATTCGGTATAAATAGCGGCGCCGGACTTGATTAGTTGTGTCTGAGGTCTTGACGACCTATTGGATGCTTTCGCTGGTCCGGGCGCCTTTAGTGTGCGGCTGCCAAGGCAGCCGCACTCTCTTCGGCGCGCAGAGATCGCTTGATATTTCCGTTCACTGAAATGATGCCACGTGGACCGGGCATCTTGAGTGTGAGGGAGGCGTAGTGTGGTATTGCATTAAAGCGAGCGAAAGCTTCGCGTCCGAGCAGTGCTTGATAGCCACTTTGGAACGGAGCGATGTGGAAGGTTAAATGCTCGCGACGGAAGTTATCGGGGGAGCCGAATATAACTTGTAGTAGGAGGGAGCCCGTACAACGAGCCCCTGGGCCTGGCGTTACTCCTTTAAAGGTAGTATTGCTATGGCGAATTTTTGTTGGGTCTAACCCCATCCCGCGGATTGTATCCTGATATATTAGGTTTAGATTGCTGCCACCATCCATCAAGACTCGTGTGAAGTGATATCCGCCAATTACTGGGTCTAATACCAGGGCAGCCCATCCTGCGCGTCGGATACTTGCTGAGTAATCGCGATGGTCGAAAGTGATCGGTTGAGACGACCAGTGGCAGGACTTCGCGGTGACAGGCACTTGGGTATATTTTCCTGGGAGTGCCGCGTTGTTTTTTCCCTTGATCACGTGTAACACATTTACTGTTTTGACTTCTGGTGGAAATTTCTTTTGTTCCCCAGTGTCTTGCTTGGGAGGCTCGTCCTCGTCTTCACTTGGTGTATCCTCCCCCTTGTGTACGGTGTTGAGCTTGCCGGACTGCTTGAAGACCCAACATTCTCTGTGGGTATGATTAGCAGGTTTACCAGGGGTACTATGGATCTGACATACTTGGTCCAGAATTTTGTTGAGGCTGGACAGTTCATCCCTGGTGCCTTTAGAGGGTGGCTTTTGACCTGGCCGAGAGCTTTTGAATCCGGCGTTTACTGCCGTGCCCTTCGTGCTGTCTTCTTTATTCCGGCGTTTGTTATTGCTGTTGCGCCGTGATTTCCCGTTTCCATCTCTAACTTCAGATGTACTGGGGTCGCTGGTGCTGCATCTGGCTAGCCAGCTGTCCTCACCCGCGCAAAAGCGGGTCATGAGGCTTGTTAATGCGGCCATCGTTCTCGGCTTATTTTGGCCGAGGTGTCTGGCGAGCCATTCGTCACGGACGCTATGCTTAAAAGCTGCCAAGGCTTCGGCGTCCGGACAGTCGACAATCTGGTTCTTTTAGTAAGAAACCTGTTCCAAAGCTTTCGGGCTGACTCTCCGGGCTGTTGAGTTATATGACTCAAATCGTCCGCATCCGGAGGTCGGACATAAGTCCCTTGAAAATTTGCCCGAAAGGCGTCTTCGAGCTCTTCCCAACTTCCAATGGAGCTTTCGGGGAGGCCTTTAAGCCAGTGACGAGCTGGCCCTTTGAGCTTGAGGGGTAAGTACTTGATGGCGTGGAGATCATCTCCTCGAGCCATATGGATATGAAGGATGTAGTCCTCAATCCAGACCCCAGGGTCTGTTGTTCCGTCGTATGTCTCTATGTTTACGGGTTTGAATCCCTCTGGAAATTCATGGTCCAGCACCTCATCGGTGAAACATAGGGGGTGTGCGGCACCCCTGTAGCTGGGTGTACCGCGTTGTTCGGATGTTTGTTGTGTTGCATTGTATGCTGGGGCACGCTTGCGTGGTCCATAGATGGATCTTGTTGCGTCGTCCTTTGGGTGCGAGCCCTCGCATGGGTTGCGTGTTGTATTGTGAGTGGCGTTGTATGCCGCTCTGTGTTGGTAGAGGGGTCATCTATCCGGCTAGGTGGCTGCTTCGATATTTGGTTGTGGGGGGTCTGAGGCCTCCTCATCGAATTCAGGTAGCAGCTTCCGCTTTGGGTAGCTCTTGGAGGGGCGATTGTCGCCGTACCTCGCTGCTGTGTTGAGTATTTTACTCCATCTGATTTGGAGTGTGTCTTGCGCAACCTTGAGCCTTTGCTTCTGCTTTTTAAGACTCCTCGCAGTGGCAACAAGCCTTTTACGGGCATTCTGCTGCTCCGGGTGCCTGTCCTGCGTTATGTCGTCTGAACCATTATCCTTCATAGAATTTGTTTGTTCGGTTTGATTATCCGGATTGCCGTTGTCCGGCAGCGGTTCGCCCTGCTCCAGCGCTGGGTCTGTGTGATCGTTATTTCTGTCGAGGTGGGATTTGGGGCGGCGCTTGCGTCGCCGCTTTGACTGCTTCTCGAGGGAACAAGCCTTCGGTGCGTTCTTCCGCTCCTCGTCGTCATCTTTTGGTGCGTCCACCATGTATACGTCATATGACGAGGTGGCTTTCCAGGGCCCAATAGGCGCTGGTTCTTCATCGTCTCCTTCATCGTCGTCCATACCGTCGATGTCTTCGGAGTCGAAGTCGAGCATGTCGGTTAAATCGTCAACAGTGGCTACAAAGTGGGTGGTGGGTGGGCTTTGAATTTCTTCATCGTCCGTATCCCAACCTTGTTGACCGTAGTCCGGCCAGGGCTTTCCTGATAAAGAGAGAGAGACTTTAGTGTCTTCAGAATATCGCGGAAAGGCGAGTGCTGAAAGATGTCCGCGACAGTAAACTCCATGATCGGCGCCCAATCGGATTCGATCGGCAGGGGCACGGAGGGTTCGGAGTCCAGAGAGGAGTCCGGCTCCTTGGAGTCACGAGTCTCGCAGAGTGCGGGGCTGGTGTTCGGCTCGATCGCCGTTGGGATCGCAGCCCCCGAGGCAGCGTCCAACCACCCATCCTCGATCGGCGCAGTTGGCTCCAAATTAAGGGTCGAAGCCGATGCGGGTGCGGCCTCCAGGGCACTGTTCGGCGGCAGAGCTAGATCATGCTCGTCGTGACAGTGCGGCGCGCTCGGCAGTGGCTCGAATCCGTCGAAGATCAAGTCCCCGCGGATGTCAGCCGTGTAGTTCAAACTTCCAAATCTGACCTGACGGCCAGGGGCATAGCTTTCGATCTGCTCCAGATGGCCAAGTGAATTGGCCCGCAGTGCGAAGCCGCCGAGACGAAGATTTTTCCGGGAAGGAAGGTCTCTCCCTGGACTGCATCACTATTGATGGTCGTAGGAGCCATCAAGCCTAACGGCGACGACACAGAGGAATTCTCAATGAAAGCACCAATGTCAGTGTCAAAACCGGCGGATCTCGGGTAGGGGGTCCCGAACTGTGCGTCTAGGCCGGATGGTAACAGGAGGCAAGGGACACGAAGTTTTACCCAGGTTCGGGCCCTCTTGATGGAGGTAAAACCCTACGTCCTGCTTGATTAATATTGATGATATGGGTAGTACAAGAGTAGATCTACCACGAGATCGGAGAGGCTAAACCCTAGAAGCTAGCCTATGGTATGATTGTTGTTCTGTATGTTGTCCTACGGACTAAAACCCTCTGGTTTATATAGACACCGGAGAGGGTTAGGGTTACACAAAGTCGGTTACAATGGTAGGAGATCTACATATCCGTATCGCCAAGCTTGCCTTCCACGCCAAGGAAAGTCCCTTCTGGACACGGGACGAAGTCTTCAATCTTGTATCTTCATAGTCCAGGAGTCCGGCTGAAGGTATAGTCCGGCCATCCGGACACCCCCTAATCCAGGACTCCCTTAATGTCCAAAATAGTAGATAATATAGCATGGAGCAATCAAAAATTATAGATACGTTGGAGACGTATCAAGCATCCCCAAGCTTAATTCCTGTTGTCCTCGAGTAGGTAAATGATAAAAATAGAATTTTTGATGCGGAGTGCTATTTGGCATAATTTTAATGTAATTCTTCTTAATTGTGGTATGAATACTCAGATCCGAAAGATTCAAGACAAAAGTTCATATTGACATTAAAATAATAATACTTCAAGCATACTAACAAAGCAATTGTGCCTTCTCAAAATAACATGGCCAAAGAAAGTTCATCCTTACAAAATCATATAGTTTAGTCATGCTCCATTTTCGTCACACAAGAATGCTCTCATCATGCACAACCCCGATGACAAGCTAAGCAATTGTTTCATACTTTAGTAATCTCAAACCTATAAACTTTCACGCAATATATGAGCGCGAGCCATGGACATAGCACTATGGGTGGAATAGAATATAATGAGGGGGGTTATGTGGAGAAGACAAAAAGGAGAAAGTCTCACATCAACGAGGCTAATCAATGGGCTATGGAGATGCCCACCGATTGATGTTAATGCAAGGAGTAGGGATTGCCATGCAACGGATGCACTAGAGCTATGAATGTATGAAAGCTCAACAAAATAAACTAAGTGGGTGTGCATCCAACTTGCTTGCTCACGAAGACCTAGGGCACTTGAGGAGGCCCATTGTTGGAATATACAGGCCAAGTTCTATAATGAAAATTCCCACTAGTATATGAAAGTGACAAAACAAGAGACTCTCTATCATGAAGATTACGGTGCTACTTTGAAGCACAAGTGTGGCAAAGGATAGTAACATTGTCCCTTCTCTCTTTTTCTCTCATTTTTTATTTAGACTTTTCTCCCTTTTTTAATATGGCCTTTCTCTCTCTTTTTTTATAATTCCTCACTTGGGACAATGTTCTAGAAAATGATGATCATCACACTTCTATTTATTTTACAACTCAATTATCACAACTCGATACTAGAAAAAAAGATGACTCTATATGAATGCCTCCGGCGGTGTACCGGGATATGCAATGGACCAAGAGTGACATGTATGAAAGAATTATGAACGGTGGCTTTGCCACAAATACTATGTCAACTACATGATCATGCTAAGCAATATGACAATAATGAATGTGTCATGATAAACGGAATGGTGGAAAGTTGCATGGCAATATATCTCGGAATGGATATGGAAATGCCATAATAGGTAGGTATGGTGGCTGTTTTGAGGAACATATAAGGAGGTTTATGTGTGAAAGAGCGTATCATATCACGGGGTTTGGATGCACCGGTGAAGTTTGCGCCAACTCTCAATGTGAGAAAGGGCAATGCACGGTACCGAAGAGGCTAGCAAGGATGGAAGGGTGAGAGTGCGTATAATCCATGGACTCAACATTAGTCATAAAGAACTCACATACTTATTGCAAAAATCTACAAGTCATCAAAAACCTCGGCACTATGCGCATGCTCCTAGGGGGATAGATTGGTAGGAAAAGACCATCGCTCGTCCCCGACCGCCACTCATAAGGAGGACAATCAAATAACACCTCATGTTTCAAATTTGTTACATAACGTTTACCATACGTGCATGCTACGAGACTTGCAAACTTCAACACAAGCATTGCTCAATTTCACAACTACTCAACTAGCACGACTTTGATATTATTACCTCCATATCTCGAAACAATCATCAAGCATCAAACTTCTCTTAGTATTCAAAACACTCATAAGAAAATTTTACTAATCTTGAATACCTAGCATATTAGGATTTTAAGCAAATTACCATGCTATTTAAGACTCTCAAAATAATCTAAATGAAGCATGAGAGATCAATAGTTTCTATAAAACAAATCCACCACCGTGCTCTAAAAGATATAAGTGAAGTACTAGAGCAAAACTATATAACTCAAAAGATATAAGCGAAGCACATAGAGTATTCTAACAAATTCCAAATCATGTATGGCTCTCTCAAAAGATGTGTACAGCAAGGATGATTGTGGTAAACTAAGAAGTAAAGACTCAAATCATACAAGACGCTCCAAGCAAAACACATATCATGTGGTGAATAAAAATATAGCTCCAAGTAAAGTTACCGATAGAAGTAGACTAAAGAGGGGATGCCTTCCGGGGCATCCCCAAGCTTTGGCTTTTAGGTGTCCTTAGATTATCTTGGGGGTGCCATAGGCATCCCCAAGCTTAGGCTCTTGTCACTCCTTGTTCCATAATCCATCGAATCTTTACCCAAAATTTGAAAACTTCACAACACAAAACTCAAAGTAGAAAATCGCGTGAGCTCCGTTAGCGAAAGAAAACAAAAGACCACTTCAAAGTACTGTAATGAACTCATTATTTATTTATATTGGTGTTAAACCTACTGTATTCCAACTTCTCTATGGTTTATAAACCATTTTACTAGCCATAGATTCATCAAAATAAGCAAACAACACACGAAAAACAGAATCTGTCAAAAACAGAACAATCTGTAGTAATATGTATCTAGCGCAAGATCTGGAACCCCAAAAATTATAAAATAAATTTCTGGACGTGAGGAATTTATCTATTAATCATATGCAAAAAGAATTAACTAAATAGAGTTTTCCAAATAAAAATGGCAGCAGTTCTCGTGAGCGCTAAAGTTTCTGTTTTTTACAGCAAGTTTAACAAGACTTTCCCCAAGTCTTCCCAACGGTTCTACTTGGCACAAACACTAATTAAACACAAAGAACACAACCAAAACAGAGGCTAGATAAATTATTTATTACTAAACAGGATCAAAAAGCAAGGAATAAAAATAAAATTGGGTTGCCTCCCAACAAGCGCTACCGTTTAACGCCCCTAGCTAGGCATAACAAGCAAGGATAGATCTAGGTATTGCCATCTTTGGTAGGCAATACATAAGTGGATCTCATAATAGATTCATAAGGTAATTTAATTTTATTTTTAGGAAATTGTTCCATGCCTTTCCTTAATGTAAATTGGAATCTAATATTTCCTTCCTTCATATCAATAATTGCACCAATCGTTTTAAGGAAAGGTCTACCAAGAATAATAGGGCATGAAGGATTGCAATCTATGTCAAGAACAATAAAATCTACGGGCACATAATTCATATTTGTAACAATAAGAACATCATTAATTCTTCCCATAGGTTTCTTAATAGTGGAATCCGCAAGGTGCAAGTTTAGAGAGCAATCATCAAAATCACGGAAACCTAACAAATCACACAAGGTCTTTGGAATCATGGAAACACTAGCACCCAAATCACATAAAGCATAGAATTCATGGTCTTTAATTTTAATTTTAATAGTTGGTTCCCATTCATCATAAAGTTTTCTAGGGATAGAAACTTCCAATTCAAGTTTTTCTTCATAAGATTGCATCAAGGCATCAACGATATGTTTAGTAAACGCTTTATTTTGACTATAAGCGTGAGGAGAATTTAGCACGGATTGCAACAAGCAAATGAAATCAATCAAAGACCAATTTTCATAGTTAAATTCCTTGAAATCCATAATAGTGGGTTTAGCAACATCAAGGGTTTTAATTTCTTCAATCCCACTTTTATCAATTTTAGCATCAAGATCAAAAAATTCCAAATTCTTGGACCGCCTTCTAGGTAAAGGTGGATCATATTAAGTCCCATCATTATCAAGATTCATATTGCAAAACAAATATTTAATAGTGGACACATCAATAACTTTTATATCTTCATCTTTATTTTCATAGGAACTAGAAGAACACACTCTTATAAAGGCATCTTTCTTAGCATGCATCCTAGCGGTTCTTTCTTTGCACTCATCAATGGAAATTCTCATGGCTTTGAGAGACTCATTGTATCATGCTTAGGTGGAATAGATCTAAGTTTCAAAGAATCAACATCAAGAGAAATTCTATCAACGTTCCTAGCCAACTCATCAATCTTAAGCATTTTTTCTTCCATCAAAGCATTGAACTTTTTGCGAGGTAATAAATTCTTTAATATTAGATTCAAAATCAGAGGGCATATTATTATAATTTCCATAAGAATTGTTGTAGGAATTACCATAATTATTAGAGGGATTACTAGGATAAGGCCTAGGATTGAAATTTCCTCTATACGCATTGTTACCAAAATTGTTCCTACCAACAAAATTCACATCCATAGATTCATTATTATTCTCAATCAAAGTAGACAAGGGCATATCATTAGGATCGGAAGAAACACTCTTACTAGCAAATAATTTCATAAGTTCATCCATCTTTCCACTCAAAACATTAATTTCTTCTATTGCATGCACCTTTTTATTACTTGATCTTTCAGTATGCCATTGAGAATAATTAACCATAATATTATCTAGGAGTTTAGTAGCTTCTCCTAAAGTGATTTCCATAAAAGTGCCTCCCGCGGCCGAATCTAAAAGATTTCTAGAAGCAAAATTCAATCCGACATAAATTTTTTGTGTAATCGTCCACAAATTCAAACCATGAGTAGGGCAATTACGTATCATTAATTTCATTCTCTCCCAAGCTTGTGCAACATGTTCATGATCAAGCTGCTTAAAATTCATAATATCGTTTCTAAGGGAGATGATCTTAGCGGGAGGAAAATACTTAGAGATAAAAGCATCTTTGCACTTATTCCATGAATCAATACTATTTTTAGGCAAAGACGAAAACCAAGCTTTAGCACAATCTCTAAGAGAAAAAGGAAATAGCTTCAATTTAACAATATCATTATCCACATCTTTCTTCTAAGCAAAAAAGGCATCTTCACTAGGAAGGTCGGAAAATGGATCTTTCATGACAAGATTCAGCAAAGCAGTATTAATTTCACAAGATTCAGCATCGGTAAGAGGAGCAATCGGAGTGCTAATAAAATCATTATTGTTGGTATTGGTGAAGTCACACAATTTAGTGTTATCTTGAGCCATCGTGACAAGCAAGCAAACTAACACACAAGCAAACAAAAAGCAAGCGGGCAAAAAGAGGCAAACGGGGAAGAGAAGGAGGATAGAGAGAGAGGGCGACTGAAGCGGCAAGGGTGAAGTGGGGGAGAGGAAAACAAGAGGCAAATGGCAAATAATGTAATGCGGGAGATAAGGGTATGTGATGGGTACTTGGTATATTGACTTTTGCGTAGACCTCCCCGGCAACGGCGCCAGAAATCCTTCTTGCTACCTCTTGAGCACTGCGTTGGTTTTCCTCGAAGAGGAAGGGATGATGCAGCAAAGTAGCATAAGTATTTCCCTCAGTTTTTGAGAACCAAGGTATCAATCTAGTAGGAGGCTACGCGCCAGTCCCTCGCACCTGCACAAAACAAATAAATCCTCGCAACCAACACGATAAGGGGTTGTCAATCCCTACACGGCCACTTACGAGAGTGAGATCTAATAGATATGATAAGGTAATATTTTTGGTATTTTTGTGATAAAGATGCAAAGTAAAATAAAAGCAAAGTAAAAAGCAAAGGAAATAACTAAGTATTGGGAGATTAATATGATGAAGATAGACCCGGGGACCATAGGTTTCACTAGTGGCTTCTCTCGAGAGCATAAGTATTCTACGGTGGGTGAACAAATTACTGTTGAGCAATTGACAGAACTGAGCATAGTTATGAGAATATCTAGGTATGATCATGTATATAGGCATCACGTCCGAGACAAGTAGACCGACTCCTGCCTGCATCTACTACTATTAATCCACTCATCGACCGCTATCCAGCATGCATCTAGAGTATTAAGTTGATGAAAACAGAGTAATGCCTTAAGCAAGATGACATGATGTAAAGGGATAAACTCATGCAATATGATGAAAACCCCATCTTGTTATCCTCGATGGCAACAATACAATACGTGCCTTGCTGCCCCTACTGTCACTGGGAAAGGACACTCCAAGATTGAACCCAAAGCTAAGCACTTCTCCCATTGCAAGAAAGATCAATCTAGTAGGCCAAACCAAACTGATAGTTCGAAGAGACTTTCAAAGATAACCAATCATACATAAAAGAATTCAGAGAAGATTCAAATATTGTTCATAGATAGACTTGATCATAAACCCACAATTCATCGGTCTCAACAAACACACCGCAAAAACAAGATTACATCGAATGGATCCCCACAAGAGAGGGGGAGAACATTGTATTGAGATCCAAAAAGAGAGAAGAAGCCATCTCGCTACTAACTATGGACCCGTAGGTCTGAGGTAAACTACTCACACTTCATCGGAGGGGCTATGGTGATGATGTAGAAGCCCTCCGTGATCGATGCCCCCTCCGGTGGAGCTCCGGAACAGGCCCCAAGATGGGATCTCGTGGATACAGAACATTGCGGCGGTGGAATTAGGGGTTTGGCTCCGTATCTGGTCATTTGGGGGTACGTAGGTATATATAGGAGGAAGGAGTATGTCGGTGGAGCAACAGGGGGCCCACGAGAGTGGAGGGCGCGCCTGGGGGGGGGGGGGGAGGCGCGCCCCCTACCTCGTGGCCTCCTCTTTTGTTTCTTGACGTAGGGTCCAAGTCCCCTTGATCACGTTCGGTGAGAAAATCACGTTCCCGAAGGTTTCATTCCGTTTGGACTCTGTTTGATATTCCTTTTCTTTGAAACCCTGAAATAGGCAAAAAACAACAATTCTGGGCTGGGCCTCCGGTTAATAGGTTAGTCCCAAAAATAATCTAAAAGTGGATAATAAAGCCCAATAATGTCCAAAATAGTAGATAATATAGCATGGAGCAATCAAAGATTATAGATACGTTGGAGACGTATCAATCATCAAGTGAGAAACAAACCTTCAATGAAGAATTGAGCCTAATGGTGAAGAACTTTTTTTTGAATATTCTAATGATGAAGAAC
The DNA here is from genome assembly GCF_018294505.1 of Triticum aestivum. Classification (NCBI taxonomy): domain Eukaryota; kingdom Viridiplantae; phylum Streptophyta; class Magnoliopsida; order Poales; family Poaceae; genus Triticum; species Triticum aestivum. Next base: position 245,715,262 of record NC_057794.1, read on the forward strand.
TTCAACAAGTTCTACAAGAGTAGAAGCAAAGAGAGAAGTTCCAAGTCAAGGTCCTACAATGATAAAAGATCTTCTAGTCGAGAGCGAAATTGCTACAATTGTGGAAGACCCGGACACTATTCCAATGAGTGTACGACACCCTACAAGAGAAGAGAAGATTCTCCAAAAAGAAGAAGTAGAAGAGAAGAATCACCATCAAGAGAGAGAAGGAGTAGAGATGATTGTTATGAACAAAGAACATCCCGGAGAAGCAAAGATTCAGAAAGGAAGGACAAGTCATCAAGGAGCTACACAAAACGAAGACATCAAGCTCATGTTGGTGAATGGGTATCCGGCTCCGACTCTGATAATCAATCCGAGAGAAGCTATCACTCTGACTCCGAATATACTCAAGATGAAGGTGTTGCCGGTCTAGCACTTGTGTCAACCAACTCCTATGACATATTTGATTCACCAAATGAAGGACTTGGAATATGCTCCATGGCTAAAGGCCCAAAGGTATCACACCCCGAGTATGTTGATTTCAATAGTGATGAAGATGACTTGTTAGGTGATGATGATTTAGTTGTTGACAACTCTAGTGATGAATACTATGATGAAACGTCAATTAATCATGCTAATCAAGATAAAACGAATGACAATGATAAGGAGAAGATTGAGTTTCTAACTAAAGAACTAAACACTCTTAAGTTAGCTCATGAAACTATCTTAGGAGATCATCAAGAACTTAAGGACTCATGATAAATTACATTTTGAAAAGCTCAACCTTGAGGAAGAGCATGAGTTCTTAAAGGCAATCAATGATGATCTTCGCAAGAACAATTCTTCTTACATTGCCAAGTGTTTGCTCTTATCCACTTACATGCCTCAAGTCAAGTCTAGTAACAAGAACAAGAAAGATTCTTCCTCTAATAGTGACAATAATCATGTTAAATCCAATGTTGTTGCTTCTAGTAGTTCTCTTGATTCCACTAATGATTCTCTTAGCCAAGTTACACTTGAGCAAAAAAATAGCTTATTGAAGGGAATTATAGAGAAAGGTGTTTACAAGAGCCTTGCCGGGAGTAAGCAATTCGAGGAAATTGTACGCAAGCAAGGAAGACACCGGAAGAACCAAGGTGTTGGTTTTGAATGAAAGTTCAATGCCAGTGGAGTTGAGTGGGAAGAAGATCAATACCCCAAGACGAAGTTTGTTCCTCAACAAAATAAGTATGATCATACTTCCTTCAAAGGGACACATGCTCAAGATGATCTTCCACCACATGACGACGAGCAAAAAGGCAAGGATAAGCTTTAAGAGGAAATTGATGCATTTGAAGAAGCACCCAAGGCCTTGGTCAAGTGGGTTCCCAAGACTATATCAAGTTCTACTTCATCAAGTACGACTACAACTCCAAGGGTTCCCATCAAGATGATGTGGATCCCAAATAAGAAGAACTAGAGAGCTCCTGAGGGTGACTCCGCCAACATACTTCACTCTTATCATTTTGGCAAGAACAAGTGCAATCAACTTCCACATCTTGCACTAGTTCAAGGAGTCACAAACCCTCTTGTTGGTAAGACAAGGGACAAGGTAACCTAATGCTTTCATAGACATCATCTTGTGTGTGCATCACTCTATGTCTATGGATATCCTTGTTTGTTCCTTGTGGGACTAAACCGTGTAGGTATTGAAAGTGCAACTCACTCCAAAGGATTGCTCCAAATGATCTACATCTACATTGAGCATCCACATCTTCAACACCTACATGAAGTCATCATCGACAAAACCCAAGGTCAGTTCATCCCTCTTAGGGGGGATCTCACATCTAGGGGAGATTTACTCTAAAATTGAGCTAAAGCAACTCTAATGGTGTGAACACAACAATGCTTTATGTAAAAGTGGTAACCCCACTTGTGCTTAAACGATGAGTATGACCTATGATCAAATGTTCTCATTTGACTCCTAAGTCAATATACTCATATATAGATGACCTAGTCATCGCCAATTGCTTGATAGATGCTAGAATTGGTTGTGCATGCTTTGCCACATATTTCACTTGCCATTTTATTGTGTGAGCATGTTGGTTGCATAATTTACTCATTTGAGGACATCCACTTGTTGTTTTGATTGTTTGGTTCCTTTTTGTTTTGCCAAGTAGATGGACAAGAATGCCTACGAACCTTTTCTAGCTATCTATGCTTTTCTTGTCTCAAACTCTATTCATGCTACATCGCAAAGTTTGATCAAGTCAGATTTGAACCACTCTGTGTGAGGAGCACTCGGAGTCCCCGATTCGTCATAGACTTAAACTTCCAAAACTTCTTTGTGCGTTTCGGTCTGACCGATTCATCCATTTCAGTCATACCGAGATCACTAAGTCGATCTAGGTTTTCAATCTGGGTGCAACGATTTGAAATTTTCGGTCACACCGAGTTGCAGTAACTGCTTGCAGTTATGAATCTCGGTGCCACCGAGTTGTTCCACTCGATCACACAGACAGGGTCGGGCTATATATCCCCGGGCTAAAATTTGGAAAACTTTCCGAACCCCTTCACCCACGCTCAGCCTGCTCTGCCTCCCTGGGTCTCTGGATCGTCCTCCTCATCGCCAGCTGCCTCCCGCTGCTGGTCTCGGCCGCCGTCAACGGAAATCGTCTCCGCCGTTGCTGCCGTAGAAGGTCCATCGCCGCACTTAGGGTATGGACTTGATCCTTGTGCTAATCTCACTCTGATTCCTAGCACATTGTTTTGCCATGTATCTTGCCACGATTGAGATCACTCTATCCAGCAAAATCACTCAGTAGTTTAGTTGTGGATTGAAAATTTAGGGTTAGGTTTCCGCCGAAATCATCTCGGACCAACCGAGTTGTTGAAATCGGCTCCACCGATTTGGCTAAGGCCATTGCACATGTGATTCTCGGTCTGACCGAGAATTGCAAATCGGTGTGACCGAGTTCAATTCTTTGTGAAACCCTAGCAGTCTCGGTGCCACCGAACTGTGACTCGGTCTGACCGAGTTCACTAGTTTAGGTTCCAAAAGCTGCTTCGGTATCACCGAGTCTTCAAATCGGTAGATCCGAAATGCTTTCTATGGAAAACTAAAACTAAGTTTTTGACTCACTCTTTTGAAAAAACCTCTTCACTTTGTGATGCTCATCAAATCTATCTCATCTATATCTATTCACAGGGTCTGCTGTTAGTGTTTGCATCATGTCAGATCAGAGTGACAGTCAGAACAAGTCTGAGGAGCAAGTTAACATGAGTGAGGGCACTAGTCCCTCTAGCAGCTTTGATGAGGGAAGAAGGAGTACACCCAACAACTTGCCTAAGGCAGCCACTAGGACTAGAAAGAAGAGAACCTCAGATTCTGAGGATGAGGACTATGTGGCTGTTGAGGTAGAGGCCACCTCAAAGAGGAAAGTCCTGAAAAAGGAATATGGCACAGCTGCTGCCACTAAGCTAGGAGTGAGGACAAAGGTTCCTACCAAGAGAGTTCCCATGTCAAAGGCCAGAACATCCACTCAAGAGACTTTGGGATCTGCACCCAAAGAACAGGTTGTGGCAGAGAAGAAAAGGAAGGAAAGGGTCAAGAAGACCACTGCCAGAGTGCTTGGCAGATCTTCAATGATGAGAGATTCTGAAGAAGAGGAAGAGGATGCAGCACTAGCACCGAAAGCTCAAAAGCTCATGGGAGATGCAATTAAGTCAGGGGCTGCTCCATCTAAGCCCAAAACTGCTCCTAAGACTGCTGCTCCAGCTCCAAAGCCAAAACCTAAGAGGAGCACCAGGAACATCCCTACTGAGGAGAAGAACAAGGCCCCAGTGCCTCAAGCTGCTGAAGAAGAAGAGGATTCTGTTGTTTTGAGTAAGTTGAAGCCCAAGATCCCTGATCACAATGATGCACACCCAGTTGCAGAGAATATGAAAATCAGGAAGGATTCAGGAGAAGGACTACTGTGGACTACAGGTTCCATACAAAGGAACAACAGGACTTCTATGAGACTATTTTACTTGACAAAAAGCCCATAGTGTGTGACATGAGATGGGTTGATTGGAAATTCATTGAGGAAAATGAATATCACTTCCTTGGTGTATATGACAGCTTCAAGGCATGTGGATTCGATGAGTTTGTGGCTCAGAAGCTCACAAAGTGGAATGATGAGCTTATTATGTAATTCTACTCCATAGCTCATTTCTACCCAGATGGAAGGATTGTCTGGATGTTTGAAGGTACTAGGTACCAGTCAACGGTTGAAGAATGGGCAAAATTGATCAATGCTCCTGAGGAGAATGAAGATGACCTGGATGTCTATGCCAAGAAGAAGAAGGATCACAACACCATGGCACATATGTACAAAGAGATCCCAGATGCTGCTCTTGAGACACACAAATTTGGATAAGTACATTACCTTCTGTCAGGTTTGCCAACAATTAACTAGATCCTCAGGCACACTCTATTGCCAAAGTTAGGTGATCACAAGATGATCAGAGGCCATGCAATTAACCTTCTTCACATATTTGATGTGCCTCAAAAGTTCAAAGTCATGAGCCTAATTGTGGAAACCATAAAGAGAATAGCTACAGATCAGAAGAGAAGTTGTGGGTATGCCCCACAGATCCAGGAGCTAATCAACTCCAAGATGGGCACTGGCACATATCTGTTGGACAAGGAACACATGCCCATCTACCCAGACTTTGAGGACAACACTTTGGTGATGGATGAGAATGAACCATCTTCTGTGCAAGCACAAGCAAAGAGGGAGAAGGCAAGGACTGAAAAGGCTGCAAAGATGCCAACCATTGATGAGGCATCTCAGTATCTTCTGAAGAGCAATCAAGATCAACTTGGCTACTTGATTGCCTCCACTATGAGGATTGAGAAGGGATTGGCCACCGTGACTCAAAACCAGGAGAGCTTGGAGAGGATCATGGAGCAGAAGTTCTATGATTTAGATGTGAAGGTCACTGAGATACAGTCAGTTGTTGAGCAACTTCAGGATGAAGTGCAGGAGAAGAAGGGCAAGTCTACCACTGATGCTTTTGCTAGAGCGCCCAGAGGACAGAGATCTGCTGCAGTGCCAATTACAGACACCAGAGCAACTTCATCTGCACCAGCTACAGCTTCAGTGCCACCAACTCCAGCACCCACTCCACCAGCTCCATCTACATCAACTGATGCCTTCGTCCTTGGAGTTTTATCTACACCACCACCTGAAGACCAAGCCTGAGAGTCAATCTAGTACTATGCATTTTTTATAAACTTTTTGGTGACTTATTGCCAAAGGGGGAGAAAATGTATAGATCATAGGCTTCGAGAGAGTGTTGCTCTTTGTTCTCTCTTGTTTTTTGGTGGTTGAACTTTGTTATTTGCTTGTTTGAGATACTTTATGCTTTTGTGTGACACTTGGATGATCATGGATGTGTTTGATCATATACTACCTTAATGCTTGTTGGATGACATTATCCTTTTATATCCCCATATGATCATTCACCTTGCTTGGTGATGAGTGCATGTATTTAATTATTATAATTTTTGAGCGCTCCACCAAGATGTATGTGACATGGAAGAGTAACTCATGATCCTAGATCATTGTGCATTTGCAGTCCAAAGCAAATCTTAAACTATGCACAAATTTAGGGGAGCTCTTGCTTTTCACATACTTCTCAAAGCGACAATGTTTTTCACTCTTATTATTATTTGTCGAAGCTTTGATCTATATGTTGTCATCAATTACCAAAAAGGGGGAGATTGAAAGTGCAACTATCCCTAGGTGGTTTTGGTAATTCCTAACAACATATAGCTCACTGAGCTAATGCTATTTCAAGATTAATATCTCAGGAAAGCTCAATGATTGGCATGGCATGGATGAGAAAAGTGGACCCCTCAAAATGCTAAGGACAAAAGGATTGGCTCAAGCTCAAAGCTCAAGACTCTACATTTTCTATTTTAGTGATCCAAGATCACATTGAGTCTATAGGAAAAGCCAATACTATCAAGGAGGGATGAGGTGTTGCTTAATGAGGCTCTTGCTCAAAATGCTTAGTGATATGCTCCAAAGCCCTCAACTACTTTCTCACATCCACATATGACCTAAACCAAAAGTCAAACTCGGCCCACCGATTCTTTGTATCCGGCGCCACCGAGTTCAGATGTCATAGCCACTGCCACAAACCCTAGGCAAATCGGTCTCACCGATAGGGATCTCGGTCCCACTGAGATGAGCGATCGGTCCCACCGAGATTGCAATGTAAACTCTCTGTTTCCCTTTCGTAACATTTCGGTCTCACCGAAATGAGCGAATCGGTCCCACCGAGTTTACCTGACCAACTCTCTGGTTAACTTATTACCAAAATCGGTCTCACCGAGTTTGTGTAATCGGTCTCACCGAGATTATGTTATGCCCTAACCCTAACCATATCGGTCCTACCGAGTTGCATGTCGGTCCCACCGAAAATCCTAACGGTCACTAGCTTTGCTAAATCGGTCCAACCGAGTTTATCAATTTGGTCCCACCGAGATTGGCAAGTTGTGTGTAATGGTTAGATTTTGTGTGGAGGCTATATACACTTCCAACTTACTTTTTCTGAGAGAGAACCACCTACACTTGTGTTGAGGCCAAGATATTCCATTCTTACCATATGAATCTTGATCTCTAGTCTTCCCCAAGTTGCTGTCCACTCAAATCTTCTTTCCACCAAATCCATATCCTGCGAGGGAGAGTTGAGTGTTGGGGAGACTATCATTTGAAGCACAAGAGCAAGGAGTTCATCATCAACACACCATTTGTTACTTCTTGGAGAGTGGTGTCTCCTAGATTGGCTAGGTGTCACTTGGGAGCCTCCAACAAGATTGTGGAGTTGAACCAAGGAGTTTGTAAGGGCAAGGAGATCGCCTACTTCATGAAGATCCACCGCTAGTGAGGCAAGTACTTCGTGGGCGACGACCATGGTGGGATAGACAAGGTTGCTTCTTCGTGGACCTTTTGTGGGTGGAGCCCTCCGTGGACTCGCGCAGCCGTTACCCTTCGTGGGTTGAAGTCTCCATCAATGTGGATGTACGATAGCACCACCTATCGGAACCACGACAAACACATCCATGTCTCCTATTGCGTTTGAATCCTCCAAACCCTTCCCTTTACATTCTTGCAAGTTGCATGCTTTACTTTCCGCTGCTCATATACTCTTTGCATGCTTGCTTGAATTGTGTTAAGATTGCTTGACTTGTCCAAAGTTTCTAAAATTTGCCAAGAACTAAAATTGGGAAAAGGATAGGTTTTTATTTGGTCAAGTAGTCTAATCACCCCCCTCTAGACATACTTTTGATCCTACAAGATGTCACTCAAGAATAAAGAAGAGCTTCACAACAAGTCTACACTACAAAAAAAAGACATTTTGGGCCGAACGAATTTTTTTTCTGTCATACATATGACACTTCTATGACGATAATTGTGACAAAACCCGGTATCATCATAGATGTGGTGGGCTCCTACTTCTATGGCAAAAAATCATGACAGAAAATGGGCTTTTCGTCCTGGGCGGGCCAGAGACGCAGTTGCATGACATTCTTTGGGCCGTCCATGATGGAAAAAACCATGGTAGAAGCGAGGGGGAGGAAAATTTTGGGGAGGTCCCGGTTACGGTGGGAGGTCGGGGGCCGAGCGATGCGCGTTTCTCTCGTACATGTACGCGCGTGTGTGCGAGGCGTTGGGCTCTAACTAAACCCGAGCGATTGCACTGCAGGCTACGCGTTACTGAACCCGAGCGATCGATCGATGGCTGTTAACTGAACCCGATCAAGCGATTCCGTCGCTACTGCTGCTAACTGAAGCCAATCGATGGGATGAACAGTGAGCGTTGCGGGGGGTTTGGATGAACAGTGAGCGGTGGCATTGCCTCTGGATGAATAGGACCCCGTGGTGTGGTGGAGGGATGGATGAACAGTAGATGGTGGAGGGGTGCCCGTGGAGGGGTGGATGAACAGGACCCCGTGGTGTGGAGGGCTGGATGAACAGTAGACAATGGAGGGGTGGTTGAACAGGACCCCATGGTGTGGAGGGCTGGATGAACAGTAGACGGTGGAGGGGTGTCGGTGTACTAGAGTAGGGGTACCCTATTACCCCGAACTCGTGCACGGGCAGTTGCAGCTCCCCGCGGCAAGGCTTGCCGGGTGACCGCCAGGACCCTCCGTGGTCCCCTTAAAGACCATTCAAGAACAAAGTACTCAAGCCAAGGCCCCGGCAAGAGGAGCTTGTCGGGAAGGCCAACCAAGGCCCCGGCAAGGGGAGCTTACCGGGAAGAGACGAGACCCCGGCAAGAGGAGCTTGCCGGGAAGACCACGCAAGACATACCAAGAAAGCTTGCCGCGACGCGCCATGCGCCCCGGCAAGATCCAGCGAGCGACAAGCTTCCGGAAGCGACAAGACGACGGCCGCGGCAAGGAGCTTGCCGCGGGAAACTCCCACTGCGTGCCCGCGCTCCAGCTCACCTGCTAACGTGTCGCTCTGGGACTCTCCTAGAGCGCACGTGGCGGGAGGCCGTGCAGCTAGGGGTACGTGGTGGCAAGCGGAGATGAAGAGAAGCCCATCGTGGCAAACGGTGGCGCTCCTAACGGTCACCTTTTGCACTGTTTAGGAGACTCAGACAGGCATTTAATGCCCTTGTCCCCTGCCGACAGAGTTAGGTAGGGTACACTGTATCCACAGTAGCGGTAGCTATACCTACCACATCCTTTTTCTGTTTTTACCCTTCCTGTCTGCGTTGCCCCCTATCGGTGACCCCTTGAGTATAAAAGGAGGCCCAAGGGCAACGTAGAAGGGGTTCCGCATTTCGGGAACGCAGAAGAACAATCTCACGCTCAGTCTGGCAGCGTCCATCGCTCGTGAGCAAGAATCTAATATACACAAACAAGCAACAGTTGGGTTTTACGCATCCGTGCGGCCCGAAGCTGGGTAAAAAATCGCCCCGCGTGCACTGCCTCGATCCGCTCTTTGCGCGCTCTCCGCCCCCCCACCGAACCGAAAGGGGCCCTGTCCCCATAGGTGTTGGCGGGAATCAGCATCGCCCCCGGCATCTCTGGCGCGCCAGGTAGGGGGGCGTCGAGATCACGCGAACCTGATCCGGCGTGCACGCAAAGCTAGATCTTCATCGTCATGGCTCCCAAGGAGCGGGCGAGCAAAAGAACAGCGCCAGTGCGGCAACAGAAAAAGCTAAGTCATGCAAATTTTAGATATTTCCTTTCTATATAAGGTTATCCGCCTCGGAGATACTGTTGCTTGTACGAAAAACCTGTGCGCGGAGGAATCAACTCGTAGCTAGCCGCGCCCTTACTTTGTTTCGAGTCTGCTCAACAACTTAAGCGAGCTACTAGCGCCCTTACTTTGCTTCGAGTCCGCTCAGCAACTTAAGTGAGCCGCTAGCGCCCTTACTTTGTTTTCGAGTCCGCTCAACAACTTAAGCGAGCTGCAGCTAGTTGCGACGAGATTACTTGTCGGTAGCGACCCCGCCAGCAGGCTGCTGAAGTTCCGCACTCGACGCTCGCGGCAAGGGTGCCTGCACCGGCAAGTTTCCCTAGAAAGCGTAGGGTGGACGTACAAAGAGGGGTTGAACAGGAGAATAGCATGCATTATTTACTTAAGATTTCTGCACGGACCTGTGTGCCAAGGAGCCTTCTCGGGACTAGTTGCGCTCCATGATTGCCTCGGGTCCGCTCAGCAACTTGTGCGGTTGCGCTAGAACCAAGAAGGTAAACCTTTCCGGGAGGCGTTGTTCCCGAATAGCCGCTAAGGGCCCGTTCCCTCAAGCGCTATTGGCTGGATCATACGCACCGGAAAGCATTCCGGCAGGCACAGGGAATATGCAGCAAAAGTCGAAATTCGCGAGCAAGTTGAGTGCACTTCAGATGCTAATCACTTGCTATGTTTGAACACAGTTATGGCCCGGGGGCTGGCAACGCCCTTAAGGCCAATATCTCCGGCGTCAAGAACGACGACGCTCTTCGCCATAAGCCTTTCCGGCAACGATCCTGCCGGGAGCCAGTGTCAAGAGCGACGAAGTTCTTCGCCCAAAGTCTTCCTGGCAACCAGCTTGCCGGAAGCCGGCATCGAGAACGTCAAAGTTCTCTGCTAAAGATAAAAGTCTTCCTGGCAACCAGCTTGCCGGAAGCCGGCATTGAGAACGTCAAAGTTCTCTGCTGAAAATAAAAGTCTTCCTGGCAACCAGCTTGCCGGAAGCCGGCATCAAGAACGTCAAAGTTCTCTGCTGAAGATAAAAGTCTTCCTGGCAACCAGCTTGCCGGAAGCCGGCATCGAGAACATCAAAGTTCTCTGCTGAAGATAAAAGTCTTCCTGGCAACCAGCTTGCCGGAAGCCGGCATCGAGAACGTCAAAGTTCTCTGCTGAAAATAAAAGTCTTCCTGGCAACCAGCTTGCCGGAAGCCGGCATCGAGAACATCAAAGTTCTCTGCTGAAGATAAAAGTCTTCCTGGCAACCAGCTTGCCGGAAGCCGGCATCGAGAACGTCAAAGTTCTCTGCTGAAGATAAAAGTCTTCCTGGCAACCAGCTTGCCGGAAGCCGGCATCGAGAACGTCAAAGTTCTCTGCTGAAGATAAAAGTCTTCCTGGCAACCAGCTTGCCGGAAGCCGGCATCGAGAACATCAAAGTTCTCTGCTGAAGATAAAAGTCTTCCTGGCAACCAGCTTGCCGGAAGCCGGCATCGAGAACGTCAAAGTTCTCTGCTGAAGATAAAAGTCTTCCTGGCAACCAGCTTGCCGGAAGCCGGCATCGAGAACGTCAAAGTTCT